>NC_136067.1:1405529557-1406067057 GCF_964261635.1 Lissotriton helveticus
CATATTTGCAACAGCACAACATCTGAAATGGGTCTAGTTTTGTCCAACCAATTCTAAAGCAAGGGTGCATGCCGTCAGTGAGGTAATGTTCTGCACTGCCTTTTTGAGAGCTTACTTCACAGTGTCACACTGCCAGCCAGCCCCCCCAAATTATTGTTGAACTACCTCAACTGCAGCCTCATTTTTAGAGGTTCTTGCATCAAGTCTCCCATGTGTAAGCTCCTATTTTAAGTGGGGTCCACTGCCACCTCCTTTGGTCCCTTTGTGGTTGAGGTGGAGCAGGGTATGATAACATCCTCGCTCCCTTTTTAGGTCGAAGCCTGGCGTTCACTGCGCAAGCAGTGTCGCGCAGGCGAGTAATTTTGATCGCCAGTATGGGGCTTTAACCCGCCTCTCTCTTCCATTGGCTAGCTCCATAAATGGAGGCTAGCCATTGGAGGAGAGATGTGGCAATCATTCTGGGAGCAGATTCGTGGGCGTTTCTGTGTTTTTTAAGCCCCGCCCCCTTTTTTCCTCATTCAGAGGTGTGCCATTGTGGGTGTTTCCTTTTTTTTTTTTCCAAGGCTGTTTTTTCGTCAGTCTGTGCCAGCTCCGCCGCTCGCTCGCAGCCTCCTCCCTGTGCTCCCACTGGTACTTCTTATTACTCAAAATGTTGTAATTTCTGATATTGATCCGTTTCCATGCACTTTATTTGCTCGTATCATACATTTTGGTCCTTGAATGTCACTCATCATAAGTAGACTGCAAGCATGGAAATTTCACATGTAACCAATCTGAAAACTTGCCAACTAAGCAAAATAGACTAAAACGATGTTTCTTAATGTGTTGGTTGAGGGACTTGGTTGTAATGTACTTCTCATACGTAAAATAGTCACTCGTGACAAATAGTCCACTGTATGTAGAATTATTTTTGGGCCGATAACAATGACGTAGAACCAGGCAAAAAAAAGTGTTATTCGAGTTTAAACTTGAGAGTAAGTCGGTGAGGTCAGCGCTGTATTTAAACGCATACTGCGATAAATTGGACCACTAGAACCGTTCGAAGATGGCGCTCGCTGCTCTGCTTCTCTACGAACGCCGGTAAAAGGACCCATTTCAAGAGGGACGTTTCTCAGACAAACGGACGCAAATCCCTGCTCAGGCATCGGCCCGCCCCCTTCAGGTAGTAGATCTGCTGATTGGTATATAGCCGGCTTTCCTGATGCATGCGATCTATTATTCGTCACAATTCTTGGAGTTCAACGTGACGTTTCTTCCAATTGGTGGAATCGGCTTCTAAAACGAACACGGACGGTTTCGGTTGGCGGAGCCGCGCCCGAGTCGACTACAGCTAGTATCTGCTGCAGGGAAGCGTTCGTGGCAAATTGTCCGCCGTGGCGGCACAGAAACCGGAAGTTAGCAGGTCAAGACCGGAAGTATGGTTAACGATGGGCACCTGGGGTGCTAAAAGTGGCCGGTGAGGACGTAAAAAAGTTGGATTGGGGACCTTTTATGGTGCAAGTGCCTTTAGAGAATGATCTCTCAGCAGTTCGTACACGAGTCAGTCAGCGCAGGACGAGAATATTGGGTCCCTTCATGGAAAAGGGAATAAGCTACCTTCCAAAGCGAGAGGGAGGGGTGGTTAACGGAGGCTCCTGCACCTAAGGGGCGGGCGAGCGTTTAACACGGGCGCCTACTGAAGGGACTCGAGCATATCTGGCAAGTAGACCCATGTCCTGTCTGACACGTTTCACAGTATTGGCTTTTTGCTCCTCTGCATACTGGCACACCAGACAGTGGTTTATAGTGCTATGAGTGAGTCCCAGAAAAAACATAATGTGGGAAATGAACAGAGCTGCGAAATTCTCTAGGTTCATGCATGGGTTGCCTTCATTACACGAACTTTAAAACTTTTATAACATTGCATGTTTAAAGCATGCCTTACGTGTAATCCGGAGTACGTAAACATGTATGTCAAGTGCATGTCCCACTATGCGCTGTCACACACATGGCTACCACGCCTTGTATATAATGCTGCAACATTATTCCCGTATTTAAATTTCATTATTTGTCTATATACCTTTTAGTCACGTTTGTAAAAACACACACTAAGAGTGGTTACTACACACAAACTCGCACACAAATATAGGCAGCTGTGGGTTACTCTAGGTATAACATGCAGCATGTCTTTACAAAAGTATCTGTTTGCGATATTTCATGAAAGTGCACATTATATATCTGATATATGCATGTGATATCAAGCTACTACCTGCACAAACTCATATAGCTATATAAAATATAAAAAATATTGCAATTACGAGTAAGCACATGAACACGTGCATGTTTCAAATGCATGCGTGTTGAGAGGTGGCGGTAGTAGGATAGATAGTGTGTGGCTGTGTGTGTGTATGTGACTGTGTGTGTGGCTCTGTGTGTGGCTCTGTAGGTATGTATGTGTGTGGGACTCTGTGTGGGTTTGTGTGTGGCATTTGCGAGAGATTAAGCTATTGGCATTGTAAATGACACTGGCATTTATTTATCTGTTTTCAAAACCAACACATAAATAAAAATGTTGTCATTTACAATGCCAATAGCTCTAACTTTTTCAAAGGCGAGACCGTTGCATTGTAAATGCTTGTTTCAGTCTGCCATAAGCTCCTAATTACATGGGCTCTCTTTATTCTGTGTTTGTTTTCCTGGTACATGCTACCAAGAACTTTACACTCATCAGCAGCATTTCTGTTAAATGCACCAAAGGTAAGGGCGTCACAGTAGGTTGTCAGGATTTTTTGCTTTTAGGTGGTGACTGCTTGGAAGTCCCTCCCCTTGGAAGTAGGGTGAATATTAAACTATTTACTCTTCAGGAAACATAAGTCCCAGCTTGTTAAACTTTTATTCTGTAGTGGAATGGATATTTTAGATACAGTATTTTGTTGAATGGATCTTTTAGATACAGTATTATAGCATCAGGATGCCTTATAGTATTTATAAGCTGTAGGAATACAACATAAATACATAGTATTCCCCAGAAGCAAAGGTCACCTTTCTACTGTAAGAGTTTACCTCTCTATCGGCTAGTTAAGGGAATGTCCAACTTTGCCTTCCTGAGAGGCCCACACTTGGCAGGTCTACAAAGTGCCCCAGTTAGAAGGGACACGGTGGAGGCAATGAATTGTTGCAGATTCCAACTTTCTTCCTGTAGTTGATCTCACCATTTTTCCATCCCCACAGCTTTTAGATTGCCATTGTCTCAGGGAGAGTACTGCCTCTGTATCCTTCATTATTTTTCAAAAGGAAGACCCGGTCACTGTTTTTGTTCTGCAACTTTATTTTTTAGGGCAAAATCTCACCCTAAGGTATTTTATCCTTGGGCGCTTTGCATGTTCTTTATGAAATATTGGAAAAATTCTTTACAATCTTTAGAAAAAATTCCGAGGTATAGAATCCCCCTTACCTCCGCAGCACAAACGGCGATCTCCAAACAAAGTAAAAGAGGTGGCACCCCAGTTTAGGAAAAGCACGGTGCTCCACGCCATTGTAACCAACATTAAGTAAGTGCACGTTATTCTGGCGGTTTGCCGACGACCTTTGCCTGCAGATTCTATAGCTAGTCAAACTAAAAAATGCTCAATTAATGTTGCAGATACCGATGAATTCCCAAAATACACAATAAGAATCACAGACTGGAAGACATGTACCGTCTGACAATTACGTGAGTTATATCCCAATCATTTCTCAGAGTTACTGTTACATAGTGCCCTTGAACAGTAAATAGAAACAATACCACTGTTTGTATTACAGAATACAGTGACGTATTTCAGTCAAGATCTTTAAGAAACTGATTAAACCTGCATAAACCCCACAATAAGGTAATAACAAATTCTGATATCTACCAAACTAGTGACAATATACATGAAGGTCCCACACTAAAGTCCCTTCGCTTACATCCATACAGGTACCCAACCCAAAGCCCTGAAGAAGAGCCCGATAAGTAAAATACAGGCTCGGAAACGCGTCGGCTTCCCACACATTCGTCTTAATTCCGAATGGTTTCTTTCCCGCATAAGGCTTTTTAAACGTCTCATATGGAATGAAGTGAACAAAAATGAATTGTATGCCTTTGCGTTACCAGACCAGACTTGTAGCAAAAATTGTATTATAGTGGCCTGGTTGAAGTAGTTAGTAGGGTACTATCATGAGAAGTGACAATATTGATTTTTTGATAAATGTTTGTAAAAACTGTTAAAAGTATTTAATGTTTGTTTTGTATTGCAATAATTGTTTTCAGCACTTGTAAATATATGCCCCTGTGCAGGACAACGAGTAAACCTCGGACTTTTTTCTAAAGATTGTAAAGAATTTGTCCAATATTTCATAAAGAACAAGATTCTGCCCTAAAAAATAAAGTTGCAGAACAAAAACAGTGACCGGGTCTTCCTTTTGAAAAATATTATATGTTGTCTAATCCGGCCACAGTGTAGGACATAACCCCATTTGTAGTAAATCTGTATCCTTCAGAGCATCCCTGAAGAGCAAGGGACCCCATTCCGCCAGGCTATCATCCATTTCTCCTTCCCAGGAGGTGGCCTGATATTCACCCAGGATCTGGGACAACTCAGTTACCTCTCCTATCAATCTTTGACTTTATGCTCCTCATTTACACCGTTTAGTGCTCCGCAAACTTTTGTCTAAGTGCACGCTATAGAAATATCATATATATGCATACAAACCTACATATATTCCTCCTTAGAAGTGACCTCGGTCATGCAGGAGGTGAAATGTCTGATAGTCCCCCAGACTGTACAACCATCTTCAGGTTCAGCTGGTCACACTTTTACCTGTTTATTTTTTTATTTAATTCAATTTAAAGAAAATAACGAGTTACATAGATATTTACAAATCTTTGCAGATTGCTCTTGGATTCAGATCCTTTGAATAAGAAAACCTCCACGATGCTATCTTAATTACATTTTTCCCTGGTATCAATTGTAAGTTGGATGGGAATTCTTTCATTGTATTAAATCTAGAAGATAAGGCAACATACTCCTGTTTAGTTATCTGGGCTCATTCTGACATTGATTTACACCACGTGGCTGCCTTACTTGACTTTTCATATAACGGATGACAACTTTAAATAAAATAAATAATGCTTCCTCATTGAAACAAATAATAATAATGATAAATCCGTAGTCCCAGCTCTACCATAATCAGTTATGTTGTTGTAATCTGCAGGACTAAGGATTTTTTCCAGCAAGACCACCTCTAATTTGTTATGATTTGGAAGAGTATCTAGAATTAACATTGAACTCCCATGGGGCATCATTGGAGAAATTTATTTGAGAATATGCAATCATTATTAGTATCAAGAAATAGCCACAGTACAACCCGGGAAATAAACAAAACCCACGCTTATGAATAGTTGCACACTTGACTAAAATATTTCAATTAATGTTCCATTGAAAGTTCTTTAAAAAGTACACTCCCAGGTACTGTTTCACAACACAATTTAGAAATTTGCAAAAAAACTTGCGAAAGAAAATTTCCTCCTTCCAAAATGTAAGAACTTGGGCTTTGTCTGGGTATTATATATAAATTATTTTTGTAACCGTAGCTACCCAGTTTCTCTGGCCTATAAGATTTTACTCCAGGAGAACAAGGTAGTCTGCATATAGAAAAATATGAACACGGTTTTCTACCCTTTTATAAATTGGCTTAATATATGAGCTGGGCCAGGAAAGGATGGACGTTTCCAATGAAAGGATGGACGTTTCCCACTTTTTACAATATGCCTAAATACTCGCAGAAAAATTCCAGTCCCAGAAAGAATCCTCTTTCAAAATGTCATCAGAAATTCCATTGGGACCTAAAGCTTTTTCTTTTTCTATAATGCTAAACTAAAAGAAACCACATTTTCTACTGTGATTTTCTTTTTCCAATAAGCACTCCTACAGATGTAAACTCTCAGAATACTGTACAATGCTGTTCCAATATAGCAGGATTCCTATAGAAATACGTTATGAATTTAACCCAACTTGGTTCAGGGTTTAGAAAAAGTGTAATCATGGATGCTAGGTTCTACTGTGTGCTTTGCTAATAAATAGCATAGCATAACACTCGTTTGAGCTCTTCTGTGCTATATAAATGCTATACTGTATATTTGTAATCTAATACATTCTTGATCCTCCTAATCCCCTTCCTTTCCTGTTTCCTGATCAACCTATGTCTTGCATTTCTTACCATAGGCCTATCCCCCCCACCCCATCTCTCATTTCCCTATTTCCTTTATGGCCATCCCTCACTTATCCTGTTCCACCATCTGCTATCCTTTCATTTTCATAGTTGGAATATTTTGTATTTTGTGTGGCTTTTGTAATCGCTTACTTCCTCCTCTCAATCCTCCTGACCTATCAAACCTCGCTGTAATAATGTGGGACCTATGTCAATCACAGCGTTCATAGTTATTGTAACCATTAAGAGGCTCATGGAATGTTGGGTGTCTTCTTCACTCTCCCTACTTTTTTTCTGCTCTCACCATCTGCCTTTCAAATCTTCGACGTTATTCCAGTCTGTCTGTTCTGTTCTACTCTACTTTTCTGTTCTACCATTCTATTCCCTTTTAGACTACCTGGTTTTTGGTAGCATCTAATTGTTTTAGTGAATTTTCAGTCTTATTGTAAAGAGGGTTCCTGTGCTCAGTTGTGGTTTCACTTGTAAAGCACACGCACAGGCAGCCTGGGTTCAGTAGGGGCGTATATATAAATGTGCAGTAAGCAAATAGCCTCAAATGTCTTGCATCTATTGCTTTTTGTTGAATGTTATGCTGGCTTTTCCATTAAGTTCCTTTTCTATTTTTTGTAATGCTCTTTTTATATCACTTACGTTTAATTGTGTATTTCTCAAGAAATTCAGTTATTCTTGCATAGTATCTTCATTCATTGCTCATTTTCTTCTGCTAATTATTGCACTGATAATCTGACACTTCTCAGTTTTCTTTAGCTTATTATAGATTCGTAACGGTCAAAGATCAATAAATAACTCGATCTGAGCGTTGAACAAAAGTTATGTCACCCACTTCAGAAAAGTGCCCTACCTCAATACAAGAGGTACAAAAGGGGGTGGTGATGGACGGAGCATCTGAACCAATCAAACACTCATACCCAGTCAAAAGATCTCGGTTTGACCCATCACCGTTCTTTAGCCCACTCTGCCACCCCAGTTCAGACATGGCTATATGCAAATCAGTCTGACCCTGTGCCTTATGGGAACAGTCCAGCCCGAACTGCCAAGACATGCCTTCCCTGGACCGGAAACAAGCTTCTGAGGACCGGTTTCTGGCATTACAGCCGTCTTCAGCCCGGCTTGCTTGAATCCAGTGGACAAGTGAGCAAGGGACTCACGTCTGAGCATACCCTGCCACACTTATGGCGGCCAAAAGCGGTACAAAAGGGGGTGGTGATGGACGAAGCATCTGAACCAATCAAACACTCACACCCAGTCAAAAGATCTGGGTTTGACCCATCACTGTTCTTTAGCCCACTCTGCCACCCTAGTTCAGACATGGCTATATGCAAATCAGTCTGACCCTGTGCCTCATGGGAACAGTCCAGCCCGAACTGCCAAGACATGCCTTCCCTGGACCGGAAACAAGCTTCTGAGGACCGGTTTCTGGCATTACAGCCGTCTTCAGCCCGGCTTGCTTCAATCCAGTGGCAAAGTGAGCAAGGGACTCACGTCTGAGCATACCCTGCCACACTTATGGCGGCCAAAAGCGGTACAAAAGGGGGTGGTGATGGACGGAGCATCATCCCCTTTTGTATCGCTTTGTTTGCCCTAAGTGTGGCAGGGTATGCTCAGACGTGAGTCCCTTGCTCACTTGGCCACTGGATTCAAGATAGCCTGGCTGATGAGGATTATGAATCCGAAACCGGTCCCAGGATGCTTGTTTCCGGTCCATGGAAGACATGGCTTGGCAGTTTGGGCTGGACTGTTCCCATGAGGCACAGGGTCAGACTGATTTGCATATGGCCATGTCTGAAATGGGGTGGCTGAGTGGGCTAAAGAATGGTGATGGAATAAACCCAGATCAGTTGACTGGGGGGTGAGTGTTTGATTTGCTCAAACGCTCTGTCCATCATCCCCTTTTGTATCGCTTTGTTCGCCCTAAGTGTGGCAGGGTATGCTCAGACGTGAGTCCCTTGCTCACTTGGCCACTGGATTCAAGATAGCCTGGCTGATGAGGATTATGAATCCGAAACCGGTCCCAGGATGCTTGTTTCCGGTCCATGGAAGACATGGCTTGGCAGTTCGGGCTGGACTGTTCCCATGAGGCACAGGGTCAGACTGATTTGCATATGGCTATGTCTGAAATGGGGTGGCTGAGTGGGCTAAAGAATGGTGATGGATTAAACCCAGATCAGTTGACTGGGGGTGAGTGTTTGATTTGCTCAAACGCTCCGTCCATCATCCCCTTTTGTATCGCTACCTCAATACAAGACAAAGCTATTTTCCAATAAATGCCCACACGGAGTTACTTCTGACCTCGACCTTTTTCCTATGATTTGACTTAACAGTCAAATTACAGTATCCATTTGGTTTACTACATATTTTTACCTTTACACATTGACCAATAGGAAAGTGATGGCTACCAAAAACATTCTGAATTCTTAAATTAAGCTTTTTGATATTAAAAGCCTAAATATGGATAGCGATATAGTCAATCGAGCAATGCCATCCACCCATGTAAAAGGTATGTTGTGCTGGCTGATCCTACTGAAATCCACTATTTATTGTCACTATCCCCGTTTTAGTCGACCATCTCCCTAAAATTACACCCCTTTGACACGTTGTGTCCATTATATGTTTACCTTATGGAAGGATACTTTCCAATTCAGCCACTTCTAAATATTCATAATTGAACATGTCCATTATTTTAGCATATATGTTCCCTTCTAACATGCTAACAATCGTAGGGTGAATAGCCTTAATTTTGTTTTCTATTTGAGACAGACCTGAACACATGCCTGACAGCTGCTGGCCCAGTCTAAGATATACATTTATAAAAGTTGAATCGTGATCATGGAGACCTGCTAACAGGTGCATTTGGACTACAACAACAATTCAATACAAAATCTAGAAAATTGTACTTGTAAAGTATCTCTTCAAAACGTTAAGATCCTGCCACTGTGGCTTCTTCATGCCAGTTTGGTATCGGATATACAAAAAGGATGAACATCTTTTTAATTTGGGGGCTTCCATCATTCAAGTTTGCAACATTAGATCCAAATTTTCGTTTACATAAGGGTCAAATGAGCTTTTACTCCATCGTACAATCAAGTACACATTCTAAAAAAACAAAAAAGGGCGATGCATGCCTCATGTTACTCCATGTCTGTTTTATACCTCTAACTTCTTCACTTGTACAAATGTTTGTCAATGCAGGTGTTTGAAAGAGGACTCTCTTGTTGACGGCCCTTTGGCCTCCTAGAAGAGTCTGCCAGTCTCCCATCTTGTTATAGAGTGTAACTTTAAATATAGCAAAGATTATGTTTTGTAAGTTTTATCCTCAGCAGTCTTGCATCGACCTTCATCTATCTGGGCAAAGTTAGTTCATGTTTCTTTTCAGAAACGAACCTTGATAGTCCTGTTTCAATTACTTGCCCTGACATCAATTGTAACCCCGCCCTCGAGAGATCAGTGCTAGGGTTTTAGATCTGCTTATTTGTTTCCTCTTTAAATAAAGATTATATCTGATATGTTAAAGCCTTGATTTGTTTTACAAAGTGTACTACCATCACACCTTAGGTTAAGATGATTCTCAGTTTTTGGATACTGACACAAATAGAAAGGAAACTAGTTCTATTTTCCAACAGAACAAAAGCTCCATCATTAAAAGGCAGAGCAACCCATACTGAGTGTGCCCTGAACTCAGTCTGATTTATTTACATCAGTTGAAATTGACAGCTAATTACTAAGTAATTCGCTGTCAGTAAGTTCAGCTACACCCCTATTAACATTTCCTGCTTTTTTAAGCTGCTTAATTAGCCATTTACTCCTTGGATTTATTCATCGTAAGCCAGTGTTTCCTACACTTTTTCCCAATACCCTCTTTTTGTGTGTGTGCCTTACAATTATGTATTGATTTCTAGAAGTAATCACCATGTGAACCCATGGCAAATCACTTAATCTCCCCGTGCCTAACAATAAAATGAACGTTTCCTCATGTAATGCAACTGGTGCTATGTAACGTGCTCTGATACCCGATTCAGGTCTCGTCGCGCTATATAAAACTCTGTAAAATAAAATAAATGGAGTGTGGCTGGCGATAACTGGGGTGGCAAGAGCATCAGAAACATTCAATGTAAATGTTTATATTAATCTCATCTAGCAATTAGGACTGCCTAACTTGCTCTTTGGAAGAGCATATAATTGCTTCCAAGCCAGGTATCCTTAAAGGTATTTAACAAGGGTGAAGAGCTGGGATCCTCAGCGATGTGAGCATAACACCCACTTGCTTGTAAGCTAATGTTTCTTCTTTGGGTATCACAGGATTCATGTAATTGGGAGGGGAGGAGGGTGACTCTGAATTAGTATTCAAAGCCTCAAGTTCAAGACCTTCATTAATTAGATCATCAATTTCAAGACCAATATTGACAACAAATGAACTTGCTAGAGCAGGGTACTCCAAAATCGGTCCTTTGAAGGCCGAATCCATGCCGGATTTTTAAGATGACTACATTTATCTAAATGGGGATACGCTAAAAATCTGTAATGGATTCGGCCCACCGGGACCAACTTCGGAAAACCCTGTGCCAGAGGATTAAGTATATGTGGCTCCGTTTGTTGTTTAACTTTCTCTTCTTCATCAGTAACACTGACACATTCTTTGGTTGGTATTTTGCTCTTCCACTGGCCAGGAAGACTGTTCACAATTGCTCAAAGTAAAATTCCAATGTTTTTACCTAACCGTGGATTCTATATAGGGGTTCATTCTCTTTAGGCTGTCTGTCCCTCTTCAAACCTAGTTCGAAAGTTTTCCTTACTTTTCCTGTCCTGACCACTTGTAACTAATTAGGTCTACACCAAATGGTGGGGGTAGGGGTGTCAGCCCGGTGTCCTTCCAGTTTGCTGTTCTACTTATCTGTGGCACGCTTAAAGTACTTTGCGTGTTGGTGTGTCACTGACGGTCTGTCGTGCATGAAGCTTTGCGGTGCTGGTGGGAGAGGGAAAGGACATGCTGTATGATGTGCAGGCAATGATTGGAGTGATTCTATTCAGAACAGTACCCCCCCTTTCAGTTTCTGCTTGTCCTCCGGACACTAATTTCCAAAGTGCAAGCGATAAGATCAATGGTGCGAGGCTGCACAGTAATACTCACAGTTAGTGTCTTAATAAATGTAATTTTTGTAGCAGGTAATATTTTTAGAACTAACCGTATTATTGATGCTCCCCCGGAAAGTAAAAGAAAGGCACTGAAATGGTTTTGGATCTGGCGAATGCAACTGTATTTGTATGCCTAGTCGAACAATTCAAACCCAAGTATTTGAGAACAAGATAATTTACTGTTCTAACCGCAGTCTTGAATATTTGCGAAATTATATTTTTGGGTGCTTCAAATTGTACAATTGTGCCTCCCCATCTCTTATTGAGAGAAAGCATACAACTGTGGCTACATTCAGCACTGTGTCTATGCCCGCCAAGATCCTGGCAAAATATTTCTAGCAAACTTTACCAGCCGGTAGAAATAGATTAAGGGGAGGCCGCCAAGGCGATCCTGTGCTTTGAAAGAACGTCGTGCTCGATAAGATTCGGCTGGTGAAGTTTGCATATACAATTAAGACCACAACCTACAGGTGTGAGTCTGAGGTGTTGGCTGACACCTCAATGCACTTTAGTTCCAGTAGGATTCCGATTTACTAGGATCCACCGATAGCGGCTGTCATCCCTTCCCCACCCCACGTCCTGATGAAGACCCGCTCTGGATACCCATTAATCTGCACCAATTTCTAGGGTTGAAACGTCAACCTTACCGTCATTATCAGTCCACGCAATCCCTTGAACTGAACAGGAAATCATAATCCCCGTCGGAGGGTTATGCTTGTATTTTGTATCTGACCATAAAGTGCCTTCCTCCATATTTGACATGTCATCCATGTCACTTTGGCACAGCACAACTGTAACCCATCACGATAAGTCACTTTTTGTACACTTGAGTCTTGTGTAGTTTTTGTTTTTGTGCATTGTATCACACAACAGCCATTTCAATATACTTTGAAAAGTAAAAAATACAATTTTCTGCAATCCAAGTTGTGTTATCTAGCTGAGTTTTTTGGAAATGCTTTTATGGTATTGAATACCGTGTGCAAATTATTTGTCCTACCCGACAGAACAGTTTTTCCTTATTTTGTCGATGTTAGACAGGCCAATAGTTTGCAAAGTCACCAATATCTAGAATGGGTTTTGTCAGAAGTGGGATAATCAGACCTGTTTACAGAACTTCAGGAAAAATGCCTGGAGTAAAGTAGGTGTTAAGGATAAAGGTGAGATGGCGCCTCCAGAGATGGATTTGATAAAGCACGAGGCTAAGGCATCATCTTCAAAGGTGATGCATTGAGGGAGTTGAGAATGTTAGAGAGGTCTTCGATAGACCGGTTTAAGGATGAACATTGTGGGATGCAGTAGGAAGGAGAAGGGGCAGAGGAGAAGCAGGTTTGTTGCAAAAGTGCTGTCAGTTGGTGGTTAATGGCATTACACTTGTCTGTGGAGTATGTGATGCGGGTCAGTCAGGGGTTGATGCTGTGCTTGATTGTTATGAAGTATTTTATTCTGTTCTCCTCAGTTTTTACCCTACCTACAACTGGAAACCATAAAATACGGCATATGAACCACCACTTACCAAAATTATGAAATAACGGTAAAAAATGATTTTTTTTATTACAACTGTTTTATAGAGTTCAAAAGATAGTGAATTTAGCACAGCAAACATTTTTGTTCATACAATTTTAGGGGGGAAAAGTTATTCCACAGTACTCTTTACTTCCCTGAGTTGCCTGGAGAATATAGTGTTTATCTTTACAGTAACCAACTCGTCGGATTAATCAAATAGACATTTGGTTTGAATATCATTTTTGCTTATAAGGGATTATTGTTCTTGGGGAAAAAGAGGCAGAGGTTTAGCAATCAAATATTTGTGGTGTACTAAGGGACTCCCTAATATATACCATGCAACAAATGGGATGGTTACATTTCATAATTTCTAATTAGATAGAAAACATCTGTTTCAACCAAAAATTTAAAATATGACCGTTGCTACTTGTGAGCACTGCGGCCTGCAGCGCTGGGACATGTATCAGTGTTATTACAGATTGAGCATGGGTGTCCGCAGGGGGGGGCAAGGAGGGGCGCGTGCCATCCCCCCCCCCCCCCTGGATCTTGTGTGTGTGTGTGTCTGCAAGCACACCTGCTGCAACGTGTGGCCAACCACCATAGTCAGTAGTGCGGTGGGTGTGCAGTCTGTGGGTCTTGTCCCTACTACTACAGATACAGTGAGTCACTAAGTAAGACCAACCGGCAATGGATTTCAAGAGTCCCACTTCCGGAGACTGATGGAAGATGGAAAACAGCCCTCAGTAAGCAGAGAGCCACAGGGTCACAAGCACAGGAATGGAGCATACTCTCAGGACTGCAGACAACCATCCTTAGTGTGGCGTGTGCACAGTGTGTGCGGTGCGTGAACATTCAGGCATATGGTGGTAGGAGGCGAGAGCAACCAGCAGGGCACAACAGAGAGACCCTCATGCGGTGTCATAGGTCATTGCTAACGGTTTTTATAGTATCCTGAGTTGATTTAGATACTTGAGTCTTACCTCGAGGTGGCAGGGCAGAGTCTATGCAATTCTTGTCATGTTATCTGCTGTTAATAAACCGCAAACTACCTACTTCAAGAGTATCTACTGCTATAATCCTTGGCTAACACAGGAGGTATCCTATTCAGTCTGAAGCCATCACTTTATTATTGTTGCTATGAATGGTTCTTGTTTTTATTTTTCTTATGATTATTGGCTTCGTTATAATTATTCTCACTGTTGAAGTTCTTCTCTTCACTACGATGATAATATTATTATTACTTTGTTATTTTTATTATTATTTTTATTGTCCTCATCATCCTCTTCATCATCAGTTTACTGCTTTGTTTAGATGCCTACGCTTTAAGCAAAATCTGTGTATATATACGAACATAAGGTCAGATGGAGAAACATGAGCAGAGCATATTCTGCTACGGTCAGCTGCTCATTTATGTCATTATCACTATAGAGGGCTTTAATATTGAAATCAGTATTTTACCACTAGCTGTAGCCTTATCTTGTTTCGATGTATCGCCATGATTAATACACCTGATAGCAGTAACTTTATGTCAAGACAAGGACGGAATGGGGTGGAAATGGGGAGGAACAAGCCAATAAAACAGGAGAGAGGAATCAATAGCAAGTTGCAAGATGGAAACAGAGAGGAAGTGGAGATGATGTCAAGAGAATTGGATGTGTAACAAAAAAGAGTAGACTGGATTGTACGAATGCGGAATCTAATGTTTCCCGCACAAAGTGCTGAATCTGGTGGAGAGCCTACAGTTTATTTTAGATAACTTTCCTTGGGGATAGTGCTCCCAGGAATTGCCCCAGGTGGATTACCCTCCTTTTGTCACTTTCTGGAAATCTGAGGATTTCCGATTGAACACAACTCGAAATAAGGCACAAGCCAGGGTCAAAGACAAAAATGTCCCTTCCCTCCCAGGTTTTCTCCTGGAAGTATGGTGCTTAAAACACAAAACAACAAGCCATAACAATTAGAAGGGAATGGTTCACACCTGCAAATATTGAGGATCTTACTGCAGGCAAACACGGACTGCTGTCATATGTGTTAATTTTGGACAGGGTGCCACTTGTTATTGTGGTCCAAAATCATTCACTAACACAAAGCACCCATATATACACAGCGGTGGAAAGAACATTTGGGTTACATAGGTGCTAGCTGGACTATGCCTAGGAAGGATAGGCATATATAGGACCTCAAAAGACCAGGAGCATCGCATCTGTTTAGAGGCGAATACAACCTGGTCATATTTTATACAAAATGGGCCCTCTCCGATATGTATTTCCTGATATTTAATAAGTGATTTTGTTTACTTGCTATGAAGAGCCACTCAAAAGTCACCCAAAAGGCAGTGAAATGTCACTCATAAAATTAACTGGAAACATGTAAATGTCATACATAAGCAAACGAAAACCTTGGCAGCTATGGTCTAATGTAACTTTAGAAGGAATACATTGGAGAAAGAACCTTAAAGTAACATTTGCAGTTTAGACCTCAGTTCAGCTGAACATTAATGTAACAGTAAACGTGTACTAAAACTGCACATAAGTTTTGCTCTTGGGTTTAAAAATGAGATGTGATTGCAGATGTTGACTGAATAATTGGCTAACACATTTAATGCTTGGTCCACAGGTGTAAATAAATATTTTTATCAGGTGAGCAGTTGCTGCTGCTCTAATCCAGAATCTTTTTTCATTGCTTTCTGAGAGAAGGGCGGGTATTAAAGAGTGAACAGGTCCAGCACGGATACGTTTCAAAATTAACTTCATGTTCAGAATAGATTAAAAGATGAAGATTTAGGGCTTTTTGACAGCCTATATATTCTGGCGTTTGCTGCCTGCCTGGTATTGTTTAATTACTGAAATTTCTGCCCCCCCCCCCCCCGCCCCTCCCCACATGGCTCCTCCTGCGCCCCAGTGTTCCTTGTGCCCCACCGGCACACATCATGTAAGGGGAAGGTGATGAAGTTAACATTTTGCCCCCCCCCCCCTGGAAAAAATTCTGCGGACGCCCATGAGATTGAGTCGATAGTTCTAAGAGAAGTTTATGAAAAGGTCGAATATGACATCGTTGTTTCGTCCGATAATAGAAGCGAAGGGTTTTTGATTACTTTATGCAGTGCATTGGAAAGTGTGTGCCTTTATGCATCGGTGCACACTGAGATTACTTTTTACGTCCATCTTTTGCACGGTTGTCGAGTTTACTTAGCAAAACACAAGGATGGTTTCCCTTCACCAAGTCCCTTCTCCTATTCTCTCCCAGTGTCGTCCTACTTTCCTTGTCTCTCCTGTATGGCTCGCTCCCTCGCTTATTGTTGCCTATATTTTCAAACAGTAACTTTTTTCCGTATTACCAGTAATTGTCCATTCCAGATAGCATAGCACTCGAGAACTGCAGGCTTTGAAAATGGTTCTTTTTGGTGCGGCATTCCCTGTTAATGGAATGTGCTACATGGGAACATCTGAGTATGTCTGTAAAGCAAACATTCGATTCGAAGGAAAAACAGCAGATGGCGGTGTTGATGCGTAAGCCGTGCTTGCATTAAAGTGGGTGTTTGCATGGAGTCTAGTGACGATGTTCCCATTTTATTTTAGCTGGCTAGATCGAAAGCATTAACGAACCTTTGTGACATGGATCCTAGCTCATCGCTTTTTTTCGTTGAGCTGTCGCAAGATGTTTGTTACAGTGGCAGCTGATGTAGTGCACGCCTCATTTTCTGAAAACTACACCACCGAGTTTAGTATGCATTGGCGTTATGTTTGCAGGAACCGTTTGCGTAAAAGCTTATTATTTTTTCCAATAACATTTTGATAATGTGGTTTGTGTATTCTCCTTCGAATTAATAACGTTACAAAAATACTATTGCAACATATTGCTTGAAGTGTTGCGTCATAGGCGAGGAACACCATGCCAGGCGGCGGAGGGCCCCTAGGGGGCATTAAAGTGTCGTTTAGTGGTTCTGAGGTCCTCAGTGTACCAGCTAACCTGCTTGGTGGACCATCTGTGGGTGGTGGTGCCAATGGGAGCACCGCTATTTTGCGCAGTTGGTGATTCATTTGTTGACGTTTTCTGACGTTCTGGTCTAGGTTGTTGGAGCAGATGGGGTGGTTGGTGTTGAGGGTGTTGATCCATGTGTCCTTTGAGACTGCTCCAGCTGCTGGGGGGGGGGGCACTGGGCAGACTGGAGATGAAGGTCTGTGAGCTGGTTATGTTGAAGTGGATGATGGAGAGGTAAGTCCAGGTGAGTTCCATCCGTGGTGTGGCTGTACCTGATGTGGTTGCTGTGGGTGAAACTGAGATCTACCATGTGGCGTGCGGTGTACGTGGGGTTGTGGATGAGTAAGGTTAATTCAATGTTGTACATACTGTCCAGGAGGTTGGTGTTGATGTCATTGTGGCGTTGAGGTGGAAGTTGAGGTCGCTGAGGAAAATGTAGTTGTTGGAGTCTATGGCGAGGCGAGCGATGAAGCCCGCAATGAAGTTGCAGAAGGCAGAAAGTGGTCCTTGAGGACGGTCCGGGAGGGTGGTCCTGATGCTGGTTTTGCTGTCTGTTTGGAGTCAGAAGATGATGTGTTCAATGGCTGGGGTGATGTTATTTGCAGTTGTGCATTGGATGTTTTTCTTGTGCATGATGGGGGTACCTCCTCCAGGCATGTTGATGCAGTTGTGGTGGGTGATCTTGTAACCTTCGGTTATTGCTGTGGCGATGTTGGGCATGGAAGTGGGGTTGAGCCAGGTCTCAGTGAGGAAGAAGACATCAAGCGTGATGTTGGTGATGAGGTCCTAAAGTTGTGTGTTTGCAGTTGAACGTGTGTTGAGAAGGGCACATGGGAGTTTATTTTGTTGTCTGTGGTGTGTTTAGGGGGAGGCTGGTGTGTGGGCTGTGGCAGGTGGAGTGGCATTGGATGCAGGTGAAAGTTCCTACCGTGGAGCATGGGTCAGTGCAGTGGAAGTGCTTGTAGCCGCATCCAGGGTCAAGAGTGTAGACCTAGGAAATGATTGCACTGGGTGCGGTCCAGGCACAAACCTCCTTGCCTTTGACTTGCTCTGGCCTTCATTAGGTAGGTCCTGGGGTGTCCGGGGCTTCAGTTGACTGGAAGAACGGTGAGCGGGAAAACCCAGGCAGCGGTGGTATCCCTGGATCAGGCTGGAACAAGCAGGGACCGGAGGCCACAGGCAAGTGGCATGCTAGGTGCCCAGGTGCTTTAAGTATAGACCCCTTTGCAGCACGCAAATTCAAAAAACAGAAGTAGTCTACCCCACTTACTTTAGGAACAGGCTCAAAAAGAGTCCTCAATACATATATAGAAGGTATAGGCGCACAGAAACCAGAAACATGAACAACTCATGTTGAGACAACACATTATATGAGGATATTCATATTTTTATTATCTTTTGTTCATTTTAAAAAAATCACATTTCTTAGAAAACCAAATTAATACAACATAAAGATAGCGGAAACATAATATCAAAATTCATAAGACATCCCACACATCCCCGAAACAAATCACTCATACTACTTCAACAAGCATACACATACCCAATGCATATACTCATTCACAGCCTATACCAGCCTATATGTATTGAGGACTCTTTTTGAGCCTGTTTCTAAAGTAAGTGGGGTAGACTACTTCTGTTTTTTGAATTTGACTGTTATTTCCCCTGCCAGTCTACCTCTCATCCCTTCCTCCAGGGGGGCCTTTCTTTCTTATTGGTCCCTTTGCAGCACGCATCAGGGAGGAAGAAGAGCTAGCAAGCCTAAAATTTGGAGAGAAAGGTGGTAGGAAAGGTTTGCTGCTGACATTTTATTGACTCGTAGGAACCCTGTGAAGTCTCTACTAAAATTGTGCAACCTCCTAGAGGCATTTGAAAGGGTGTCTGGTTTTCAAATAAACACGTCTAAATCGAAATCCTCAATCTTAAGCTCTCATCAGAGAGTTTCGTAAGAGCCTGTTATGCTATGACTTTTTGATGGGTGAGTAAACACATCAGTGAATGTAGATCTCCCCCAGCCTTTTAGATCTGGATGGACCCCTGCTTACGGATATTTGAGGCACTCTCCAAAGATGGGCGTCATTACTGGTCTCTTGCTAGGCTTGGCTGCACATGGCTAAAGCTATAGCTGTTTCATTTATGTGAAACTTAATTTGGAAACCCAAAAGAGATAAACTCCCAAATGTATATCTAAGTATCCCTACTAATACAACTTTGCACATCTGGGACAACATAAATGCTAACCTTAGCCTGATCACATTCCCATCTTCTCACACACTTCAACCCTGCTTTTACACCAGCTCTCACTAGTGGGCCATTTCCTACTTGGTGTGATGTCAACTATATCATGATGAGTGAAGTACTCCAAAGCAGCTAAGTCATTTCTTGAAGGTTAAAATGAGTTTAAATTGAGTGAACATGAGATGCTGCATTATGCTCAATTGCACCTTTGGGTGTCGCGTCCAACGATGTGACACAATAACATGAGACCACACCATTTGAACAACTCATCAAATACGTCACGTGATCTAAAGGGTTGTGTCATATATCTGAAAGAAACAGTTAGTTATATATTCCTTACCTGAGAATTACCCCCAGGCATCAGACTGGATCCGGAAAGTTTTTTTGTCAGCAGTACCCCTGCACGTCAAAAGGTGGCGTTGGTCGGCTCCACATTTCTCGTTAGCATTGTGGTTGCCGGGATGACGTCGCAGTAGCTACTTAGATGCTGACCTCGCACGCTGACATCAGTTCTTTCTTTTTCCACACCAGTCAGTGCAGATCCGGAGAGAGAGCGGTACCTCCAGTCACTTTTTTGACTGACTTTTTGCCGACTTTTGTCGACTCCATTTTCGAGTCTTCGACTCCTGGTGCCCGTCAGGGATGCCCGGCTTCACGGCTTGCGGTTCCTGTAGCCGATTGAAGTCGAAGACTGATCCGCACCGCGTGTGCCTCTTCTGCCTGGAGCGCGACCACTACCCCAAGTCGTGTTCTGACTGCCGGACCATGAATACGAAGTCTTTGCAGGAGCAGTCCCAAAAGCTTCTCGAGGCCCGGCAGTCAGCTCCGCATCGTTTGAGGTCCCGGTTGCGTGGGAGGTCGAGGGACCGGTCACAGAGTCATTATCACTCTTCTTCCAAGACTTCGCACTCTGGGTCAGGTAAGTCAAAGCACAAGAAGAACTCGAAGAAGTATCGTCGCTCTTCGGCTTCTTCCCGTCCGTCGGCAGACGTGACGAGGAAAGTGGGTGGTGGTCCTCCCGTGGCTCCATGTGCGTAGCCCGAAGGGTTGACTCTGGGCTTCCCTCACTTCCCGGGACCTGGAGCGACCCCTGCACAGCTTAGTCAATTCTATGAAGCGATGCATGCCATCTTTGGGCACCCCGACTCCTCCAGCGCGCCTTTGGGCCCACGGACTTGGCTGGGGGCCCTGCCCTTTGATGCCGGTGGCTTCTGCTCCGGCGCCACAGGATCCCCTTTGATCCAGGCCTAGATTCAGGTTTGCGCCGGTTGACCTTGTTACACTTTCCCCGGCGCCGATTCCACCGGCACCACGTCCGCTGCCGGGATCGTCTGTGTCCCCAGCCGACGTCGACCCTGGCCTCCACCTCGATGTAAATACGGAGCCAGACCGGCGTCAGCCGACACCGAATCCTGCGCCGATGGGTACTGTTGTGCCCTTGTTCTACCCTGGCTCTTTGATACCAGATTGGCAGCCATAAGAGGGTGAGTAGGACTGGGAGACCTTTTAACTGACCAGTTAAGCTACGAACCGGACTGTAGAGAGGAACTTGGAGAAGCTCGTGGTCTGGATACCTCACCAGACCGTGGCATGTTGTCTCCTCCTACCGTTGCTACGGAGGAGGGACCGTCTTACTCTGTGGTGTTGTGTAGGGCGGCTGAGGCTCTCCACCTCGAGCTGCCTATGGTGGCAGTCAGGACTAACCTCCTGACAGAGGTGCTTCAACCGGCAGCGAGCTCTTCGGAGCCCTTGCTACCATTTATTGAAGCCCTCACTGATATCCTTTTTGGGGACCTGGTCCAGGCCCAACACAGGGGCTCCTGTGGATAGGATGATTGCCCATCGCCACCGCCTTGCCCCGGGCGACCCATCTTTCCTCTCCCAGCACCCGAACCCTGAGAGCCTGGTGGTCCAAGCCTCCACCTTCAAAGGCGCATTCCTTAACTCACCTCCTGATAGGGAATCCAAAAAGCTGGACCATCTTGGGAAGAAGATGTTTTCTTCCTCCAGCTTGGGACTGCGGTCGGTAAACACTGCATGTCTGTTGGTCCTGTATAACCACTCCGTGTGGGATACGGTGGTGCAAGTGCTGCCTCAGTGCCCGGAGGAGGCGCGGGCCATACTCTCCCGTGCAGTTGCTGAAGGGAGAGACGCAGCAAAGTTTACCATCCGGTGTGGGCTGGATACCGCTGCTTCACTAGGCAGGACGATTTCCACGTTGGTAGCCCTTCGACGCTACACCTGGTTGAGGTCGACTGGTTTTTCAGGGGATGTCCAATCCACTCTTATGGACATGCCCTTTGATGGCCGTCGCCTATTCGGCTACAAGGCAGACAACGCGCTGGAGCGCTTTAAGGACTCTCTGGCTATGGCCAGGTCCTTGGGCCTCTCCACCACTCACCCTGCACAGTCTTTTTTCGCCCCTTTTGTGGCGACGGAAGGGATGCCGCACCGCGTCCCGCAAGCTGTTCAGCCCCTGCTCGGCCGGGGATGTGGGAACCCCCGCCATGTTTCTGGGGACCGGTGGGTGGGCAAGCCACCACAGCCCCCTCTGCCGCAGCCTCCAAAACCTCCTAGTCTGACCTTTCAGGGCCAACAACCGCCAGTGGGTGGCAGGATTTTCCATCTCCCTCCCCACTGGCGCACCATCACATCGGACAGGTAGGTTTTGCAAATAGTCCGAAGGGGCTACTCCCGCCCCTTCGAGACTACCCCTCCATCCATGCCACCTCAGTAACATCAAATGTCAGAGGATCATCTGGCCCTTCTCCAACAGAAAGTTTCTGCACTCTTGGTCAAGGGTGCCATAGAGCGTACTCCTGTCCCAGAAATAGGTTGTGGTTGCTATTCCCATTAGTGTCTGGTGCCCAAGAAGGACAAAGACCTGTGTCCTATCTTGGATCTCAGGAACGTCAACCACTTCCTACGGCAGGAGAAATTCAAAATGTTGACGCTGTCTGCCCTCGACCCTGGAGACTGGATGGTAGTGTTGGACTTGCAGGCCGCTTACTTTCACATCCCCGTCCTGCTGACCCACCGGCGTTAACTATGGTTCACGGTAGGCCACGAGCACCATGTTTACCGTGCTCCCCTTTGGCCTTACAAGCGCCCCTTGGGTGTTCATGAAAGTGATGGCAGTGGTCGCAGCTCATCTGCGCAGATCAGAGGTTCCAGTCTTCCCCTATCTTGATGATTGGCTGTTTAAGGCGGGCTCATCTCAGGATGTCGTCTCCCACCTCCAGATTACAGCCAACCTCCTGCATTCGCTGGGGTTCTCCATCAACGTGAGGGTTACACCTGACCCCCTTTCAGAAGCTCCTCTTCATTGGAGCAGTTCTGAAAACAATGCAGTTTCTAGTCTATCCTCCTGAGCAGTGAGTCCGGGATATTCGGGCAATGATTCCGATCTTTCAGCCTCTATCCCAGGTTTTGGTCAGGATGACCCTCTGGCTACTGGGCCTGATGGTCTCCCGCATCCTGCTGATGGACCATGCTATATGGCATATGCGGGCTCTGCAGTGGGACCTGAAGCTCCAGTGGGCACAATATCAGGGAACCTGTCCGATTGCGTCCAGATCTCGGAGGGCACTGCACATCAATTGCAGTGGTGGCTAACGAACCAGGATTGGGTCGACGGCAGATCCCTCTCCCTTCCCCAAGCAGAGTTCACAGTGGTGACTGATGCATCACTTCTGGGAGGGGGCGGCCACATGGGGGAGGCAGAGATCAGAGGCCTCTGGTCTCTGGCAGAGTCTGGGCTCCACATTAACCTTCTGGAGCTTCGGTCGATTTGCCTTGCACTCAAACCATTCCTTCCCTCTGTTCGCGGGAAGAGTAGTGCAGGTGTTCACAGACAACACCACTGCCATGTGGTGCTGCAACAAATGAGGCTAGATGGTGGTCATAGACCTTATGTCAAGAGGCCCTCCGCCTCTGGACATGGCTGGAACATCAGGGCATATCCCTGGTGGTTCAACCCCTGGCAGGTTCCCTGAACGCCAGGACGGCTAACTCAGCCACAAGCAAATGATGGATCACAAATGGCGTCTTTACTCGGCGGTGGTGCAAGACTCTTTTAACAGTGGGGAGAGCCTTGGTTAGATCTATTCGCCACCGAAGAGAACGAGCAATGTCAGCAATTCTGCGCATTGGCATTTTCCAAGGTGGCACTCGCTAGGTGACGCTTTTCGTCGCAAGTGGAGTTGCAGTCTTACGCCTTTCCGCCTATACCACTTCTGCCCAGAGTGCTGCAGAAGATCAGGCGTGACTCATTCTTGTGGCTCCGGATGGGGAATGAAGCTTCTGGTATCCCGAGCTTCTACACATAGCCATTGATCCTCCGATAAGACTGGCTCTTCGGGAGGATCTTCTGTCGCAGCAGCAGGGGACGGTCCTCCACCCAAACCTGTCCAGCCTCCACCTTCTTGCGTGGAGATTGAGCGGCGGCAGTTGACGTTGTTTGACCTGCCTCCTGAAGTCTGTGATGTTATCTTGGCAGCCAGGAGTCCCTCCACTAAGATGATAAACACCTGTAGATGGAACAAATTTGTGGCATGGTGCGCAGCAAAGGCTGTGGATCCCCTTTCAGCCCCTCTTTCTGAGGTTCACTTGTTTCTCCTTTCTTTGGCCCAGCAGGGCTCTGCTCTAGTCACTCTAAAAGGCTACCTCTCTGCCATTTCAGCCTTTCTTAGGCTTCCTGATCAGGCTTCTCTTTTCAAGTCCCATGTTGTAAATCACTTCCTTAAGGGCATTACTCCTCTTTTTCCTCATGTTCCCTTCATAATGCCCCAGTGGGACTTGAACTTGGTACTTGCATACCTTATGTGCACTCCCTTTGAGCCACTACATAACCGTCCTCTCAGGCTTCTGACCTTAAAAACTGCCTTTTTGGTGGCCATCACCTCTGCACTCAGTGAGTGAGATCTAAGCTCTTTCTTCTAAGCCTCCTTTTCTGACTGTTCATCCAGACGAGGTTGTCCTTCGAACTCGTTCATCGGTCCTTCACAAAGTGGTTACTTCTTCCCACATGGAACAGACCATCGCTTTGCCCACCTCCTTTCCGCCTCTGCATCCTTCCAAAGAGGAAGAGAGGCTCCTCTGTTTGGATCCAAAACCTGCACTTTCATTTTATTTAGATCGCACAAAGCACTTCTGAGTCGATGTCCAGCTCTTTGTTGGCTATGTGGGTGCCAAAAAAGATTGGGCCTTGCACAAACGGACCATCTCTAGGTGGGTCGTTTTGTTCATTAAGGCATGCTATTCTTTGGCAAAGAAGGAGCCTCCAGTGGGGCAGCGCGCCCATTCCACCAGGGCGACAGCAGCTACTACTGCTTTGGGACGAGGAGTCCACCTCAATGACCTCTGTCAGGCAGCTACATGGGCATCGCTGCACACATTCACAAAACACTACTGCCTGGGCAGCCAATCCGCACAGACGGCTTCTTTGGCCGTTCTGTTTTCCAGCACTTTCTGGTGTGAACTTGGTTTGCAGACCCACCTCCGGGGTTAGTATTGCTGGGGTATCTATTCTAAGGTAAGGAATCTATAACTAACTTTCTTTCAGATGAACAAGTTACTTACCTTCAGTAACAATATATCTGTAAGAAACATAGGTTAGTTATAGATTCCGTACCACCCCACCCATTCTCCCCATTCTGCGAACCGACTTCTAGGGCTAAGGTTTTCCTTTCAAGGCCCTAGTTTTGTGCAGCAGTGGTTAGTGTCTTGCATGGCTCTGCACTTCTGGCATGGAAAGTCTGGTACAGAACTGACGTTGGCGTGCGAGGGCAGTGTCTAAGTAGCTACCACTACGTCATCCCGGCGACCATGACGCCAATGACGAACGCAGAGCCGACCGACGCCACCTGTCGACGTGCAGGTGTACTGCTGACAAAAAACTTTCCGGATCCAGTCTGACGCCTGGGGGTAATTCTAAGATAAGGAATCTGTAACTAACCAATTTTTCTTACAGATATATCGTTACCAAAGGTAAGGAACTTGTTCTGTGTGCTTATTTCAGTGATGCTATTCCCCAAACACCCATTTGAGTCTAGGTGACTTGCAGGTCTGGGTCAGAACCTAACCGAGCAACAATGGATACGTGTATAGTGTGACCTGCACAAAACCTAACATAACATTCTCTCTCCTCTCTCTCTCTCTCTCTCTATGCCACATTCTTACTTGTGCCTGCTCTCTATTTTCTTCCACTTTTGTCCCCTCTCTCTTACTCTTAGTTCCTCACCCTCTTATGTGCTTTTTTATGTGTCCCCACTTTTGAGCCTTTCCCACTTGGTACGTTTTCTCTCTTTTGCACCTCTTTTTGTGTTTTTGCTCTTTTACCACTTTCTTCCACTTTATGCACCTCTTAGTTTGGTGCCTTCCTCGCTTTCTGATGTTTTTCCATTTCTGTTCAGTCTTCTCTTTATGGGCTGTGCTCTTTTGTACCTCCTTTTTGTATCCATTTTCCAGCTCTTCCCCCGTTCCTGACCTACTTAATGGCAGCTGCAGTGGACGCGTGCAGCGGGCATGACAAAGGCAAGTCCTTCTGTGCCTGAATGGCATCCAGCACCATAAACCCTGATCCAATCATCCCCCGCTGGTACACCGCAACAATCCTCCGCTTGATCGACACAGGCCATCAAACCACTCACTGCTACTGCTCCACACCCTCGTCACAGACCCTGCAGACATCGTAGGATAGACTCTGGATCCAATCTTCACCACCAGCAACAAGTTCAGGTACAACGCCACCTCACGATGAACCAACTACTGCATCATAGGCTTCATAATCACCAGGCCACAAGTCAACACACCCACCAGCCACATCCTACCGAGCTGAAGCTGGAACAAATTATATTATCCAAGGCTGATTGGCATAACTCCCTCAAATGGACCAACCCAACACCACCAACAATGAAGACAAGGACATCACCAATTTCAATAAGAGATCAATAACTTTGCAGACTTGTTTGTGTCCATCAAAAACAAAGAAAAACCAACAAACAACCAAGTTGGTATGCATATGACCTTCATGAATACAAACACTGCTGGAAACAGCTAGCCAGAAAATGGAGAACCAACCACAATGCCGACGCCAGAACCACCTACAAGGCTGTGCTCCAGCTCTACTACCAGCTCCTGAGAGTCATTAAAAGAAGGGTACTAACCTAACGTATAGTAGCGAGCTCCAACAGCAAGAAGATCTTCTCGATCATCAGAAAATGTACCACCCCTAAAGCCGCAGCCAACACCATCACAGGAACTCTGCAACAAGTTATCTAACTTATGCCACAGCAAAATAGAAATATCAACAGCAACTTCGAACCACAATCTCTGACTCCAAAGACCTCGTTGTCAACCTGACCACCACCAACCAAGACACTTGACCATATAGAAAACATGCACCAAAGAAAACACCACAGTACCATCCATTACACCACAGCAAGACTCATCCTTGACCTTCTGTGACGCACCCACATCGCACCAAATCTTAGAGCGCTCCACTGACACCCCATACAAAAATGCTGCTAATTCAAACTCCGCACGCATACAAAGCACTGCACAACATCAGACTAACATAACCATAACAACCGCCTTCAGTTCCAGCAACCCACCAGACACCTGTGCTTAGCCTCACTCTCAATCTCACTCGCACACACACCCTACATCCACAAAAGCTGAACAGGAGGGCTAGCATTCTCTACATAGCACCCGAGACGTGCAAAAACCTCCCTCCATATCATGGCCTCCTCCTCACTTCTTGAATTCCACAAGAAGCTGAAGACCTAACTCTGTGACAAATTCTTTAGGGCAGTCCTATGCCTACACCTGTGCTCCAGCACTTGGATATCCTACTGGGCGATTAGCTGTGCTATACCAATCAACTAAACGCCATAAATTGCTAAATGATTGGCACATGCATCCTGTTAAACTGCAAACTACCTATATTATTTCTCAAGGTGTGACCCTTATGTT
Organism: Lissotriton helveticus; assembly: GCF_964261635.1. Taxonomy (NCBI): domain Eukaryota; kingdom Metazoa; phylum Chordata; class Amphibia; order Caudata; family Salamandridae; genus Lissotriton; species Lissotriton helveticus. The sequence goes on from NC_136067.1 coordinate 1,405,556,612, forward strand.
GAAGAGCAGGTGGGGGATATGAGGGACCTCATGCATATCGGGTGGTGGTGCCCTCAGATACAACCTTTTTGGAGAGAAGTGGTGGACAGTCTACAAACTATAGTGGGTTATCTAACCTCAGATGATTTCTCATATGTTCTTTCTGGAGTTGCTCCCAGGAGTTACATTTTCATTCCAAAGGTGACAAATTCCTGGTCTGTAACTACATAGGCGTGGTGAAAAATACCGGGGAGCTACCAGGAAGATGAGACCTGCCCAACATTATCCGTAGGCGTGCGCGACTTTGGCACATTAATGAGATAGAGAACATTTCTTGGAATCCTATGGAAGTTGCTAAAGACTGAGAGTCTCAGTAGGCAGCACTCATAATTGTTTTATCAGAAGGTGCACCTATAAAGACTTGTCCTCCCAGACTGGTTACTTAACTACTTCTCGACTGTGGTACGGATGTCAGGCGATGCTGAAGCCTTCGCTATAAATTCAAAGAGGACCAAACATCTCCTTGTAATTGTGTTTCAATCTATAACAATGTCCACTCTATGACAAATGACTATCGATGATTTAATGTTGAACTTGATTTGGTGTAGGCACATCTTCTTTTGGTGTGTCGTGGAAGTTGGGAGGAGGAGAGGGAGAGTTTGGTGCTTTGTTATTTAAGTGATAAGTTAATTTGTAGACTAGCATAACATGCTATGGGGATTTCAAATATATTGTTTATTTCCATCTGTATTACAACTATAACCCCTTTATGTATGTGTCATTAATACCTTTGGAAAAGCAATAAAATTATTTGTTAAAAAAAATCAGGAAGAAGAGTAAACCAAGAAACGATCAGAGGAAGAACCTGGGGGTTAGGAAGGCACATTCATGGCTCATGTTTAGATGTGCTTGATAAAAAGAAGCAATTTAACCCCTTCCACGCTGATGACGAGCTGGGCTCGTCATGGCGTAGCCTCCTCGCACGCTGATGACGAGCCCAGCTCGTCACGTAAAGTGCGCTTTTGAAAATCTCCGCGTACGAGCGGAATTCCGCCCGCACGCATGCGGTTAAGGTCCTTTGTTAGTGTTACGATAGAATTAACCGTTCAGACTAGCTATAGTGCATTTGTTTTTGAAGGCTGGGTGTTTTTCCATGCAATTTACCATAGGAAATCTAGACCCCAATACAGGAAAAAGAATGGCTGAATGGAATTAAACCACATTACGCAGAAACTTGATCTTTACTAGACAGTGTGTGTGGGTATATATATATATATATCGGAATTTTGCTGAACTCCTGGCGGGTGCCTTGTAATAGTGAGGAAGGAACTCACTTGTAAATGCAGGCTCCGGCGCATGCAAGATAAAGCACACGAAGGCACTCGGGGGGGGGGGGGGGAGAAAGTCTTTAAAACACCTTTTATTAGCAGACGCGTTTCAGCGATAGGCTTTCTTCAGTGCTTCCAGGTGTAAGCGTTTCTTGTGCAGCGCTAAGTTTATTTAAAAGGAGATGTCTTTCCTGATTGGCGTTTGTTCAGTGTGGCAATGGAGACAGGACTTGCGAGTCAGTATACCGTATGGCCGCCATGCTGAAGAAGTAATATTTCAGTCTTAAGATGATATTCACAATTCATCCACATATTTTGGCAATGTTATTAATGCTGTTGGTGGCATGTCTCTTGTTGATACAGTGTCTCTTACCACATGCGCGCTATATATATATATATATATATGTGTGTGTGTGTGTGCATATATTTATATATGTGAATATATATGTGTGTCTATGTATGTATGTGTATATATATATATATATATCACCAACCAGACTAATCCAATCTTGAGCAATCAAGAGGATACGGCGGGGAGTTTTGGGGAGCCCAATTTATTCACAGCTTTTGGCATTATGCATTTTGGCGGAAAATCGCCTCAGATTCTGCTTGCACAGGGTTATGTCTTCACCCTCCTTTAAAGGTTAAACGGCTCCTCGATTGGTTGAAGTTCAGCAGTCATCACCCAATTGCCATCAGCTGTGGTCCGATGTGTGAGACCACAGTTCCCAGCATTCATCATTTCGGTAAGTACTGCTGATGGGGCCAAATTCTGCTCATAGTGAGCGCTGTTGTGCCTGGTAAAGGGGAGGGGCCCAATGTCCGCTGGATAACCCCGAATTTCAAGTGTTCTGAACCCCCCGGGTCCCCAACGCCCCCGCCCCAATTACAAAGTCAAATTGAGCCTCAAACCAACGATGAAGTCATCCTGACTCCCCGTGTAGTCAGGGACTGCCGCTTGGCAGAAGCCACTTGTCTGCAATGATCTCGAGGCGGGCCTGTAGTATCCAATCCTTTGGAAAAGTTTTGCCACACTGCCAGCAATTCCACAGGCCACTTTGCAGGGTGGGTCCTCTTTCACGCACTACTGGCAAACGCGTGTAAATATCACCAACCAGACTACTCCAATCCTGAGAAATCAAGAGGACACAGCGGGGAGTTTTGGGGAGCCCAGTTTATTTACAGCTTTTGGCATAATGCATTTCGGCGGAAAATCGCCTTCCTTAGATGCCACTTGCACAGGGTTATGCCTTTACCCTCCTTTAAATGTTAAACGGCTCCTCCATTGGTGGAAGTTAAGCAGATCCCACCCAATTGCCATCAGCTGTGGTCCGATGTTAGAGACCACAGTTCCCAGCATTCATCATTTCGGTAAGTACCGCTGGTGGGGGCAAATTCTGCTCCTAGTGAGCGCCTTTGTGCCTGGTAAAGGGGGGGGGGGGGCTATAATTGCGTGTCAGGCTTTACTCCAAAAAGACGTGTTATGACCAACCGTGTGGCCTTGCTCACATGTACAGGTTGCTGTAAAACAAACGGTGTTTTAAATTAACAAAGTATAAAATATATATTTACAAAAATGCTGTAAACATCCCAGTGAAACGGTGGATGCCATCATAGAACAGAGCTCCTAGGGAAGGTAACAATGTGGTGCAGTATACTATGCAGCAAAACGTGTATAATAGACAGCTATGCGTACTGGTACTTAAAACTGTTGAACAAGTGATAAGAGTTCATGTGCATGGAAAAACTCCTGCATGCAATTACTGTGTCAATCGGAAGTTGGAGCCGTGGGTTTGCCACAGGTAGAAGTGTCTGATAGGAAATCAAGTCCCCTATACTTGTAGAATATGAGGTGGGTTGCTAGGTGGCAAATGTATTAGTAGTTCAAGCACACAGTTAACACCGCCGGAAGTAGTGCAGCTGGAAGGCTGTGCAAGTGGCGGGTTATACACCGCTGAGGTGCAGTATGAAATGCTGTGCAGCTGGAGGGCTGTGAAAGTGTGCTGGTCATACTCTTCTGAGGTGCGATATGTAAAAGAAAGCCGTATAAGAGATAAGCTGCTACGAAAGAATTAAGTAAAACAAAATAAAGTGTTTCCACTCGCATCCGAGAGACTTATATGTGCATTGGAGCCCGCGATGTGTGTGCATAAGAACATGCAATAGTTCACTGCCCATAATAGAAAACCATTGTGTGAAAGCGTAATGCGACAGATGGTGGGGGGTAAGGCATTGCGGTAGTGACAAAGGGTACAGATAAGCCTAAGTGGGCTAGCATAAATACACAACTGTATGCCTATGCAACCAAAGGCAGTATATGATGGAGTGGCGTGGTACAACAATAATTGTAATTGAGCCCGAGTGGACTATGTAACATTCCAGTCAGACAAAATTCAACTATAAACTCAGCCTGTTTGCCGTAACCCGCCAGGAGGGATGCCCAAAGCACTACCCTCATACTGGTGGAAGTACTGCCGCAACCCTATATGCCGGGAGGAGCTATCGGTACTAATTAACTTTCAGAGTTTGCCCCACGACCCACGGGTCAAAATCGAGCATTGAGGGACTACCCCCCCCCCCCCCCCCCGACCTGCTCCGTGGGCAGAGGATGATGCAGTGAGTGCATCGACCTCACTGCAGCCTGATCTGGAGCACCAGGACCACACTCCCATCCCCTCTTTCCCAGTGGTGAGCACGGAACCTAACTTGGAGGAGAAAGCACTTGAGTGCCTCCGATCGTTGCTGGATCCGGCCACGCAAGATCACTGAAAACCTCTGCCTGCCGAATGCTGCTGTGCCTCCTGTTTGCAGCAAAACTCACCCGATAGGACTGCAGCACCGCAAGGCCCATGGTTAGGGCAACTGCTAAGATGCTGTACGCTTACTCGCTGCTGGAGTGGGTAAGACTTGATACAGGCTAACAGGGCCCTGGGGGACTCGCTGCTATATATATGCTGCAGCACCAAAGACACTTGTGACTACTTTCTAAGAGCCATCGTGGGCTCTTGAATTAGACCTAAGAGTGAGCATTCCATGGATGCAGCCATCCTTGAATGTGGAATAACCCCGACCACAGTCTGAGAGCAGAAGGGACAGAGATTTTCCATGGGAACACCATAGCCCGGCCTTAATAGGAATGTGGTATTGCTTATGAGTGCCCTGATACTAACCCTGGGCGTAGATCGCGTAGTAGCGCTACACGTAGCTATGCGAAATGCACTTTGCACTACGCGAGCTATGCATAGCACTACGCGAACTGCATAGTGCGGTAGGGAAATGCTGTTCGCAATGATTGCACAGTGCCGGATGCTTATCCGCACTGTGCAATCATTGCAAACAGCATCTTGCACTGTGCAAGCTGTAGTTTTCTGCCGCTCGAGTAGATTTTTACTCGAGCGGCAGCTTTCTCAACGCGGACTGGTAGTTTTTCGCGAGCATATGCAACCACTCGCAATGAGAAGCCTGACCTCCTCGCGTTGAGAATCTTGCCAGGAGGTTTATTTTCCACGCTCGTGATCGGCAACTTGATGTTGCTGATTGCGGACGAGGAAAAAGTCTCGCCGGCATGTCATTTTGCTCGCTCGCGGGCGCCAACTTGACGTTGAGGACTGGGAGCGAGCAAAAAATGCCAACTACGCTACACTACGCGTTTCTGCACTGTGCTACGTGCAATTCGCGTAGCGCGTAGTTTCGCAAACTACACGAGCGTAGCATAGTTTTCCGCCCAGGCCTACCTATTACTCCTTTGAATGCGTAGAGTTAGAAATTAAATGCTTATTTTTAATATAAAAGTAAGTATTTGACTGGACATGGATTTATTGATATTGCTATGCGCTCTTTGAGTTATGAGTTGTGTTCACTAAACTGTATCTACACCCCACCCCCCTCCCTGAGGGAGCCTTTGACTGCTCAACCATACCACTGAGAGTTAAGTGCAGAAGGGTACTTGGCCATGTTGCTCAGGATCCATAGTAAGTTGAGCTCTGTGACATCAGGAGTAAAAGGCCTCAACCACCAATGGTTGTGCCCAGTAACCCCTGCATGCCCGGTGGCCCTCTGAAATTGGTGCTGACCATAAATAGATATGTCAGTGGCAGACCCCACTGCATAGTTATTAGATCAGGATTTTCTTAGGAAGAACAATTTTTGTTTTGCTAATGGATTTGGTGCCTTTTGACAGATGTTCAGGATACTTTACAAACAAAACGTTCATCAGCCACAGCTTCCTAGAAAGTTTTGGGTTGATCCATCGAGAAGAGGGGTGAGAAAAAGGGGAGGGAGATCGCACAACATTGTTTTCTCATTTTAATTTCTGTAGGAAATTTTGAGAAGCAGTACAGAAAACGAAACTGAACAGAATTACACAAACTTTGGTAGAAAGTTAGAACTTTACTCAAAGCGTGGTTTTTAGTACTTAATGTAATCTGTTGAGCTGTTATTTCGAAATTTGCATTTAAAACTGCGATCACAGTAAAATAAAATGTATATCTCAATGGTTGGGTCCAATGATACTTCAGTGGTCCTGTAAATTTAAAAAAATAGAGTTATTTGATCAGTTGAGAGTCCTTTTTTCCCCCTTTGGTTGTGTCCTCCTGCGGTATCGAGAAATCTGACTCTGTCCCTGTGTCCTGAACGTTGCAAAAAAAAAAAAAAGGATAATGTAAGCATGCAGGCTGTGGGTACCCAGACGCCCTGGGAATAGCGAGGGCCCAAAAAAATAAATCCTACTGCAGATCTCCTCTAGACCCCAGCGCGACTGCTTGAGGTACTGCTGGACTCCCGCAGGAGACTGGTACCGTGATACCGTGCCAACGTCATAAACTGAAACTAGCATGGTCTTTCAGTACCTTGGGCTGCCGGTGGGGGCTGGCAATGCAGGACTACTATGGCAAAATTAAAAATATATATAAAAAATTGTAGGCTGGCGATGAGTAGGGGTTAGGCAGGTAAGCCTCAGCAGATTTTACTTTTTCTTCCAAGAATTGAACAGATTCTTGGCGTTTGGCATCAGGGTCTTTGACTTTGTCGAGATCTTGAACTAGAAAAGAGGGAGGGGGATTATTGGCTGCATTTACAACTTCATAGGGTTGTCGGAGTTGATTATTAGCAGTATCAAATGGGGATTTCATGTACGTCTCCTTAGCATTAAAATGTGACTCTTATAAAGTCTTCTGAATGCTCTAAGGTCATCTGCCCTGCTATGCTGTCACCTTCTCTTTGATTTAACCTGGTCAGATCACCGCTGCCTAGCTATGCTATGAGGGCTTTGCGCTGGCTGCCAAAGAAACAACACATCAGTTTCAAGCGTCTCTCACCCACAAAACGTATTGTTGCCATGCACTAACCGAACTCACACAATAACTCCAGCCCTTTCAATCAGTTGGACTTCCAGTCCGCTAAATTATATGCATTTTGCAGGCCATGTAGATGCACTATCGCTGATCATCTCTGTTGAACTCCATTCCACATTTGCTCTGCCTTGAACCCGTCTACCTGAAGTGCAGAAGAAGTTTAAGATTTGCCTTTTCCCTTCCACAATGCCTCCTAGGCTACTGTACTACTGTTCAGACAGAAACCCTGTACTTTCTCCCATACACTTAGCTCTGAGTGCCATAAACGGCTGTCTTTGCATCTTTGGGGTATATACCATATCCCTTACCCTGTTCACTCTATGATGCGCATTTTGTCCTATCCTTCTAGAGGAGAACCTTTTTTAGGACATACTATGTGTACCTTACCTCCTGCTGCCCTTCCTAAAGATTAATATATCTCTATATCAGCACTGAAGCATGATACTTGGTTGCAAATGTAGTTAATGTGGGTGTGCGTCCACAATTGCCGTTTAATTAACTTTTCTTAGCTTGTCTCCTTCAGTGAACCATATATTTAAAGGCATTGTTTGCAAGGAGTGCCGAGTACAAAATAAATATAGTGCTTGTAGCACAACTTATGAGATTTCCAGTGCCGGTAAATGCTTTCTGGAGTTTTTTTACATAATGCCTTGATAATTATTTCAAAATATCGGCTTCAGTTACTCGCCCTGTTTTCATATGTGTGTAGGCGTCGTGTGTAAAGCGCATGTGCAGTTGTACACGTTCAGCACGATTACGTTTTGATGATTTTATTTCTCAGATGCTTCAAATATTTCTTGCTTCAATATCTTTCTCCAAAATAGTAACTACTGAAAAATTGAATTTTTTTCGTAAAATTGATTTTTTTTAAATGCCCCCAAAATGTTTTCACGTGTTCTGCGTTAGGTTTTGAAATTACTAGATGCTACATTTTTCTGCATGTGGTAAGAATGTGGGAACTAGAAAGTCTGAGTGTTTTCAATTCTTGCATCAGGCTGCATCCCATCGGGACCTAGCAGTGTCAGCTTTCCGCTTGATTTTCTGAAAGGCTTTGCCTTACTTTTTGTTCCTGGGCAAACGCACACATTATTGAATTATATTATGCAGCACATTTAGCATTGCATAATTACTCTGTGTTAATAAAGCGGGTGCCTCATTTGAGGTGGAATTCACACTATCTGAGCAAATTAGATGTCTGTCTTTTGCTAATTATCTTTGTGCCAATGGAGAGATTCTCAGGGAATGACGCATGCGGCGCTGCGTGAACTCCGTTTCCTATTTTAAGGCTGCAGCGCCAGCCCCATTGAAACAGCAGCAAAGCCGTTCAAGAGAAAAAAAAGAGATATCCTTGTTTTTTCTTTCCTTTAAATTATATGTACATTTTTCCTTTGCTAGCCATACAATTTAGTCCTCCCCTGCTGCATAATTCCGGTATTGCCTGCGATATGTACCAATAACCACTGAGAAACATTCTTATATCAAGATGGCCAAGAAAAGAAAAAAAAAGTTTTTGTGTGTATGTATTTATTCTGAATTCTAAAAGATTCTCAATTAAGTATCATCACTGATGTATAACAACAGTTCTATATGCAGCAGTGCCGAACGGTGTAGCGCAAGCGGTTATCAGGCCGTCATTGTGTCTTTTTGGCTTTTGAGACGGAGGGTTCGAGTCTCATGTTATCCGAGTAAGAAACATTAATTACTCATTGTGGTTTCATTTCAGTTTACTTTATTTTACAGTAGACACTGGGCAAGCATAATAGTTATATTTGATGCACACATGCAATTAAACCTTTTAAAATTACAGACGGTAACTTTTGAGGTTGGAGATATTTTGAATGTTTAAAATTAAGTTCTGGTCGCAACATCAGTAAACGGTCACTCATTTACAAAAATACATAATATACAATGTATCTACAACATCATCGGTAACAAAAGTACAAGCATTAAATACTTTGTCTATGTTGTTATACCACGTGACACTTTACTTTACTTTATTAGTGTTGTTAAAATGCACATTTTCTGCCCGTGATGAAGGAGTAGTGTTGACTCCGAAACGCGTAGGACGTTGTGTCTGAAAATAAATCTGCACTTTAACCGAGGCCACGGCTCCTGTGTAATTCTTTTCCTTAATATCGGGAAGGAGAGCGCTGGTGGTGACGCGATTCATATATATATATATATATATATATATATATATATATATATATATATATATATATATATATATCTCAAAAAGCGCCCAGGCTTCAGAGACGCACTCCTCCAGCTGGCTTGTTACAAAACCTTTATTTGCAGAAGGTACAGGGTTACAGCTCCGCTTTTACCAGTTCATTAGCCTGACGCGTTTCAGAGCATTCATGCTCTTTCCTCAGAGGCTGTGTGTTTCACACGCATTTTTTCAGGCTCCCACAGTTCCCTGCACGTTTACGTCATTAATTTATGGGCCTCCGGTGTGCCAAATTTATTCAAATGCATGCTGGAACATGTAGGCATTTCCTATTTGCTTTTTCACCATCAGTGGTTGCTGCGTGTTAAAACCCTTTTAGAACCAAAATTTTCACCCTCCAGTGGGATCCAGAGCTGCAATCTTGTACCATTGTTGAAGCAGCCAGCTGCGCCGTACTCACGATCCCGAAGGTTCAGGTCAGACGATCCTTTTGTTCACTGCAAGGCGGTGCGAACTCCCACGGTTGGGCCAACCGCGAATACATTTCTCAAAAAGCGCCCAGGCTTCAGAGACGCACTCCTCCAGCTGGCTTGTTACAAAACCTTTATTTGCAGAAGGTACAGGGTTACAGCTCCGCTTTTACCAGTTCATTAGCCTGACGCGTTTCAGAGCATTCATGCTCTTTCCTCAGAGGCTGTGTGTTTCACACGCATTTTTTCAGGCTCCCACAGTTCCCTGCACGTTTACGTCATTAATTTATGGGCCTCCGGTGTGCCAAATTTATTCAAATGCATGCTGGAACATGTAGGCATTTCCTATTTGCTTTTTCACCATCAGTGGTTGCTGCGTGTTAAAACCCTTTTAGAACCAAAATTTTCACCCTCCAGTGGGATCCAGAGCTGCAATCTTGTACCATTGTTCAAGCAGCCAGCTGCGTCGTACTCACGATCCCGAAGGTTCAGGTCAGACGATCCTTTTGTTCACTGCAAGGCGGTGCGAACTCCCACGGTTGGGCCAACCGCGAATACATTTCTCAAAAAGCGCCCAGGCTTCAGAGACGCACTCCTCCAGCTGGCTTGTTACAAAACCTTTATTTGCAGAAGGTACAGGGTTACAGCTCCGCTTTTACCAGTTCATTAGCCTGACGCGTTTCAGAGCATTCATGCTCTTTCCTCAGAGGCTGTGTGTTTCACACGCATTTTTTCAGGCTCCCACAGTTCCCTGCACGTTTACGTCATTAATTTATGGGCCTCCGGTGTGCCAAATTTATTCAAATGCATGCTGGAACATGTAGGCATTTCCTATTTGCTTTTTCACCATCAGTGGTTGCTGCGTGTTAAAACCCTTTTAGAACCAAAATTTTCACCCTCCAGTGGGATCCAGAGCTGCAATCTTGTACCATTGTTCAAGCAGCCAGCTGCGCCGTACTCACGATCCCGAAGGTTCAGGTCAGACGATCCTTTTGTTCACTGCAAGGCGGTGCGAACTCCCACGGTTGGGCCAACCGCGAATACATTTCTCAAAAAGCGCCCAGGCTTCAGAGACGCACTCCTCCAGCTGGCTTGTTACAAAACCTTTATTTGCAGAAGGTACAGGGTTACAGCTCCGCTTTTACCAGTTCATTAGCCTGACGCGTTTCAGAGCATTCATGCTCTTTCCTCAGAGGCTGTGTGTATCACACGCATTTTTTCAGGCTCCCACAGTTCCCTGCACGTTTACGTCATTAATTTATGGGCCTCCGGTGTGCCAAATTTATTCAAATGCATGCTGGAACATGTAGGCATTTCCTATTTGCTTTTTCACCATCAGTGGTTGCTGCGTGTTAAAACCCTTTTAGAACTAAAATTTTCACCCTCCAGTGGGATCCAGAGCTGCAATCTTGTACCATTGTTCAAGCAGCCAGCTGCGCCGTTCTCACGATCCCGAAGGTTCAGGAAACTCCGACATGTGACAATGCAGGTTATGGAATTTTAAATAGAATTCTGGCCCATACAGGGCGACACAACCACTAAAAAGAATTGGTGAGTTACCAAGTTCCCAAATGACAATTAGGAAATCAGACATAGGGGATACACCCCCATAAAAAAACATAAAAGCAAATACATTGTAATAATGTTTTTAATTGGGTTCTTCTTACTTTCCTATAGGAATGCAATCAATAGTATGTACTGTAACAATGAAATGTTTGTTGCTGATAACGTTTTTAACATTGCACTTGAGCACTTTATATTCGCCATTTGAACAAATGTATTAAATGTGAAGTTACACACTTAAAAATGGCCACCGTTTTCATCAAGAGTGTCCATCTTCTATGTTGATGAATAATGAAATGATCGGTGAGGTTTAAAATGGCGATCATTCTTATGCACAAACTGACACTGACGAAGCTTTTATTGCGTAACGCGTCTGTCTAGGGTGAGGGGGTTTGCAATAAAGGATTTACTAAATCGGATACCTGCGTGCTTGCCGTGTATCGACCGTATTGAGTTGATAAGTGCTGCTATATATATATATATATATATATATATATATATATATATATATATATGACGGAAAAGTTACCTCGAAAAGAAGAACTCCGATATATATATATATATATATATATATATATATATATATATATATATATATATATATATATATATATACACCAACCAAACTTCACCATCAAAGAAGGCGCTGACTCCGTGTATCTCAATTCAAGGGTTTTTATTTCTTACATCAGCTTCTGCTCAGACGCGTTTCGGCGGCTCTTCCCGCCTTGCTCACTAACATCTGACCCTTGCATTTAGCGCTATATATACACACACGTTACATAATCACATGAGTCATAATTAACATCACTAATTGGCATTGGTTTGTTACCATGGTGATTTGGGTTACACCCACATGTATACGTGACCAATCACATGAATACAGCATTTTTTTGCGAAAGTATCAATTACCAAAATTCATATTACTTTCTACGTTAAATAAACATTACCATCATGTTTTGGAACTGTTCCGGTTTTGAACGCATCCTAATACTTAAATGCCAACATTATGTTTATTTCGTTTTACTTACATCGATAAGTCCCGTGTTATATTAATTGCATCACCCACATATCACATTATTAGCCATTACACCCTACGTAGTGTTACTCTGGTTACGTCATTGCTGTTTGGGCATATCTTGTGAAGAGGGTGTGTCACTCTCAAGGCCGGGATTGGTTTACAGAGTGGAATTCTACAAAACGGCTCGGTTTCACCGATAATCGGTTTGCTGGCCTAGTGGCAGAGTCAGAACATGTTACTGTGTTCACAGTTCCTCCTCGTGTACCTGGTGAGTGAAGCGTGTGTTTGTCAGCGTTCACATTCCTATTTTTTAAGACACACAACCCCGTTTTCCAACACATGTGAAAGTTTACATACCGCGCCAGTGCGCAACAACTCTCTTTGTGTTTTTAAAGTAAACCTTCCTGTGATGTGGGTAAATCATTTTTAACAATATACGTATATATACGTATATATATATATATATGCTTCAAAAGCTCGCCTCCTCCACAACTTCACCACGGACTTGCAATGAGACGAGGTAGACCCAATTTGGTGCTTCTTTTTAGTTTATTTCATATGTGCGACCATTTGTCACGACCCGTTTCGGCAGATCCCTGCCTTGATCACATGTATATATATTTTTATTTCTTTCTTAAATCCAACAATTTATGGTGATTTGACCACACTCCCCCCCCCCCCCCCCCCCCATGGCCGGATTTAGGGCAGTGCGACTGTTAAAGCTGCACTGGGCGCTGACCTGTGGAGGGGGCTCTATGACCTCAGGGAGGTGCTGTGCTTAGCAATAAGTTATGATAGGAGAGAATGAGGGGCCCTTTTGCAGGTGGTAGTTTCAGAATCCGAGGAGGTGGTCAAGGGATGTGGGGCGCCAAAAGTGATTGTCGCACCGGGTGCCACCAGTGCTTGAGCCGGCCCTGTTCCCCCATAATTACAGATCTACCACTTGAGATTCAGGTGCTCATCCAATATTCATTCATTTTAGGTTGATTAGGGGTCACTCATGAGAAATCTCAGCATCTAGTGTGTGAGATGTTCCCATGTTACATGGTATAGAATTATTTTTGGATTAGAATAACAAGGACCTTCAATGCATTGACCACATGGTCAGGATAAACTTTATTTAATACTTAGATTCATGTTGAGATGATGTTTTGCGTAAGGCCACTTGGCCACGTTTCAAACTCCGCCTACAACCCTCCCCCCCTTTTGTTTATTAGTGGGATCATGGTAAACACATCAGTATACAATTAACCATAGAAGCGTACAGGCCACTTGGCCAGATACTGTGCTGTTTGCAAAGCGTAATTTTTTCCTGAAATGCTTTTCATGTATTACTTTCTTGAAAATCATTTGGCAAATATGTATCCTTATATGCATCCATGAATGTATTATTTGAACCTTTAATTATGTATTCTTTATTTATATTCAAGCAAAACAAACATGAATTCTGAAAATGTAAAGTATGCTGAGGTTAAACGATAGTCTTTTCTCCAGCTTTACTAATGAATTCCCATATTGTGGTCCTTTGTTAGTTTTTACTACTATGCACGATAAAATGGTGCATTTGTCAATGTGTAGAATGGCTAGTGAAGAAGACCGCTCGGTCGAAACGCGTTGCGAAAAACAAACCCTTATTTCTCACGGACCCTGGTGTGTGAGTCTTTATTTTCCGTGGTGGATGTACCGGGAGGAATTTCGAGAAATATATATATTTAGAGAGAGAGAGAATTAATATAGTATGTGTAATATTGTTTTCTTTTTTTATTATATATTTATTTATTTTTAATATAAATGTGTATATATATATATCCAAAAGTTCGTCGTTTAATCCTCCCAAAACAACGATCCACGGCACCACAAATGCTTATCCAACAGAGTTTATTTCGATGGCATCCCTCTACGCGTTTCGAAAACCAAGTTTCCTTGTTCACGAGTAAGGGAATGATGTCACAGAAAGTGTTTAAAGAAGACATGTGACTTGTGAAAATAATAATAAACAGTGAAAACAGACTAATAACCACCGTAAACACAAACCATATTTCTCAATGTTTCAATAATAGTCATGGATCACATTGTGAAGGCATAGTCAGCACACATTCAAAATGATAATGATAAATAATATTAAACAATGCATGGCAGCGAGTATCACACTAATCCAAGTGGAAAGTTATTGCTCGGGAAAAAACTTTATTGTTCCCCGCTACGCTGACAATGCTGATTTTCTGATTTTCTCGCCCTCTTGGGGCTCAAATCTCAAAGTGGAATCATTACTAAGCATGTTATTTACACATGCCTAGAGGCTGGATTGGGGATCTTGCTATCTTTCAAGGTCCCACCGCTAGTCTAAAGTGCTATCCAGCTTCCCCATTCTTATACCAGTGCCACAACCACAATTCACTTTAACCCTTTAAGTGCTGCCGTCGGCCAACGGTCGTCACGGGCACTACCTCCCCAGTGCTGCGTGCGACCGTTGGACGTCCATTCAGCACTGGATAATGGACAGCGCAGCACTGGGGAGGTATATTTACGAAGCTCCTAAGGTGTTAACTGTCGGAATCGTATACGATCCTTCTGTTAGATATTGCGCAAGTGCGCTTTACAGGCTGTATTGTTACTCACACGTATAATTGCCCAAGTGGGCTAATGTTAGACAAACTAGCAAGTCTCAGGGGAAACGTGAAAAATTAATGTCTACCCAAATTTGGGTTTTCAGTATCAGGGTCTAATCATAAATGCTCTGATCAGTCTGTGCAACTGCTATTTCAACTCGTGATCCAATACTTGTTAGGTGGTAAACCTGTAAAGAACACACATGATAAAAATACGGTCACTAAGTGGCTTATATGACAGAATTAGTTAAAAAAGACAAACATACAAAACAGCAAATCGACAGTTTAGAAATGATACACAATGCAGAAAAATACCAATGGCTTCATGTACTCTTCTAAATCTAAAATATGCTGAGGATATTGAATACAATTAACGGGGTCTCCTAAAGTTAGTTTAACCCAAGTGGACTGATAGTTCTTCGTCAATATTATGCCCGGAAGGCTGAATGGTTTGGTATTCTATTATCAATTTTGACTCTAAGCGCCTTAATTCGAGGACCCTGTCACCTCCCCTTTCTCTTGTCTGGATTGTGTCACGGACACAGAAGGATAAGAGACTTGTATTTTGCTGGTGTACTGCCTTGAAATGTCTTGCTATGGGGTATTGTCTATAATCTTTGGAGATCGCCCTAAGGTGTTCAAGAACCCTCTTTTTGGCTGGGTGGATTGTGCTCCCAATGTAAAACTTCTCACAGGGGCATTTCAAGGCATACACGGCATGGTCTGTGTTGCAGTTAACGTGTTTTTGATAACATAGGGCTTATTGTGGGGAGACCGTTTTACCTGTTTGCAGTTTTTGCTGTTTTTGCACTCTTTGCGTCTCTGACAAGTGTAAAAGCCAGAGATTTGATTAGCAGATTTAGGTACTTGTCACTGTGCTTGGGCACAGTTTGTCTTTTAAAGACTGGGCTTTACGATAAGTTACCTGTGGGTACTGCTCTACCACTTGTGCTAAATCATTGTCAGTTTGCAGAATTGGCCAATATTTATTGAGGCTTTCTCTAACTTCATATGCCTGATTGGAGAAAGTAGTAATAAACCTGATTTTGTTCATTATTAATCTCCTTTGTCTCAACAGTTGTAACTTTCAGGAGGTCAATACTTGATCTGTTGTCAACTTCTAAACAGGCTTCATTAATATCTTTTTGACAATAGCCTCTTTCAAGGAAGCGTGCAATCATTATCTCCTTTTCTTTCTCATATCCCTCACTGCTACTGCAATATATATATATATATATATAGAGAGAGAGATACATACCCAAATTATTTCTGTTTGTTTTTTGTTCCTTTAAAGGTAGACCGCTATTCCCCATTACGAAAAAACAAGGTTTATGATGAGAGCCTACCTTCTGGCCAAAATGTACACTCACGAAGGCATTATCTTTCTCCTGAGCGAAAAGTCCACTGTGGCACCCTTGATAAATTGTTTCTGTGTGTTAGAGATGGTTACACAACTTCTGCCTTTGTGCAATGGTGACCAGCCTATTAGGATGTGGTTGACAAGGTCGCCCCCACTTTTTATCCGCAATTTGTGTGCTGCAGTTAGCTATGGTGAGGGCCTGAACTCCGCTTACTTAAAGAGTTAGACTGGCAAGTGCACTCACTCTATGTAGCTGGAGGTTGCTAAGCTCTTCTTCCATCAGAAGATGAGCTTAACGCAGGCTTAACGCGGGCTTCTGCAGCCCCTGTGGTGCAGGGGTGCCCCCAAACCACCAGAGGACCTGTAATCCTTCAGGGGTACCAAAACTATGGCCTATGGCTAATAAATATCTTTGGGATGTGGGAGACTCAGGGGCTCCTCATCACATTTTGCATCAATCCATGTCATTTTGTTTAACACCATTTCCTTCCATGAGCAGTATGCTTATGAAAAAAGGAGTGTTTCTTTTACAAAAAGTGATTTTATGCACCAGCCCTCACTAAGTTAAAGACTAAAGAACGATCAAAACTCTGCAGCCAGACTGGTCCTCAACATCCACAGCCACATCACCGAACACCTTTTGACAACTCCACTGGCTTCCAGTCAATAAAATAATCTCTTCCAAGCTCCTCGCACATGCCTAGAAATCTCTCCATGATGCAGGACCTGCATATCTGAACCACTGCCTCTCATTCCACATACCCACCAGACACCTTTACTCCACCCAACTGGCCCTGCCACAAGATCCGGAGGAAGATCCTTCTCCCACCTTGCCGCCAAGACCTGGAACATCCTGCCTCTCCACCTCAGGCAGTCCCCATTGCTGACTCCATTCAGGAAGGATCTCAAGGCCTGGCTCTTTGGCTGAACCTCTGTGCCCAGGTTGATCAGCAGACCCCCTCCAACTCCCTCAACGCCTTGAGACAATCATTGGTGAGTAGTCGCGGTATATACATTTGACCCCTCTCAAATCTCTGCTACCTGCTTGCCTATTTTGAGACTGTCTCCACTATGAGCAGAGTAAACAGGGACCTAGGAGGATGCTACTAATCTTGATGATTTCTGCCTGTCCATGCTGCCTTTGAGTTCCTGTCAATGAATCATGCTAGAAGTGCAACCAGGCGACCACTTGCAGTGCCAGCTACATTGTAAGGTGAATGGGTGCAAATGGGTGGAGAGCTTGTGTGTCTGGGTGATTGTGTGAGGTCTGTGTTTTGGGAGGTTTGCCCTGCTACAATGGTGGCCCTGGCATTAATTGCAACCCTAGAAACTATAGTCAAGCAAAACGATCCATTTGGGCTCCTTTTGAAGCATACAACATAGTCACACTACCTTCAATCATAAACCATTCACCAACACCAAATAGTAACACAAGGCATAATATAAGAAAGTCATATATTTTTATTAGCTGTATATCACAATGGTATATATTTTTTTTAATCACATGTATTTTCCCAATGCACATATAATAAAAACATGTAGTAAAAAACATTTCATTCACAGAAAAGAGGGAGAACTAAAAGATTATTTTCTAGGCCCCAAAACCAGCAACCTGCTTTACATTAAAGACACTTCAGATACATATAATTGAATGTTAATGTATTCACATTAGATGTATACATAATATGCGTTTTCTTTTGTCCAAACCAGATGTTATTTCAAGTGTTTTGTAACCAGACCAGCTCTATTCAGACCAGGTGTTGTTTGGGTATTCCTTTAGACACAGAAGCGACGCGTTTCGGTGGTATCTAACGGTTCACCACCTTCTTCAGGCTAACAAGTGCTTTAACCGCATCGATGCGGCGGCTTTTCCCGCTGTGCGCGGCGATTTTAAAAACCCCGCGGTTCATGACGATCTCAGCTCGTCATGAGCGCGCGGCAGGTTACGCTCATGACGAGCTGAGCTCCTCATCAGCCTGGAAGGGGTTAAATCTCCCCAATTAATGATCTAAAACGCAATAATATCAAAATATAAAAAACAATCATTATATAAAAGAATTATTATTTACAGATACTCTATTTGTAAAATAATCTACAGCTCATATAACATTTAACATTCCATTATCTGATCAATCATAGTTAGGACATTTTGCTATATATATTTAAAAAAGCCTAAACAGAATGTTATTTTCCATATTACAGTCTAGGTTTCACGGATGGTGCTATCCATACTTTGACTCACCACTTTTTCACCAGGCTCACTCACATAATTTCTTATACTACACACATTCCTCATTGGTATCAAGGGAAATACCCACCCATTAATTGGTGAGTTGAGGAAGGATATATATCTCTCCTTTTCTCTAAAGCGGTTGTCTTCTTGGATAAACCACAAAGCTGACATTCGTTAAAGGGGCCAAACTGACCTTCCTACAAAATATAATAAATTATCAAAATGAGTAATATAAAATTGCAATTAATTGCAACCCACCTTATCTTATTATGTGTATGGAGGCTGGTGTTGATATAATAGTCCCATTCTTACCATTACGCCAGGGGTAGCCGCAATTGTGTTGAGACTAATCCTGTGGTGCATGTCTTTGACATATTGTGGGCAGTGTGGCTATCTGTGGCATAATGGTATCTTTCGACCAATTGGGCCCATCCTTGACAAGTTGAAGGAATTCTTGACCGAATTGTGGTTTTGATTATGACTTTAGTATCCCTTTGCATAAGTGAACCATCCCTGAAATACCAGCAACAGTCGCAATAATGTCAGAAATGTACACAACAAACGGCCACTAACAAAATGATGGCCACAGCCTAATGGTGCCTATCCAGGACATATTGTTTGCGCCTGACATATTTTCAGCTATTCCTGGAATAATGCCTGGAATAATAGTGGTGAAAAGTTGTACCATACGGTGATAGCTGGTATTTGATTATGATGATAAATGGGCAATAAAGGAGGAATCTGCCATGCGTGCCAGCAGCACGTTAGCAGACGAGGAACATTGCAACTAATATTGGTAAACCAAATATGGTTTCATTAAAATTTGGTATTTTGAGCTCAAATAATATTTGGTTCGTGAAAACAGCAAGCTTTTGTTTGCAGGAATTGACGTTATTGCTCCATAATGAAACTGTAGAAACGACTAAGTTGATTTTTTAGGACAAATTGTGTTGTCAAAACATATTTAATACTGGTATTTCAGTGGTAATTCATTCATGCTGCATTTGGGAGGCTCACCTGATGAGTTTAGTTCTGTGATACTAGAGGGCACCTATTTCTATGGGTGTTATTCCTGAACATTGTTTATGGTATTTTTGCTGATGCTTGTTGTATGTTCTACCACTACTGTCTTAAGCCAGAGCATGAAAGATTGGGGTACCATCTTCTGATTGCGGAAGAAGCTTGTAGAGATGCTGCTAATGGTGTTCCCCTTCTGTGAATCTGAAAAATTGGGTTTGTGTTTCTGTGGTCTTTTCTGCATTCACTGCAGTGGTCATATTTGCACGGCTGCCTCGAATTCTGCTCCTCTTGCTCTGTGTGTGTGAGAGATTGAGTTTTGCTAGGCATTTACCCATGCTATAATTGATGTGTGGGGATGAAGCTTGGACTGCTGACAGTGACACTGAAATATTGGAACGGGTCCTGGGGCAACTACTGTAAATAAACACCACAAATGCTCCTTTAAACACTCACAATCCAGTCAACAGCTGCACCACTCACCACCAAGGCGCTCTTCCTTTACTTGAGTGATTCATGGCCTTCGCTTCAGTTATATTGTGTAGTCTCTCCCCCCCCCCCCCCCCCACACACCCCTCCCCGCAATTGCAAGATGTGTGAAGTGCGGTGTTTCTGAAAGCGGATGTTTTTTACTGCCTGGCACTGCCCAGCGAGCCCTGTGGATGTGTGCGGTTTGTTCCCAGTTCAGGCGCGGGCACAATGAGCTCACAGAAAGGACAGCAGCGGGAGCTGCCAGAAAGCTGCTTGTTCTGCCATGAATAGGGGGCTTCGATCCCGGCAGTGCCAAGCTGCCAGTGCACGCAGTGACGATGCAGCTGCCTGCGCCCTTTAATAGCCGGGTATCATTATGCGGCTATTAATCAGCAGTTTTCCCTGAGCTGAGCAGGGAAAGTTGCAGCTTCCTACTGTCGTCTACCCCTCCTAGGCGGTGATCAGGAGTCTCTCTTGCTTGACTATGCAAAATATAGTGTGAATTAGGTGACTCCTGCTTTTTTTTTTTTTTTACGTTCGTCCTGTCATAGTCCCCCGCCGCTGAGGGCGTGGAGTGTTGTTCATGTGTACTGTATACAGTCTCCGCTGAGGGGTGTGCGCGGCGTCCGCCTCCAGCTGTCACCCTCTCTCTCAGGCACGGAGCAGCCAGCTGACGAGGGCACCTCTGCGGGCCTAGGGGGGGGCGGGAGAGCGGTGACGGGGCCGGCTCCTTGGACTGTGGCCCCCGTGCGGGCACGGATGCTGCCGGGGGAGAGCCCTGCTCTCGAGCCGGCTAGCTCCCCGTTGTCAGGGAAACTGCGCGCGCCGCTGGATCATATGTTCCCCGCTTGTGCTGCCTGCTGAATATTTCAGCGTGCTGGAAGCCGGACTAAGGTGCTGCAGGAGGGAGGGAGGAGGGTGGAGGCCGCGCGCCGGCACCATGGTCTGACGCCGAGGCGGCCGGACCGGCAGCTCCCACTTCACCAACGTGCCTTTCACCGGGAGCGGTGCCCCTCCTCAGTGCAGGCCCGCTGCTGACGGGAGCACCTTCCGGAGCCTTGGGAAGCATGCTCAAGTGAAGGGGCTGCGTGGCTTCCGCCTGCTCGGACAGGCCTGCTGTGACTGATGCCCTTATGCATTGTGTGTGTATTTATGAGCGCCATAAGAGGTAGCCAGCATCATGCCCGGCTCGAGCACTGCCCACCGACACGAGCGGTTAAAGAAGACCGGCGCGAGGCCTGCTCCCCCCGGACTATTCACCATCAACGAGGAAGACGAGCAGCAGAAGAACGGCAATTCCAGGAGGCTGAAAGGTAAGGAAGGGATGGAGAGGAATGTACCACTGCAGATCGTGCACCGCCCGGACGGAGGCGAGCCCACTCTTCAGTTGCATTCTGACCTTGTGTTCATGCATGGTGATGCGAGCAGGCGACGTCTGTGGGACAGCTGGCAGTTACCTGTAGAATAAATGGAATGTTGGGAAGGACCGAGCTGCTAATGTACAGAACTGACATTGCAGCTCCTGTGAAAAGCTGCATACTCCTTTAGTGTGTTTGATATAATTCCCCTTGTGTGTGTGTGTGTGTGTGTGTGTTTGTGTCCGTGCTGTTCAGTTCTGGTTCAGTTTATTGCCTAAGGTTCAAACCATGACGCAAACATTTACGCAACGTAACTATTCGTGCTTGGGCAAAGGAGGTGACGTAGGAGGTACGCGTCACAGGCCTGCAATGTTTCCACAGTGAAGACGCCGATTTTGGCGATTTTATGTTGAGGCAGGTACTTAGCAATAATGTACCGACTTTCAACATAGATAGTCTATACATAATTAAAGAGCCATTGCAATGACACTGCGAAATGCGGATAAAACAGTGTGTAAGGGAATTGATGGCGGGTTAAAAGAGGACACAGTTGAGGTGGGTGATGTCATCAAGGCCTGTGTCGTGCAATTGCTGTGTCACGTGGTAGCACAGCTTTTCATTTCTTTTTAAAATAACAGAATGTTCAACTTCTAATTACTGTTTGCTTTATTCTATCCTGTACCTTACCCATGTGACTGAATTTTCAGTTTACAATACTAAAAGCGGAATTCCACCTGATGTTTTTAAATTAGGTGCACATATACTATAAAGGCGTATCTCTTAGCTCGAAACAATACAACTTTTATTTACGGCATCTGAACTTCTTGTGTTGACAGAACTAGACAGATGTTTACTGTTTATGACAAGATGAGAGGTGTTTAAGTTCAGCTTTTATTGTTTGCATAATTACTTTTAGCTCCGTTTGATTTTGGTTAATATCTATTGCACTTTTACTTAATTAAAGGACAGCCTTGTTTTGACTTGTAGGACAACAATCTATTTACTTTTGCAACAGCCTTCCACACAGGTAGGTGATCTTCCCCGTAGCATGCACATACTGGAGGTTGCAGACTAGAAGTGACCATCTTGTTGTATTTTTTCTTTGTTAATCAGAAAATCCATTTAGTACAACACATTTTAGTGGTGCAATTGCTGCGTTCTCCATTTACTGAACCAAAATGTCTCGTTTTTAACTACAATATAATTATATTTGGAGAATACACATGCCAGGAAATGATAACGCTTTTGTTTGTAGCCCATCGTTTGGATTGTGAAAGAGTAATTGCGTCTAGTTAGCTTATTCAAAGGGGCCACTGGAAAGACACAACTCTTTAACTGTTGTTTTTGTAGTAAAAAGTACTAATCATTATTGTGTAAGGTTTTTCCATCCATCTTGCTATTCCAAGATATCACCCCGGGTCTGGGGTCCTCAATGAATACTATCTTGTGTATCACACCTATTGGCAATTTATAATGCCTGTCTGTGGAGACCATTCAGACTTACTTAAATAGCTTGATGCTTGCTACCCTCTGCTCCAAGCCAAGCCATCGGTGATGGCATTTATGCAATATGCAGTGTCTTGCAAATTTATAAATAAAACCGCATATGCTTGTGAGGTTTGCTTGCTAAGACAGTAACTGACTCACTTGCCACTTGTGATGGCTCAGTGGTCTGGTCTAATGCATCTACTTGCAGAGATCAGTGTTATCCCCAACTTAAGGGTCAAAGGTTGGAGTCCCGGCTCGTCCACTCAACCTATCATTCTCTTTTATTGATGCAATGTTTAACGGTGTGTTTGATAACAATAATCATCTGTTATTCAGGATCAAGATACCCCTGGCAGCAAACAAGTGTTGTACAGATGCAGGTTATATTAAATCCAGAGAGCCATGAAGCCAGCATCTGCTGCCTTCAAAAACATATTGATTCAAACCCATGACTAATCCATCAATCGTTGCCCACAAGACAAGCTTTTATAATTTATTTGCAGATGGAGATTAAAGGTATAATAATCTAACTGGGTACCATTCAGCTGCTTTCTTCAAATAACTCTCTCCACCTCCTCTTTGCCACGCAGATTGGAATCCCTGGGCAATATGTTCGAAATTCCCAACTGGGCAAAGATGACATTGTATCACCTTCTGTCACCAGTGATGGAACATTAAAACTACTTTAAAGGCGTTACAAGTCATCTGCTTCATTGGTGACACCTATGGCAAAGACTCTGAAGCCGACGGTTGGCATAAAAGACTGTGAAAACCTGCAGACTCAGCCTGAGGAGGAAGGACAACTAATCTGAGGAGCACTATTGTTGAACTGCACAGCACTGGTGAAAAACACAGGGGAAATGTCATGTTTTTGCACCGAAGAATAAAGTAGAAGAAGATAGTGTGCCGATTGCATTCTTCTGAGGTTCATCCTTATATATATATATATGTCACAAGGAACCCTGCCTGATTACCACTGGGACTGTATTAACCTTCACTATTGCAATGCACAAGGGTGTATAAACAGCGCATTCTGCTGACATAAAAGCACAAAGGATTTGCCATCACTTACCCTAATGACATGGTGCATTCTGGAAGATGTATGCAATAATCAGTCAGGTGACCGGAACCGTTTTAAATTTGGAGGCACAGACGCTATTGGTGCAATTCTTACCCGTGATCAAGGCCAAAGGGTGCCGAAACTAGTTGGGACGTTAAGAAAAGCTGTGCTCAAGCTCCATTAAAGGCTTTCTGTTCACTGAAGTGGGCCTCTTGTTTGGTGTTTCTGAGTGTGGAAATTGCTGGGTCTCTCCGTGCCCAGTTTGAAGAGGCCGCCCTGAAGGGTCGGGGGCTCCCCGATCGGAGGTTTTTCCCTGGATGTTTAAGAGGGAGCATGACCCACACGCTGCCGCCAGTCCTACAAAGGAAATGCCAATGAGGTAAAATTGCTGGCAGCGCTGGAAGGGATTTGGTTGGGGATGACGCCCCTGCCAATCGTTCAGTTTACAGATGCGTGAAGTGTGAGCAAGGCGTTTATTTCAGCATTGGGCTGTCACAAGGAACCCTGCCTGATTACCACTGGGACTGTATTAACCTTCACTATTGCAATGCACAAGGGTGTATAAACAGCGCATTCTGCTGACATAAAAGCACAAAGGATTTGCCATCACTTACCCTAATGACATGGTGCATTCTGGAAGATGTATGCAATAATCAGTCAGGTGACCGGAACCGTTTTAAATTTGGAGGCACAGACGCTATTGGTGCAATTCTTACCCGTGATCAAGGCCAAAGGGTGCCGAAACTAGTTGGGACGTTAAGAAAAGCTGTGCTCAAGCTCCATTAAAGGCTTTCTGTTCACTGAAGTGGGCCTCTTGTTTGGTGTTTCTGAGTGTGGAAATTGCTGGGTCTCTCCGTGCCCAGTTTGAAGAGGCCGCCCTGAAGGGTCGGGGGCTCCCCGATCGGAGGATATATATATATATATATATATATATATATATATATATATATATATATATATATATATATATATATATATATATATATATATACTGACCCACAGAAGAATGTGATCGACATACTATCTTCTTGTTCTTCATAGCTAGATAAATAGATAAATAGATAGATAGATTACAGATTGGTAGTAGCCACTTTTATAGTTAGGGTGAGCAGAGATAGGGAATATTTTTGTCAGTTAATAACTTGGCACCCGTTTGCTGAATGTGCGTAAAACTTTCCAAACCTGCTGCCCCCGTTTCATTTTGGGAGGACTGAAAGTTTTGCGGTGTATGGTCGGTGGAGGAACGGCGGGGGGAGGGGCAAAAAGGGTTTGAAATCCAATGCATTTTTCCTTGACTTTTGTATTTCATGTATCACGAAAACAGTCAGCTTCATTTTTATGAAATTTGGCAGTATTACATATTAGGGGGCACAGATGGTTCAGGTAGTGCAGGTAAATAGAGTAAGTATTATTTTTTTTAAGTTATAAGGTTTTTCAACTTAGTGATATATTGTAGCACAATACTACTAAAAGTTGCAAGGAAGCCTAAAAATTAGTTTGCATATGTAAAGTTTCAGTTTAACCACGCTAGCTAATGAAATACCCATTTATGGTCAAATGCCAAAGGAAACGTATGAACCAATCGATAACAAATAAAATACATCTTAATCTGTCATTTTTCTTAGTATGTTCTCTAGCTCCGAAAATAAAACTGCGCCCAACAAGCCATATAAAAACAATCTTCCTTATGTGCCCCTGTGTAAAAAAATGGAAAAGTAACCTAGCAGTGAGCTACACAAACTATTATATAGAGTACATGATACTTGGCTATTAGGAAAAATAAAAGAATCTTAATCTTTATAACAACAATGATTGGCTTTCACTCACTTTGGGCTTCGAATGTAGCACAATCCTACTAATAGTAGCAAGGAAACCCCAAAAATAAACTAGACTTCATATATAAAGTTTCAAAATTACTATATGAACAACTAAAAGGCACATTATTCGTCCCATGATTATGTAAGCCAATAAATAAATACATAACATACAACAGATAAAAAGAAAGAAATCACATTAAATCTAAATGCTTCTCCAATGTACACTTTTCCATGCACTGTTTATACCCTTTCATACTACATCACTTATAACTTGTGAACTCATTACATTCATAACACCTTATAACTACTTAAATTACATTAGGTGTCACAACATAGTGCATGGTAGAGTGGCGAGTTATAGTTAGTGCTGTATGGTTAGCGAGCTGAAAAGAGTGTGTAATGAGGACCTCTACTTATAATAATTTGTGGGTGGTGGATAAATTAAAATTATAAGTATAACTTTAGAATTTTTAAAGTTTTTATTGGTTAAACTTGGTTTGTATAGGAAATATATATATATTCCTCGCCTTCAACAATTCCTTTCCACTGGAACAAGCGAGAGTGGACTCAGGTTCAGTGCTATTTTTTAAGTTTTATTAGGCCAAAACAGCTTTTATATATATATATATATATATATATATATATATATATATATATATATATATATTATATATTCCACATGAAAGCGCTCCTGCTGGAAATCCCTCGCCTTTCCCTAGGGTGGCTCGTTGCCGGCGAAGCAGCCGGTAGTAATATCCTCCCAAATCGGGCACTCTGGTCAGAAAAACGACAGGTCACAGTGGTCAATCCAAATAACGAGGTTTATTCACGCCATAAACCTAACGTGACGCGTTTCGCGCTCCACAGAGCGCTTGATCACTTGATATATACCTGGTTGATAAAAATACGGCTCATTTGAAGACTAGAGTTAAAGAACGGAGTGCCATGGTCCACAAACTAGAGGAAAGAGAAGAGAAACTGAAGACTAAGCAACACGGCATTTACAACCAAGGTAAATTCAGGCACCACTACACATTCTACCTTCAAGGGAAAACAAGTTGCAAACCAAGATTGTTCAACCAACAGAAGCTTGGCAATGAAGAACTGAAAATATTATCACGGCAAAGGTGATGGAGATTTTAGGATTACAAAAGGTGACTTGAATTGACAGATGTTCTAAAGAACACGGTTACTAAAATAGCACAAGTAACAAGAAGGGAATTTAAATTCTTCAAAAGTTGAAGGGAAGCAGTAAAAAGTGCACTTAATAAGACCACAACAGTTGTGTTCATCTACCTCAACAACCATGTTAGACTATCTTCTAACACTTCTCTACAATCTTAATAAACTCCCTCCACTATAATGATGGTTTTGATCTTGTGTACATGATACGTCGACGGTTTTATAGTTCACATCCTTGCTGATCTGTATGATGTCATTCCTGTCTTCTATACTATCAATTTTGTCAACTGAATCCTAGTTTTGTATGTGTTGTACTTCCACCGCTTCATTACATTCATATGTATCTTGACTCAAGTGTCTCACATTTAAGATATTCAGTTTCACTCTCAGCCAAAATGAGATGAAAATTTGCAATAAGTGCCAGCCAGTCCACATTTTCTCATTTTCTCGGATATTACCTGTTTGTGAAGCTAGAGTAAGTGGCTCTGAATAGATCAAGGAGAATGTGGGTGCAAAATGGGAGTATCCCTCTCATGGAAGGTGAATGGTGGTAATAGAAACGAGACAAATCCTGTTCTGGAATACATACTCTGCTCAAACGTTATTAAAGTTGAACAAAAAAAAGCATACACAACATCAACTAGCTTGATCAGCCAAAGGACCCCCCTCCCCACCCCCGAAAAGCCGTTTGGTATGACAGAAGAGTGCTATTTTTTATGGAACTTCTAAGTAGGCTTATCTGACTTTGCTGCGCTGGAATACAAGATTTATTGTAGACCGATATGCAGATGCCTTTAACTTTAGAAATGAACCCGTAATTACTATATCATTAAGGCCCTTCACACAGATCGGCCCCAAAAGTCAGCTTAGCTGTATATAGAAACCCCAAAAGGTTTTCACTCATTATCTACTGCCAGATGAAAATGGAGCCCATCACCTCTTCCTTTCTCCTTGCTTAAAATGATTATGCACATCAAGAAGACCCTGCCACTTCCACAAGTTCTTTGCTCATAGGATGTCTTGCCTAAAATACTCTGTTACATTTGTCATGGAGATCCTTACTTTCAAGTGCAAACAGCTACACTGTGCCACCAACTTACCGTCACCATCAGATCTCTTACAGATGTAGTCTGCTTCAGATAGCAAGTAACTGAGCTGACAGCTACTAGCTGTGAAATTAGCGCTCATGTGCTACATAACATTGCCACAAGTCCCCACCATGACATATCAGACTGGAAGGGCAAACCTGAAAGATGTTTTAGTGGAGTGTGACTTTTCAATATATTCTTGATATTTACAAAAAAATACTTTTGTGGATCTCTCCATAAAGTATTATTCTCAAAGCACGATCAATAATGCTCCTTTTAGTTTTTTTAAAGTTCTCTGATTTGAGTAGCTCAATAGTATGTTGTGTAGTGCAGATGATTATTTAGATCATATGCATTTACATGCAGAGCAGTATATGTAAACACGTATGTCCCATAATGAAGTATCTATTGGGATGGGAGTGAGAAAGACATGTGGGACTCGTGAGCTGAATGCTATTTAACTTATTAGCTTTTCCTCTTTGACCCCCAAAAGATGAGTTTATTGTAGTTTTACATTCTGATATATAGTTTGCCAGGTGGACAGGTCCGCTTAACATTGCTTTACATCTGCTATTCCTTTGTCCCACAAACGTTCTCTTTCTGTGATCAAGACTGTTTTCATTAAGTAGACGTGTCTCGTGAAAATAAGAAACACATTTGTTTCTCACACATCACAGTGTCTTTTTTAAAAGGCAGATTCCATACATGCTCCTAAGTATTAGGAGAGAAAATGTTAGCCTCGGTAACTAATCGCAAATTGAAAATTTGAGGATAGAGGCAGAGCTTGAACTGTGACACACACAAACTAAACCGTTGCCAGAGATGGTCACCCTTTGGAACCAACTCTGCGAAGATGTTCTTTGGTTGTGAGTAGTTTTCATAGATGAATGTTTACAAATTATGAGGGTTTTTGCATTGCACACAGAGGCTGCTTAGTTTGCTAGGACATCGGATGTGCCATAAGCCATGAGATTTGTCCATATAATGGGCCATGACAGCAACATGTGATAGCTACAGTAACACACCAATAACAAATGTGCTACTGTGTATGCAGCCCTGCCAAGTACTACGCATCCGGGTTTAGACTAATGTGTTTTAGTGATGGTATCCGCAGTAGTGCACTAAAATGCTTATCTCATGCATATTTATAGCTCCCCTAGATGGGAACAGACACTGTGGTTCTGTTGGATTAGATGAACTCGGCAGCCAGCGTGCTTGCTGCCCCAGGAAGTTGTTATGAGCTGGGACTGGGTGAAGGTGCGGTGTCTCGTTGCTATAGAAACCTTTCTGAGTCAGGGAAAGTTGTTTACTTTCACTGAAGTCAGTAAGTTTCCCACGTTGTCTCTCACTTGTTGATAAAGTTGTTTGACTGCATGTTCATCCAAACTGCAGCCTCTCGGCAGAGCACCCAGAACAATTGTCACATATGTGCCAATTGTAATTAAAGTTTTGTGTGAAGGGCGGTACACCACTGTCAAAATATGGAGAACACCAGAGCAGGAAAATAAATGCTGCATTTACAGGGAGGGAGGGAGAGAATAGTGACAGATGATGCAAGGAAGTACATGCAGAAAGAGAGAGTGAAACAACAGTGGCAAAGAGGGCAGAAGATTAAGAGCGTCATAGAGAAGTGTCTGTGGGAGACGGCACATAAACGGGTGCATACTACTCCTTCCACAGACTTACTAATATTTAATTCATAGTCTATTTTTGAAATTGAAGCATTTTCAATTCTATTTATTTTCTAGCAAAACCAGTTCTTATAACGCATGAAAACTGACATTGCTAACAAGGATTGGCAAAGTAGGCAGCTTAATGCTGCTCAGTAGCTCATGGTGGCTGGTAGCTCATGCCCAAAGTGTAAATTATCGCTTCACATTATTAAATAGACATCTTCTTTGCTGCTGCTGCATGTTGGTTGCCTCATGCAGTAAGCACATTAGTTTATTTCAATTACAGTGTTACAAAATATTGTATAAAAAGTAGCAAGTGTGATCCGTTGTATTTTGGAGCTACAGCTATTTGTTTCATGTTGGGTTTTCAATTAAATTATGCATGGTGAAATAACATGCTCACTGTATATCCGCAACTACCGGAGTACATTGCCTTCAGTGACGGGGTTAGTTCTGTGAGACTGTTTATTTTACCTATAAAGTTGTTGAAAATAGCAATATAAAGAGTGAACGTTTGCATATTTAATGTTGAAGTGCTGCACTACAATTTGTGTTTCTGTAAACAACGAAACTGATGGGTCAGGAATTTGCCTAGTGCTACTCGCAAAAAAAGCGCGGTAACACCTCATCAGGGGTAGCAAGTGCTATAAAAATGCAAACCTTTCCCCTCTTCCATCCCTCCACTATACTTCTCAACCCAAATAACTGACTAACATATCCACCACTCAAATTACTTTCATATTTCACTATACTAATTCAACACTAATCCTTTATGGGTTCCGGAGTAGCATGCTACTCGCCGAAAAAGCGTTTTGATGCCTCGACAGGGGTAGTAAGCACTATATAAATGCAAATACAATAAAATACCGATAAATTGAAACATGTATTAAGTGCTTGCCTGTAAGACCAGCCTTCTGTACACTTTTAACTATTATACTGCTACATGCACATAATATATCAACATTTTATGTTTAAACACCTAAAGAGATTTTAATTCATTCAACTTCCCCTTTTCTTTTTCCAGTTCATTCAGACTGCTCTATCACAAGTGAGTATAAGTAGATGCACATATTTTCACCAGTAATGCCTGAAAATGAATGTGTATCACAGCTGTTGTTAGCCCTGCACTGTCAGTATGTCTTGAGGCATTCGCTGATGCTTCACCTTGTGGAACATATTTTTCCTTATTTGCTTTCATTCATCAACATTTTTTGAAATGTCTAATCCACAGGCCGAATGTCTGGGCATCACCAAGGGCATGGTCAACTGTGTCTACTACAACTGGGCAATTATATTCCGTTATTTTATCACATGTTATTTGTAAGCCAGGTTGGCCAGGCAAGATTGAGACTCTGAAGGTGAAGATGGTAGAGAAAAATGGTTAGAACAAAAAAACGGATCAAGGGATCCTTTTAGGAGGAATAGCCTAAAAGGGTTATTCAATTACATTTATTTGAAGGGCGTGCTTCTCTCAAAAGGTTTAGCATTGTCTATCATCTTCCCCAACAGAAAACAAGGTGAGGTGTAACCTAGCCGCCTCTTTCCGTTCCTTCTTTGTCTTCACCTCACCACCAGCTCCATTCCCCGTGCCACCTACCCCATTCCCCTCACCACCTACCCCATTCCCCTCACCACCTACCCCATTCCCCTCACCACCTACCCCATTCCCCTCACCACCTACCCCATTCCCCTCACCACCTACCCCATTCCCCTCACCACCTACCCCATTCCCCTCACCACCTACCCCATCCCCCTCACCACCTACCCCATCCCCCTCACCACCTACCCCATCCCCCTCACCACCTACTCCATCCCCCTCACCACCTACCCCATCCCCCTCACCACCTACCCCATCCCCCTCATCACCTACCCCATCCCCCTCATCACCTACCCCATCCCCCTCGTCACCTACCCCATCCCCCTCGTCACCTACCCCCTCCCCCTCGTCACCTACCCCCTCCCCCTCGTCACCTACCCCCTCCCCCTCGTCACCTACCCCCTCCCCTCGTCACCTACCCCCTCCCCCTCGTCACCTACCCCATCCCCCTCGTCACCTACCCCATCCCCCTCGTCACCTACCCCATTCCCCTCGTCACCTACCCCATTCCCCTCGTCACCTACCCCATTCCCCTAGTCACCTACCCCATTCCCCTCGTCACCTACCCCATTCCCCTCGTCACCCACCCCATTCCCCTCGTCACCTACCCCATTCCCCTCGTCACTTACCCCATTCCCCTCGTCACTTACCCCATTCCCCTCGTCACCTACCCCATTCCCCTCGTCACCTACACCATTCCCCTCGTCACCTACACCATTCCCCTCGTCACCTACCCCATTCCCCTCGTCACCTACCCCATTCCCCTCGTCACCTACCCCATTCCCCTCGTCACCTACCCCATTCCCCTCGTCACCTACCCCATTCCCCTCGTCACCTACCCCATTCCCCTCGTCACCTACCCCATTCCCCTCGTCACCTACCCCATTCCCCTCGTCACCTACCCCATTCCCCTCGTCACCTACCCCATTCCCCTCGTCACCTACCCCATTCCCCTCGTCACCTACCCCATTCCCCTCGTCACCTACCCCATTCCCCTCGTCACCTACCCCATTCCCCTCGTCACCTACCCCATTCCCCTCGTCACCTACCCCATTCCCCTCGTCACCTACCCCATTCCCCTCGTCACCTACCCCATTCCCCTCGTCACCTACCCCATTCCCCTCGTCACCTACCCCATTCCCCTCGTCACCTACCCCATTCCCCTCGTCACCTACCCCATTCCCCTCGTCACCTACCCCATTCCCCTCGTCACCTACCCCATTCCCCTCGTCACCTACCCCATTCCCCTCGTCACCTACCCCATTCCCCTCGTCACCTACCCCATTCCCCTCGTCACCTACCCCATTCCTCTCGTCACCTACCCCATTCCTCTCGTCACCTACCCCATTCCTCCCACCACCTACCTCATTCCTCCCACCACCTACCTCATTCCTCCCACCACCTACCTCATTCCTCTCTCCATCTACCTCATTCCTCTCTCCATCTACCTCATTCCTCTCTCCATCTACCTCATTCCTCTCTCCATCTACCTCATCCATAAGTGAACTACAATGATTTTGGACTCTCTTCTTAAAATCAAGAAACTGAGATTTACTATTTTTGAATGTGATGAGTTGCAAACTATTCAGAATTTCTTTTATTCAGTAGGGCTTTGGGGCCTAGATTTAAGAGATTTTTGACCTCAGATACCTCACCTTTGTTCATACCATCTGCCTATTCCAGTTCTTTACTTGGGAATGCTGGGCCACTGACTCTCAGGTTGCAATCTCTCATGCACTTGAAGGGTTGCCTAGGGAGGTTGACTAGGTCATGTATGCAGCAGGACATTCCCAGGTTTCTTTGTATGGTTCCCCGTTTGTTTTCTCTATTATCAGCTGATTAAAACATAAAGGCCAAAACTGAAGGCAGATGCTTTCATTCCAACCCAACAGCCTGATGGAACTGACGGACAATGGAGACTTAGGTTATTTAGTCTCTGTTCCTTAATGCCAGGATTACCCCGGTTTAAGTGGCTGTTATAGAATTAAATTATGGTTGATGATGATGAGTCTACCCTGGCCCGTCATCGGATGGCACAATTGTCAACTTGCCAAAGACAGCTCTCCACTGCATTTTGCCTAAGTTTGTGCTATAGAAATACCAAATCCATACATATATAGAAAGACCAGTGGCCAGATTCTTGAAATCCACTGTTTGCACACGTAGGGCGGGCAGAAGACAGTTTGAAGCAGTTGGAGGGCCTATATTTTCAAAGCATGCATTTCATGCTTAAAATCCCCCCAAGCACTTACATACACAGAGTGTGCATTCCCTTCTTCTCTTGCATAACTTCCCACATCATCCTGTACTCCTCTGTGCCAAAGCCTCACAGTGGCATGTTTTTTTATGGAACATCACAGACAGAACAGGAATACATTTGCCAAGAATAGATCCTTGGGCACAATGCTCTTATTAATTTCTTACTATTAAATGTTTTTTTGTGTAAATTTTATTGGCGCCAATGGTTATTTGCAAGAAAAAGCTGTTTGGGGTAACCTTTCATTGTTTGTTAATACCTACAGATGAAATTGAGTATTAGTGGCGCTATTCAATATCTTAAATACATTGTCACATAAGAAAATTAGGTGTTTTATTGACAATTGCACTCTGCTATATCATATATGGTGACTGTATTTTCAAGCTGTATAAAAGCGTGGTTCCTATTGTTTTACTTAAATAATGCAATAACGCTTATATATTCCGATCGCTTATGGTACAACGTTTTCTGAATTTGGACTTTAACAGTCAATGGATAATATATCAAATCTCTGTAGAGTGCTGACACCTATGGTACCTAGCTTGTGCAGTTTAAAACTATGCAGTTAAATATGAGTTATTTATCTTACGCTGGCTTCCGTAGGGTGTTGCCGCCCATGCCAAGGCATGCTTTGACTTGACTCTTGAAAGCGTCCACACATTCTTTGACAATTTAATTTTCTGTGAACGCACCACCTTTGCAGTACAGGACAGCATGTCCTAAAAGCTTCATAATCACGTGCATTAAGCTTTTCTGGTTTTGGGCTCTATTTTAACTGGCTCGAATTCACATCTTGCACTTGAGTGATCACAACATATGCTACTCCACGTGGCTAAAAATGTCCTTTTGTTTGCACTACTTATTCTCATAGGTATGATTGTGTGTGATGTAAGATTTTATAGATGAACGCTAAAGGAAAAAGTATTATGATGGTAATAATTCCTGTCTTTGATCAATAATGCTCTCCAAATGCCTCGTACAACGACCCCACAGTAGTTTTTCCAACAAATACAATAAATAAAAAATAAAAATAAAATGTAATTAAATAAATTACTTTCAACTCAAATATTCATAGTTGTCTCTTTCAAAGTTGTAAGGGTAATGTGATATGTAATATCGTGTGAAATTATTTATAACATTTGTAATTGCACCTGTCACTTGAAGGGTGCAGTCAAAAGCATTACAATTGGAGCGTGAGTTACGGTTTGTGGTCCTAACCCCAGCTTGTGAATTTCAGTGTATCCAGTTTTCATAACTGGAACTGCACTTCAGCTGTATTTTTGTTTAAAATGAATTTCAGAGTTTTTTTTTGTAAACATATACTTTGGTGTTCTGATCAAAGCAACCAATAACTTCACTTTGTCCATATAATATATAGTTTCCTCCACATGGAACGTAGAGGGACCGAGCCCGTAGTTGGGTGGTGCGTGCCGCCGGTACATCCAAAAACCGGCTATATATATATATCTATCCTACTGGCGGTCGCCAGTAGGTAGTTATAGTTAGGACCTAGTTTCCATAGGAAAAGCAGCTTTTGACTTGGCTTTAACTTTGGCGTTGTTTGCCCAATCTGCATGAAACTTTCCCCAAAAAATGTTGAGTGAGTTCTATTGTTATGGAAAGTTTGGGGGTAATCCGTGCAGTGTGACCTAGCATTTGGGGTGCAAAATAAGGTTGCCTTTGTATTGTTCATTCCCTTAGGAACCTTTAGCCACACCTACAGCCCGAACCGCTGAACTGACTTACACCAAATTTGGCAGGGAGGTAGTTAGATGTCGGTTCAAGGAAGTGCCTTTTGCTTATTTGGTGTAAATCCATTCAGTAGTTGTTGAGAAATGTAAGTTTAAAATTATAGTATATCTCTGGCCATGGATATTTCGCGGTGATTTTGTGATGAATCGCGAATGCACGTACCAACATGAATGCTCTGATTGGCTGGACGCAACCTGAAGAGAAAGTTGCGGCCACCATTTTAACTATCCGGAACAGTTCCCTGGGCTGAAAATGTGTGTGAAAGCCCACATGAGGGGTCAGGGTGGAGATACTCTGACCCCATGGTTGAGACATGGGTGTGTTAGTGACACAAGTTATGTGTCCAAAATAGATTTTTTTAATCGCTCGTGATATTCACGGCGATGCACGGGGACATCGCGACTATCAACGTCATCACGAATATTGGTAGAAATATAAAAAATGTATCAGTGAATCATTAATATGCATTGTATTGAGATTTTGATAAATGTTTTTATAAAGTTATTTATATAGTGAGTTATCTACTGTAATGGTTAGAATTAATTATATGGATTTAATTTTTTTATGTGGTCGTGGCTATTGATTCCTGCTTTTGCCCCTTAACCCCGGGATCACGATTACGATGTAATCGCGATATTCGGCCTCACCGCAAAAATGAAAAAAAAGGTTTTAGAGATGGTTGATCTAGACATACACAAGAAAAACAGGAGTTTGAAGCGTACAGTAATAAACCTCTAGTGTGTAAAATACTGTAATATGTGTGCATATATGTGTTTTCCCTTTATGGAAATGGTGCGACTGTCGTGTTGAACGGCGACATGGCTACGCCCCGAATAACCATGAAAACTGAAAATAGGTCTGAAAGATAGTTTTTAAAGAAACTTAGTACAAAAATATGAGTTTAAACATGCTTTGAAAGAAGTATGTATATTATAAAATGTGTAGGGCAATGTTCAGAATGGATTTTTTTACATATTATTTTTGGATGTGTTGGTGGTCATTGAATGTCTGCTTTTTTTTCTGTTTTCGCGACGTGTCAGCGGGGATCCCAACGCCGTCATGAATATAAAAGATTTAAAAAATAAACGCTTTTTAATCCACTGAAGAAAATACAAGCTTATAAAAATACCCCTTATAGAGCCATTTTAGATAGTAAATATAATTTGAAAACCTTAAAAATTCAATAAAACAATCATAGATTACATGGACGTTATAGTTTAGAAATAGAATTTGAAAAACCTTAGAAATTCACTGAAAAAACAAAGGTTACAGGGACGTTATAGTTAGGGTGATATTTCACTTGTACAAAACCAGAGAAATTCCTCAGTTATAGTTAGCTGAGCTAACTATAACTCGCGCCCCGCAATGTACTGCTTATGACCTCCGATATTACATCACTCATGACATGGTCAGTGACATCACTGATGACATCTCAAATGACATCACTGATGACCTCATCCACAGAATCTGACACACCCACTCACACTCCCATGTATCCTGTCATAAACCCACTCTAACTTTCACACTACTGTTTTCGAAACCATTGACACACCCATACCAGTACTTACATACCCACTCACTGATTCATAGGTCTACACACACATCCACTCAGTCACCCATACAGCCACTCGTACACCAACTCACTCACTAATAAAGCCACTGATATATCTACTCATACAGCCACACAGCCACTAACACACTCGTGTCAGCCATAGAGCTACTCACACACCTACTCACTCACCCATATTCAATCACACAGCCACTTACTCACCTATACCGTTATACACACACCAACTCACTTATTCATACACATACTAACACATACTTACTCAGCTATACAGCCACTGACACAGTCACAGATTTACCAGTAGAGCCCCTCTCACAATCACACCAATACTGCTACTCTCACAATCACTCACTCACACATACAGTCACTTAAATACTCCAACACTAGTCTATACTGCCTTTCACAAATGCAGTTACTCATTCATATACAACTGACACATCCATTCACTCACCAACACTGCCATGTTCACACTCACTCACCTATACAGCCCCTCTCAGACACACTCACGAACCCATACAGCACTAATTTACTCACTTTTCCATGCAGGGAGTCACACACACACCCTCACCCACCCACACCCATACACCCATATACCCATACACCCATACAGGTACTCAGACAACCAATGAATGATCCATACAGCCACTCATGTACCTACTCACCAACCCATGCAGCCACTTACACACCAACTGACCGACTGATACAGACATTGACACAAATTAGTCACATGCCCATACATTCACTGAAACATGTATAATCACTCACACATGCAGTCAATCACGCACCCACTAAATACAGGCACTCATACAACCACCGATTCATTAATACACCTTGATGTGTATATATATTTAACACTCAAAAGCTTTTTTTAGAAACACTGTCACCGTATGATGTAATCAGTGATGTCAACAGTGATTTAATTTAAGATTTCATCAGTGATGTCACTGTCCATGTCATTAGTGATGTAATATGTGAGGTCATAAGCAGTGCATTGCGGGGGCGCAAGTTATAGTTAGCTCAGCTAGCTGTAATTGCTGAAATTCTCTGGTTTTGTATGAGTGAAATATCACTGAACTATAACTTCCCTGTAACATTTGTTTTTTTCAGTGAAAATATATATTTCCAAACAGTTCCCCAGAGATGAAATTAATTAAAGTGGTGCACCGGAAACCACAGTTATTTAAACAGCGTGCAGGGGACAGTGCAGAGTGCACGCAATTATCGGTGGCTCATGTTTGGCTTCTGAGGAAGGGGAGAAGACTTCCGGAAACGCGTCAAGCCAGGGGAAAAGTATTCGGGAAGAGAAGCAGCCTGTCTTCTTAATAAAGTGTGTTCACTTACCTGAGCTGGAGTGCGGCCTCATCTCTGGGGAACTGTTTGGAAATATATATATATACTCCCATGCATTTCCCATAGGGACTTTAGACACAACTACAGCCCAAACCGCAGAATAGAATTACACCAAATTTGGCAGAAAGACAGGTCGCGCTGCTCTGCGAGACATTTAGTAGTGGGATTTAAAAGTGCTACTTCATGCTTTTGCTGGCCTAGCGCTTGCGGTTATGCGTGCATGCTCGTGCGCAGCCGCCAGCGTTCAGCACCATCTGGCTTCCCTCTCGCTTGCTCTCTGAATGGTCCTCCGCCCCTACCCCGCCGCGTCTCGCATTAATTAAAAACATATGTGCAAATGCACTGCTTTCACTTTCGCCACGGCGGGAGATCCCGGGCGCACCACTTTCAAAGCCGGGCTTGTCTTCTTTATCTCTTTCCGACAGGCTATTCACCTCTCACTCCGCTCCCTTTCTCCACCCGCCTCTTTAGACTCTTTCGTCTCTTCGCCTCTATTCCTCTCACCCATCAGCTCACTCACAACCTCCACCTTTTTCCCCCTCATCCTCTCCGTCCCGATCCGTTTCATTTAAGTCCACATCACTCTCCAGCACGCCAAGTGCACTCCCCCCACCATTCCCACTTGTTTTCTCTGTTAATGCCCCTCTATCTCTCTAGATCCCTTATGTAAATTTTCCAGCTCCTACGGTCGGGCGCTACTGGCAGCACTCCTTCATTTAACTGAAAGCCGGCTCACCCGCTTTCAACTGCTCCGTACGTGCCCCTCCTCCCCGCACTCCTTCATTTTCCTGGAATCCAGTTTTAATTGCTAAACTTGCACCTGGGAAATGCTGCTTCAAAAATCAATGGACAATTCCGAAGTATGTGCCCCCATGTGACCCACCGGCGTCCGAGGTAAGGTACTGAAGCAGCTGTGCTCGCCCTAAAACATAAGCATGTATAAACATTCTTCAAACTCCTCCATTTGTTCATTGTTGTGTGGAGCATAATTTCAAATGTACTGTGCACAAAATATACATCTTCCTAGTGCATAAAATGGTAGAATAAGCAAAAAAAATGTATGTT
The DNA here is from genome assembly GCF_964261635.1 of Lissotriton helveticus. Classification (NCBI taxonomy): domain Eukaryota; kingdom Metazoa; phylum Chordata; class Amphibia; order Caudata; family Salamandridae; genus Lissotriton; species Lissotriton helveticus. The sequence continues at coordinate 1,405,595,438 of NC_136067.1, forward strand.
CGGTCACACATCACATTGAGACTCTGTTTTCAGCAACCTCACACCAGAACAATCAACAAACTTTCAGTACACAAACATTGGAGAAGGTTCCATATGAGTTTATTGTTTCCAGACTGGTGGACTCTGAGGTCGACAGGGAAGGCTAAACATTAACAGAGGGGCTTAAGAAACCCCAACTAATTGGGACTTTTCAGACTGATGCTTTGTGATGTACATGGTAGCGATATTTTATAATGACTCTCGATTTGCATGACGCTGGGTTACACACACCCCTGAACGTCTATTGTCGGCCGCAATCTCCATTGTGCTAGTGTACACTTTGTAATGACCAGTAAACGGGCAACACTTTACAAAGCTTTAAAGAATAATTAATACATCATAATATTGTCTTAGTGGTGTGTAGCCGGAAGGCTTAACCCTTTCCATGCTCATGACGGAACGGTTCCGTCATGAGCTACGGTTGAGCTGTGCTCATGACGGAACCGTTCCGTCATGACCACGCCCGTTTCTATTAGGGCCCAGCACCGGAGGGGGAATCGCGGTCGCACAGAAAAGGTTAAATATAATAAAATGAGCAGCATGTATTAATTGAAATGTACAGCAGCAGGAATAGAGCATACAAGGCATTCAAGGCTGGCGCCTGCACTCTGGCGAAGCACTCCACGGACTCGACAATTCTCGCTCTGGTGCCTACTCAACTCACGGGGTCACACTCTGCGACTCTGGGCAATAGCTTGCTTAATCTCCACTGCGGCCCCTCGCGGCGGGATGCCTGGCTTTCACCTTGTGGACACCCTGCCGGGGTTTCTCACAGGGGAATACCAGGACGGGTTCCCTAAGCAAGCGCCGGGACGCTCACGGGCAGCTGTGCGCTTTACAAGTCCAGCACATTTACATTTACATTTACAAAACTAACAGAAGACGGTCAGGAATTGTAAAAAAACATAAACTACAGGGTCTCGCCGAGATTACTCTAATTTATTGCATGGTACTCGGATTTAATATTCATACCATTTGATTCAGTTAATTAACCCGAGTACGTTTTTACATGCCATTATGTTCCTTCTGCCTCTTCTCTCATTTTAGAGCTCGGGGTTCACCGCCATACAGCAATAAAAACATGGACCCTGGAATAAAATAACAGTGCTTTGGCTTATTATAGCTTTTGTGTTTTTTTACACATTCTCTAAGTGTTTCACTTTCCCAAGTAGCTTGGTCCATTTGCTAACCTTTAATTCAAAGGGTTTTTGCAGAATTCTATCAAATTACAAAATAACATTTGTCCCTTTCTGTACCTTTTGAGAATATGAATAAATTAGACTGTGCCAAACTATGCAGCTCAATCCTCGCATCGTTGCTATAGCAATTGGGGTAATAAACTTAAATAGGCTGCAGAAGATTTATGTTTATTAATAAGAGCAAGGTCACCTGTGCAAGATGAGATGCTTAAGTCGCCAGTGAGGACAACATGTAAAAATTAATTGTTTTCGGGCAGAGCAATGGGTTTGTTTGCATTTATGTGCTCATGCTTGTCGAGTACGAATAATTTTACAATGTACTCCTGCTTAGCCTCAGCCTCTGTTTGCAAGTTGGTGGGAAGGGGAAATGTTTCACACAATGCATAGAAATTAGTGTTCAGCATCAGTGCTCCTGTTTTAATCGTGCCCACCACAGCATCACTCAGGGCCACCACAGCATCACTCAGGGCCACCACAGCATCACTCAGGGCCCCACAGCATCACTCAGGGGGGCCCCACAGCATCACTCAGGGGGGGCCCCACAGCATCACTCAGGGGGGCCCCACAGCATCACTCAGGGGGGGCCCCACAGCATCACTCAGGGGGGGCCCCACAGCATCACTCAGGGGCCCCACAGCATCACTCAGGGCCACCGCAGCATCACTCTGGGCCACCGCAGCATCACTCGGGGCCACCGCAGCATCACGCAGCACCACCACAGCATCACGCAGCACGACCACAGCATCACTCAGCGCCACCACTGCATTATCACACAGCGCCACCACTGCATCACTCAGCGCCACCACTGCATCACTCAGCGCCACCACTGCATCACTCAGCGCCACCACTGCATCACTCAGTGCCACTACTGCATCACTCAGCGCCACCACTGCATCACTCGGCGCCACCACTGCATCACTCGGCGCCACCACTGCATCACGCAGCGCCACCACAGCATCACGCAGCGCCACCACAGCATCACGCAGCGCCACCACAGCATCACGCAGCGCCACCACAGCATCACGCAGCGCCACCACAGCATCACGCAGCGCCACCACAGCCTCGCGCAGCGCCACTACAGCATCACTCAGCACTACCACAGCATCACGAAGCACCACCATAGCCTCACGAAGCGCAACCACATCATCACTCAACACCACCACCATAGCCAATAGATCTCGCTTTTAGGACCTTATAAGTATTTAGTTATGCAGCACAATATCCTTGGTGCAACAACATCAACTGTTGCATGGCTAAACACTTATAAGGTCCCAAAAGCGAGACTTTGGCTATGCCAATGCTTGTTGTAATTTGGTGTTAATCTGTTGGGTAGTTTTGGGATTATTAAAGAAAAAATATATATATATATCTATAGACGCGGATACACCGCAGTGGAGCCACGGATCCACCCGGCAACAGCAATGCTTTGATCGGCTGGCCACAACCTAAGAGAAAAGTTGTGTCCGCCATGCACAATGGGTACACGATCCCTGGGAGGGGGAATAAAGTGGAATAGGATATAAAAGGTCAGGATAAATGTATCTGGCCCCATGGGACTGATAGAGGGGTCTGTGAGTAAGAAATTGTAGAGAAACCCTTTATTGGAGCATGCTAGGATACATAGATCTGGACCCCAATGAAAAAAAATACCCACTCACACTGACTCGCACACCCACTTACACACCTACAGAACCACTCACACACCTACTCACATCCACACAGCCACTTACACACCCACTCAGAGAACCAGAACACCACTCACAGACCCACACAGTCACACACCCACTCACACACCTTTAAGCCACTCTCAGTCCCATTCACAGACCCACACAGCCACTCACTCATTAACAGACCAACACAGTCACTCAAACACCCACCTACAGCCAGTCACACACCCAATCACAGACCTACAAAGACATTTGAGATGTCATCAGTGATGTCACTGACCAGGTCATGAATGATGTAATATGTGACGTCATCAGCAGTGCATTGCAGGGGTGTGAGTTATAGTTAGCAGAACTAACTATAACGGAGGAATTTCTATGGTTTTGTATGAGTGAAATGTCCAGTTAACTATAACACCCCTGAAACCTATGTTTTTTTTTCAGTGAATTTCTAAGGTTTTTTAAATGCTAATTTCGAACTATAACGTGCCTGAAACCTATGGTTTTTTCAGTGAATTTCAAAGGTTTTTCAAATGCTATTTTCCAACGATGCCTACAGAGGTAGGACATGTGAAGAAAGAAGAAAAAACACACAGACAGAAGCAAAAGAAATGCAGAAAGAAGCAACAGAAGTCCACAAAGACGAAGAAAAGTGCAGGGAGAAGCAAGACGGGTGCAGAAAGAACCAACAGAAAGAGGCCTTGTTACAAAATCATCCTGTGCCCACAACTTGGGCACAGTGGCGAGCGATCTATCAGAGGCTTAGCGTAGTACAGAGGTGTTGGAGTAGTGTAGGGGGTTGTGCTGGGGTAGTGTTTTAGTGTTTCGGGTAGCGCAGTGGTGTTTGGGTAGTGTAGGGCGTCGTGCTGGGGGTAGTGTTTTAGGGTTTAGGGAAGTGCAGTGGTGTTTGTGTACTGTGGGGGTAGTGTTTTAGGGTTTAGGGTAGTGCAGCGGTGTTTGGGTAGTGTAGTGGGTCGTGCTGGGGTATTGTTTTAGGGTCATGCAGTGGTGTTTGTGTTGTGTAGGAGTCGTGCTGGGGGTAGTGTTTTAGGGTAGTGCAGTGGTGTTTGTGTAGTGTAGAGGGTCGTGCTGGGATAGATTTAAAGTTTAGGGTAGTGCTGTGGTGTTTGTGTAGCATAGGGGGTTGTGCTGGGGATGTGTTTTAGGGTTTAGGGTAGTGCAGTGTTTGGGTCATGTAGGAGTCGTGCTGGGGAAGTGTTTTAGGGTTTAGGGTAGTGCAGTAGTGTTTGGGGAGTGTAGGGGGTCTTGCTGGGGAAGTGTTTTAGGGTTTAGGGTAGTGCAGTGGTGTTTGGGTAGTGTAGGGGTCGTGCTGGGGGTAGATTTAGAGTTTAGGGTAGTGCAGTGGTTGTGTAGTGTAGGGGGTTGTGCTGGGGAAGTGTTTTAGGGTTTAGGGTAGTGCAGTGGTGTTTGGGTAGTGTAGGGGGTCTTGCTTGGGGGTAGCTATAGGGTAGTGCAGTGGTGTTTGTGCAGTTTTTGTGGGTTTGTGCTGGGGTAGTGTTTTAGGGTTTAGGGTAGTGTAATGGTGTTTATGTAGTGTAGGGGGTCGTGCTGGGGTTAGTGTTTTAGGGTTTAGGGTAGTGCAGTGGTGTTTGGGTACTGTAGGGGGTAGTGTTTTAGGGTGTAGGGTAGTGTAATGGTGTTTATGTAGTGTAGGGGGTCGTGCTGGGGTTAGTGTTTTAGGGTTTAGGGTAGTGCAGTGGTGTTTGGGTAGTGTGGGGTGTAGTGCTCACCAGGGAATTAACTGGAAGTCTACTACTGGTATTGAAAGTGATTGTTCAGTCTGCATGTCCGCATTTTCAAATTAAATAGAAGAGGATTTGAGATCTCTCTTAAAACATGCCCTAATTTTTCTTTCTACAGTACTAACCATAATTTCTATGATAAAATGAACCCCCTCATTTTGTTCCTTTTTAAATTAAATGTTTTAAGTGTTACCAGTTTATTTCATTCAAGATGGCTTCAGGTGTGCCATAATTTTGTCATAAGTACGACTTTTAGCACTCTAGTTGTTATTTAGAACACTCTGGGAAGCTGCAGTAGAACACAAAGGAATCAACTGCCAGGCTGCTCCTGTTGAAATATAACCGGAAGATATTTGAGATCTCACTTAAAACATGTCCTCATTTTTCTTTCTACAGCACTAACCATAATTTCTATGACCAAATTAACCCCATTATTTTCTACCTTTTTAAATTAAATGTTTTAAGTGTTACCACTTTATTCCAATCAAGATGGATTCAGGTGTTCCATACTTTAGTGATAAGTAAGACTGTTAGCGCTCTAGTTGTTCTTTAGAACACTCTGGGACATTCTGTCATTGGGCCATACTTGGGCTGCATCTGGGTGATATTTGTGCTACATTTGGGCTCTTTTGTCTCTGGCGGCCATCTTGGGAGACTTATGCGTTATTAAGTTTCCTAATTTCCTCATTTACTACAGTCTCGTCAGTAGGAAATACTTGTGTTTTACACTCTAGTTGCTCATTAGATCACTGTAGTAAAGCTACTGCTCACCAGGGAAGTCTGCTGCTGGTATTGAAAGTACGTTTCGATCTGCATGTCAGAATTTTTTTTAATGAAATAGAAGAGGATTTGAGAAATCACTCAAAATGTGCCCTATTTTTTCTTTCTGCAGCACTAATCATACTTTCTATGGCAAAATGAACCCCCCCCATTTTGTTCCTTTTTAAATTAAATGTTTTAGGAGTTACCACTTTATTCCAATCAAGATGGCTTCAGGTGTGCTATACTTTTGTCATAAGTAAGGCTGCTAGCACTCTAGTTGTTCTTTAGAACACTCTGGGAAGCTGCAGTAGAACACAAAGGAATCAACTGACAGTCTCTGCCCTTGGTGGATATACATGTTTTACTGAGAATGTCCGACTTCATTCTCACATCACTGAGAAAGACAATGTGAATTTACAGAAAATATGCATTCAGTTTAGCTTATAGATCACCTTATTTTTATTTTATTTTATTTTAAAAGTTTTATATAGCGCTGGCTAGACCCGGAGGTATCAGAGCGCTTTACATGAGCATCCGATCATAGTTACAGGTTACATCGTTACAAAGGTTACACAGTTCTTAGAGCATGGCAACATAGTTACTTGTAAGGTCGAGATAAACAATAAGCACAAATACGTAAGGGGAAAAGAAGGCAAGGGGAGAGATTCGGGGGGGTTGGAGTAGGGGAAGTAGACAGATAATGAAGGTGGGAAAGAGGAGGGGAGGGGAGGATGAGAGTCACAGCATGGGGAGAAGAGGGGAAGGGTGACGGGGACACAAACCGGTAGACGAGTCAAGGCAACGTCCAAAGTCCAGTAAGCTGTGATCCCAGGGGAAGTGGTATCCCTTCCCTATCTCTATTGCGAGAGGCTCCCTTTACGCAGTGGACTCTCTCAGAGAGGTCTCTGAGACTCCAAGGCCTACATACTGGATCCTTCCCCAAAAAGGGGAGAGGGAGTGCTTTGGCAAGGGGTGCCATACCATACCTCAAGTGTGAGTGGCTCCCTTGGCGCAGTGGACTCACTCAGCGGGTTAGCTGAGACTCCAGAGTATACATTTTGGATCTTTCCCCAACAAGGGGAGAAGGAGTGCTTAGTCAAAGGGCACAAAGGTCAGGGGCTAGGCAGAGTAGCAGGCCAGGGGAGAGATTCAGGGGAGAGAGAATAGGAGCTAGGGAAGAGACAATAAGGAGAGACGAAAAGAAGCCTAAAGACCGACTGGGTAGGTGACGACTAAGGAGGGAATCCAAGGCCCATCTCCCCTATAGCTAAACCAAGTAGCTCCATCGGGCATCAGACAAAATAGTTCAGTCTCAAAACATTGAGAGAGGAGGGAGGGAGAGACATAAATAGAGGGAGGATGCGGTAGGAGACAATAGGAGAGACGACAGGAAGTGCAACAATGTGGTTCAACAATATACTAGAAGAAAATCAACAAGTAAACATTAAATAAAACAATCAGCAATACAATTAGGGGAGGAGTGAAAGGCGAGAGAAAGTAGAGGGGGGTAGGGGAGGAGAGGGAGTGAGGATAAGGGAAGAGACAACCATAGAGACGAAAGGAAGTCTGTCTAAGGTTCACAGAAAAACAGGGTGGGGACAAAGGGCAAGGGCATGTGAGGGCTGAGGACAGAGGACAGAAGCTGGAAAGAGTAGGAGCGGAGAGGGGGGAAGGTTGCATGAGGTGCATAAGGTTTGAACAGAGGCACGTATCTCCTGCCTGGGGGCTGTATTGTTGGGACCATGTTTAGATAGAGAAAGGTCCTGGGTGGGGGAAGGGAAATTGAGAGGAGGCGTATTGGGCAAAGAAAGAGAGGTAAATCAGATAGTCACGTGATGAATCAAGGGAGGGCAGTGTGTTGAAGCTGTGGAGGGAGAGACGTGGAAAGGGAGGAGTGGAAGGATGCGGTGTTGGGAAAGGGTAAGGGGAGGATTCGGCAGAGGAGAAGAAAAAAGAGAGGGAATGTGGTCACAAGATGATATGAGAGAAAGGGGCCAGAGACATGAGAATATGAGTCATGTAAATGGGTACGAAGGACGCGGTAGTCAGACGGAGTTAGGAGGTAGTGGGAGAGACAGTAGTTGAGAGGTAGAAGGCAAAAGTTATCGGACGTGCGTTAGATTTTTCAAACAATTTTGTAGGGCATGCCGTAGACAATCAGCAATACTGCTTTACCTAATTGCTTGTGAATAATGTAAAAACATAGACCTAAGCAAAAAGAGAGAATAATATTCCAAATCAATATTTGAAGTATAGACCAGGGATCTCAAGGTGCAATAAACAGAGGTACTAGATGGTAAACAACAAAAGGACGAGGTAAATAATACAAGCAAGTAGGAAACAGGGTAGTCGGGATAGAAAAGGCAAAGGAGACTAGGCAATAGTAGCAAAAGAAAAAGGGGGGGGGGTGATTGACACAGTCCAGAGAAGCAAACAATTACAGCACAGCTACGCTTGGAGGGAGTTATAATAAGGCAATGTTGAAATAACCCTAGCAAAGCCATCAATCAATCCCCGCAAAGCTATAGAAGGAGAGGATCGCTAGGTTCAGGATCAAAAACATCGGGTCATCAATCAGCACAGATTTTCAAGGTGGGAGCATTGTTAAAAACAGGCCACAAGGTGGAGCTCCAGGCTAAGGAAGGGAGCTGTTTAAAATTCAAGGGAAAAGAGGCACTGTTATGCGAATGGCAACACGTCCATCTTGAGGGGCCTAGAAGTCGTCAGATCTCGGTTTTGGCACCATTTTGTAAGGCTAGTTGGATCACGCAATTTTGGTGCAGCAGGCCACTCGTTGCATCCTGTGGGCCCGCTCCGTAGACTCCCTCAGCAATCAGAGGCGGGTGCCACAATGGGGGGCAAGGGGGGTCAGAGACAAACAAACACAGAAGAGTAAAAGCAAAAACATGGGACGTTGCGTCGCTGGAGGACCGGCCGCCGGTATTCACCCTCAGACTAGGGATCATCGGTGTCCTGCTCCTGCTGAAGTCCTTCTTGAGTGTCTGTTTGTAATGCGCTAAATCGAGGTACACACAGCTCAAGAGACATGAGGCGGCTAATTCACAGCATATATTCAATCTTCAGTGCGCAGAGCAAACTCTCCTCCATGGAGACGTCACCTTATGTCTGGCGTTTCGGCGCGCTATTCTCCAGGACTAAGCACCACTATGTGGAAAGTCGTGCCGCCATTTATTAGTGCAACGGGCCGCGCGATGTGGGATTGTCGAGCTTTAGGCTCGTCGGTACCTCTTGCCGCGCTTACAGCATAGTTTGTGGAAAGTGTCCGCCCACTATCTCCGGCTATATGCTGCAACAGCACCAACGGTCGTGCTATAGGGCATATAATCTTCTCATGCAGCAAGTGCAGTCCCGAGTGCAGGTACTCACGGAACCCAGTCCGATGTCCGATCTCCAGTCCGCTTCAGGCACGGACTCAGTATAATCCTCGTCTCGTCGCTGATGTGTTTGCAGATTTGATAAGTAACTAAAGCACGTTGCACATTCACTGCAATGATATGACTTTTCCCCTTTGTGTGTTCGCTGGTGTCTTTGTAGGTCCTACTAAAGCTCTTGACACATTCACTGCACTTGAATGGTTTTTCTCCTGTGTGATTTCGCTGATGATACCTTAATGCTGAAGAGTCGCGAAAACTACTGTCACATTCACTTCAATTATAGGGTTTTTCCCCTGTGTGTGTTAGTTGATGACTTTTTAGGTCTGATAACCGACTAAAGCTCTTTACACATTCATTGCACTTGAATGATTTTTCCCCTGTGTGTGTTTGATTATGTCTTTGAAGGTTTGATAAGTGACTAAAGCACTTTGCACATTCACTGCAATGATATGGCTTTGCCCCTGTGTGTGTCCGCTGATGACTTTGAAGGCTTGATAACTGACTAAAGCTCTTTACACATTCACTGCACTTGAATGGTTTTTCCCCTGTATGTATTCGATTATGTCTTTGAAGGTTTGATAAGTGACTAAAGCACTTTGCACATTCACTGCAATGGTATGGCTTTTCCCCTTTGTGTGTTCGCTGGTGTCTTTGTAGATCTGATAACCTACTAAAGCTCTTGACATGTTCACTGCACTTGAATGGTTTTTGTCCTGTGTACGTGTGCTGATGAAGCTTGAGTAGTGATGACAAACTAAAGCTCTTGACGCATGTGTATGATTCTGCTTTCTTGTTTAGTATCTGTGGGTCATCTATATATTTGTCTACATCCCATTATTGCATTTCCTGATGGGCCAACATGGCTGATAAAGCACTTGTGTTTTTCTCACACACTTTATATGTGTGCAGTATTTTGCACATTTGATTTCTGTTTTAACAATAAAATGCAATAGCCACCAAATATTTGCCACACTCCTAATACGTAGGTGTCTTTGTAGGCTATTGTGTGTTTAGATTGGATTATGGCTATGCACGCTTTCGGGTAAAGATATATCTTTCTTCTGGCTGGTGCAAATTGGGACAGTCTGTTGTATTGTATATAGAAGAACATCTCTTTCCTTTGCCCATCAGTTGTCGGCTTCACTCTGTTGTGCTTTTCTCTGGTTACTGTGGTTTGGCCAGATAGAGTTTACAATTCACCTAGAGCACGGAATGATGGCTTGTCATCATATTATAAAACAGAGCACTGCGGTAATCACATCATACCGATCCCATGATCAAAGCTGGTATTGGACACTTGTTTATACAGGAGGCGGTTTGTTATTGTTGTTGCCTTAATTTTCCTAAGGTCATTTCTTTGTCTTGTGGCGTGGAGGTGCATAGCTCAGACTCTTACAATCACTGAACTGCTCTTGATGCTTCATCTGGGATCTGTCAGTTTACGTGCAGGTTCCTCTGTCGCAGACTGCGCTGATGTTTTCCTGAAAACTGTAGCTCATTATTTCTGCTATTATTGAAGATTTACAGCATGCGCTTGATTATTGATGGTCATTTCGTACATTCAAGGCTTGTTTTCTGTGTGAGTTATCGGGATAGATGCAGGGGGCAGATCCAAACCAGCCACACGTGGAGATCAATGACAAATACTGATTAATTCACTGAGCTTCCAAGCTGGTGACCATTACTTAATTGACTTGGTAAAGAAATTCTCTTGATGGTCTCCGAAGAGGTCCACGGGGACCCTCCATGTACGGCATAAACAGGTGCCAAGGGGATCTTTGCTGCATATGCTGTCATACAATGCAAATAAGGTATCAAGAAAGGAGGCATTCGGGATCCTCCCGGTCATAAAATGCAGGCAGTGAGTGAGGACAACAAGAGGAAAAGGTCTCAGGAGAGGCCGAACAGTGGTACCCAGGCTCGAGAGAAAACGATGAGTATACCAGATGGCAGACCCAGATCAGTCAGAATCAACGGGATGTGGGGGGTAATTCTCATCATCGTGGTATGCTGTTCTCCACACCTATGGTGAATAGTTTTATGGAAATCTGCCCGCTTGCTGTGGAGACGTACACATATGCTGGTGCCCTTCATATATGACCTTCTGTTAAGCCAGATGGAGCATCACATGTTTCAAGTTGGCCTTGAGTGGCTCATGCTTAATAAGCATCTTATGCCTGGCCTCCTGGACTGCCAGTGTGAAGTCTGGGTAAATGAAGATGTTGTTTCCATCAAAGTTTATTTCCCCTTTCCTCGGGTGCGGTTTAGTGCTGTATCTCAATGGCAAAAGTTTAGCAGTTGCGCTGTTATTGGGTATGCAGGGTCACCTGGTGGGGGCCTGGTAACAAGGGCCCTGTGTGCCCCCTCCACCACGAGTAGTAGAGAGAAGGCATCCCCACCAAACACACCTAGGAGCAGACTATCGACGCAGTCCTCCATCAGGTCAGTATTCACTGATTCGTGGACACATAGCATGTGAATATTATTGCAGCACAACCTAACCTCTAAATGTTAATTTTTTGCAGCATTCACTCAGACGACCTTCTCCATATTTTGAAGCATTTTTCCTTTCGACGCGAGCATGTTCACAGTTGTGGAAATGCGGTGTTCAGCTTCCGCCAAGCGGTGTTCATGCTTTTCCAACTTGCTGGTTATGGAATCCATGCAATATGGCATGTGGTCCATCTTGGTGTCTATGAAAACGAGCCTGTGCTGCATCACCTTGAGCAGCACGATCATGTCCTCCCCAGCCGGGTCTGAAAAGAATGGGTGTCGATCTCTTCCGCAGGCGGCTGTCGCTGAGAGGTCAACTTGGATTCACACCATGTTTCAAAGGGCAATTTCATGTGCCTGTTATTCGCTTTGCCCATTTCAAGGTGGCCCAGAGTTGCTGATGTTGTGTCTTGGTGTTAGCACCTTACGCAGAGTGTCTCACACTCACCTGGTTCCAACCGTGGAGACGCTAGAGGTGATGCTAGACCTCCTATCCCTCGTAGGCCAAGACCTAAACAAGGCATGGCCACTGGGGGGGAAGGGAGATTGTAACAAAATAGGAAAACTGCGACTTGCGGTGCTAGTTCCGGTCAGCAAGTGTGCAACACAGCAAAAACTAGAGCCTCTGAGTCTGCAAAGGTAGATGCACGCAGGACATGGAGCTCTGGCTTGAGAAGATGCAATGCACTGGGTCTTTTCCTTCTGTCCGAGGGACGACGGCGGCCGAGGCACACCTAAGGGACTGAAGAAGAAGACCCTTAGTAATGTGCTTACTTCTGGGCTTCACTCCATCTGCAGCAATAACGCTCTGGGGTTTCCTGTGGGGCCTGTTGTGCTCCCTGCTGAGACTGAGGCCAGGAAGGAAAAGCATGAAAAATAGTTTTCTCAAAAACATGATTCATGATATCCCAGCAGAAGGCTTTTTCACATGGTAAAATCACCTTAGAACACACCACAATTCCTAAAATGAGTATGGTACCATCAACAAGTGATTTATAATGTAACTAAAGTCTTAAAACCTTCTATTAAGTGCAATGCTTTTTAATGAGGTGCTATCAAGTATATTGGTCCCAAGATGGCTGCCAACACTTCTTGGATGAAGTCTCACAGCCAATCAGATCTCATGATGAGATGTGTTGTTAGGCTCTGCCCAGATATATATGTATATTTTCCTTTAATATCTAAAACTACTGAACAGATTTACACCATTTAACCAAAGGGCACAAGTGTGAACCAAGGACTACCTGTTTGCCAAATTTGGTGTCATTCCGTTCAACAGTTCGGGCTGTAGCTGCGATGAACGGTTCCTATGGAAAATTGCATTGGGAAAACTCGTTTTGGGACCCCCTTTCTTCTCAGCCCCTGCTTCACGAATCAGCCCGGGACTTTCAGGATAGGAGCGGACCGGAGCTGGCCATTAGTTTTGAAAATTTCGTGAAGATTCGTCAACCGGCGCCAAAGTTATTCCAAATAGAATGTTGCGGATTTCCTATGGAAAATAGGTCCTAACTATAACTACCTACTGGCGACCGCCAGTAGGATATATATATATTACCTACTGGCGGTCGCCAGTAGGTATATATAGTTAGGACCTAGTTTCCATAGGAAATCCGCAACATTCTATTGGGAATAACTTTGGCGCCGGTTGATGAATCTCCGCGAATTTCTCAAAGAAGATGGCCTGCTCTGCTCCGCTCCTTCCCTGGAAGTTTTGGGGGGGATTCGTCAAGTGGGGGCTGAGAAAAAAGAGGGGTCCCAAAACGTGTTTTCCCCATGTTATTTTCCATAGGACGATTAGACACGGCTACAGCCCGAACCGCTGAACGGAATTACACCAAACTTGGCAAAATGGTAGGGACTGGTACGCAGTACGGCCTATTCTTTAAATGGTGTAAATCCCTCCAGTAGTTGTTGAGAAAATTGAATTTGAAAAAATGTATATATCTATATAAGCTTACTGTAAGCTTACTGTACTCTGTACCTTCCCGAGTACGAGCTGCATTCTGATTGGCTGCCAATGTCTGTCAACACTTCAAAACAGAAATTGTTGGCAGCCATCTTGTACCTCGGTAGACTGAGGCACAGGAAAGCAGAAAAACAAATGTGTAGAACTCAAAAAGGGGGCAGGGTAGAAGCACCCTGACCCCTTAGGCCTGCTCAGGGGGTCCCATAAGGACCCCCCAGGATCCCACAAAAATTCTTTTTTTTTTTTAAAAATCGCGGGGTACGCGTGAGATCTGATTGGCTGTCAGCACTTCATCCAAGAAGTGTTGGCAGCCATCTTGGGACCAATATACATGATAGCGCCTCATTAAAAAACATTGTAGTTAATAGAAGGTTTTAGGACTTTATTTACATTATAAATCATTTGTTGATGGTACCATACTCATTTTAGGAATTGTGGTGTGTTCTAAGGTGATTTTACCAAGTGAAAAAGCATTCTGCTGGGATATCATGAATCATGTTTGAAAGAAAACTATTATCTCATGCTTTTCCCACAGTGGTTTGGAAGGGGATCTGTAAGCTAAACTGAAAGCATATTTTCTGTAAATTCACATTATCTTTCTCAGTCATGTGAGAATGAAGTCTGACATTCTCAGTAAAACATGTACATCCAACAAGGACAGAGACTGTCAGTTGATTCCTTTGTGTTCTACTGCAGCCTCCTAGAGTGTTCTAAAGAACAACTAGAGCGCTAACAGTCCTACTTATTACAAAGGTATGGCACACCTGAAGCCATCTTGATTGGAATAAAGTGGTAACTCTTAAAACATTTAATTTAAAAAGGAACAAAATGAGGGGGTATATTTTTCCATAGAAAGTATGATTAGTGCTGCAGAAAGAAAAATTAGGGCACATTTTGAGTGACTTCTCAAATCCTCTTCTATTTCATTAAAAAATTCTGACATGCAGTCTCCCGAGATGGCCACCAGAGACAAAAGAGCCCAAATGTAGCCCAAATATCACCCAGATGTAGCCCAAGAATAGCCCAATGACAGAATGTCCCAGAGTGTTCTAAAGAACAAGTAGAGCGCTAACAGTCTTACTTATGACAAAAGTATGGCACACCAGAAGCCATCTTGATTGGAATGAAGTGGTAAGTCTGAAAACATTTAATTTAAAAAGGAACAAAATGAGGGGGTTCATTTTGCCATAGAAAGTATGATTAGTGCTTCAGAAAGAAAAATTAGGGCACATTTTGAGTGACTTCTCAAATCCTCTTCTATTTCATTAAAAAAATTCTAAAATGCAGACTGAAACATGCACTTTGAATACCAGCAGCAGACTTCCCTGGTGAGCAGTAGCTTTACTACAGTGATCTAATGAGCAACTAGAGTGCTAACATTCAGAATTTATGGCAAATGTGTGACACATCTGAATGCCTTCTTGATGGAACCAAAGTAAACAAGCATTGAAAATGCAATAGATCTTGCCCTCGTTTAAGTTAAAGCCATTCTGTTTGTAATGAGGTGGCTTTTTAGCTTTGCTTTTATTAGTGTTTTTAAAACTTTCATGTAAATAACATGCATATGTATGCATATATGTATATGTATGCATGCATTTATATTTGTATTTATATAGATATGCAGATTATATATGTTCATATATGTATGTGTATATATATATATATATATATATATATATATATATACACATACATATATATAAATGCATATATATGCATATATATATTTGTATATGTGTGCGTGTAGAGGTGTAGAGGTAGAGAAGAAGAGATAGTAGAGAGAGAAGTAGAGAGAGGTAGAGAGTAGAGAGTGAGTAATAGAGAGTAGAGAGTGAGTAGTAGAGAGCAGTAGAGTGAATAGAGTGAGTAGTAGAGAGTGAGTAGTAGAGTGAATAGAGTGAGTAGTAGAGAGTAGTAGAGTGAATAGTAGAGTGAGTAGTAGAGAGTAGTAGAGAGTAAGTAGTAGAGTGAGTAGTAGGGAGCAGTAGAGAGTAGTAAAGAGTGAGAGTAGTGGAGTGAGAGTAGTGGAGTGAGAGTAGTGGAGTGAGAGTAGTGGAGTGAGAGTAGTGGAGTGAGAGTAGTGGAGTGAGAGTAGTGGAGTGAGAGTAGTGGAGTGAGAGTAGTAGAGTGAGAGTAGTAGAGTGAGAGTAGTAGAGTGAGAGTAGTAGAGTGAGAGTAGTAGAGTGAGAGTAGAAGAGTGAGAGTAGTAGAGTGAGTAGTAGAGAGCGAGTAGTAGAGAGCGAGTAGTAGAGAGCGAGTAGTAGAGAGCGAGTAGTAGAGAGCGAGTAGTAGAGACTGAGTAGTAGAGACTGAGTAGTAGAGACTGAGTAGTAGAGACTGAGAGTAGTAGAGAGTGAGAGTAGTAGAGAGTGAGAGTAGTAGAGAGTGAGAGTAGTAGAGAGTGAGAGTAGTAGAGAGTGAGAGTAGTAGAGAGTGAGAGTAGTAGAGTGAGAGTAGTAGAGTGTGAGTAGTAGAGAGCGAGTAGTAGAGAGCGAGTAGTAGAGAGCGAGTAGTAGAGAGCGAGTAGTAGAGAGCGAGTAGTAGAGAGCGAGTAGTAGAGAGCGAGTAGTAGAGAGCGAGTAGTAGAGAGCGAGTAGTAGAGAGTAGTAGAGTAGTAGAGAGTAGTAGAGTAGTAGGGAGTAAGTAGTAGAGAGTAAGTAGTAGAGAGTGAGAGTAGTAGAGTGAGAGTAGTAGAGTGAGAGTAGTAGAGTGAGAGGTAGAGAGTGAGAGGTAGAGAGTGAGTAGTAGAGAGCGAGTAGTAGAGAGCGAGTAGTAGAGACTGAGTAGTAGAGACTGAGTAGTAGAGAGTGAGAGTAGTAGAGAGTGAGAGTAGTAGAGAGTGAGAGTAGTAGAGAGTGAGAGTAGTAGAGTGAGAGTAGTAGAGTGAGAGTAGTAGAGTGAGTAGTAGAGTGAGTAGTAGAGTGAGTAGTAGAGTGAGTAGTAGAGTGAGTAGTAGAGAGCGAGTAGTAGAGAGCGAGTAGTAGAGAGCGAGTAGTAGAGAGCGAGTAGTAGAGAGTAGTAGAGAGTAGTAGAGAGTAGTAGAGAGTAGTAGAGAGTAGTAGAGTAGTAGAGAGTAGTAGAGTAGTAGAGAGTAAGTAGTAGAGAGTAAGTAGTAGAGAGTGAGTAGTAGAGAGTGAGTAGTAGAGAGTGA
This sequence comes from Lissotriton helveticus, assembly GCF_964261635.1. NCBI lineage: Eukaryota > Metazoa > Chordata > Amphibia > Caudata > Salamandridae > Lissotriton > Lissotriton helveticus. The sequence continues at coordinate 1,405,611,870 of NC_136067.1, forward strand.
GTAGTAGAGAGTGAGTAGTAGAGAGTGAGTAGTAGAGAGTGAGTAGTAGAGAGTGAGTAGTAGAGTAGTAGAGTGAGAGTAGTAGAGTGAGAGTAGTAGAGTGAGAGTAGTAGAGGGTGAGTAGTAGAGGGTGAGTAGTAGAGGGTGAGTAGTAGAGAGTGAGTAGTAGAGAGTGAGTAGTAGGGAGTGAGTAGTAGAGAGTAGTGGAGAATATTCCAAAGTTTGGCACAGCACCACTTGCACAATAAGTCCAATCAAATCATATCACTTAGAGTCCTTATTGAAGCGCTGAATCTTGGTGTATATTCAAATGCTTTTATTTTCCTTACGTTTATGTACCACAGCCAGCCGACGTGTTTCGTTCTGTACAATAGAACTTCTTCAGGGCGTTCTTATTTCCTTCAAGTTATGTCGGCATCCTGTTGTCATATAACTAGATATTTCTTCCAAATGTTAGACGAGACGCAAGTACATTCTTATTCAAAGTGACTAGGTATCAATTTTACCCACACAATTCGGGCAGACTTGAGTGATTTATAGCATCCTCAAAGTCGGTCTTTCAAAAATTCCAAAGTATAGGACATGATAATCCAAATCCAAATGTTTCTCAAGAAAAGTCATTTTCAATTGTTCGGAATATCGGCGTTTGGGCAGATATGACCCAGGGACCCCCAGTATGCAAGGGGAACTAGTCCCCCCTCTGCAAACGCGCCAGTGGGCTGCGTTGCAGAGAGGTGTAAAAAGGGGCATAGCCTCATTACACCTCTGTGCAAGGCAGCCCCCTGGCGCATACTGGAGGTTCCAGGTGGGCTAGTTGGCCCCCAGGGACCCCCAGTATGCAAGGGGAATTAGTTCCCCCTCTTCAAACATGCACGGGGGCTGCGTTGCAGAGAGGTGTAAAAAAGGGTGTGGCCTCATTACACCTCTCTGCAATGCAGCCCCCTGGCGCATACTGGAGGCTCCTGGTGGGCTAGTTGGCCCCCAGGGACCGCCAGTATGCAAGGGGAATTAGTTCCCCCTCTGCAAACGTGCCAGGGGGCTGCGTTGCAGAGTGGTGTAACAAGGGGCATAGCCTCATTACACCTCTAAAATGCAGCCCCCTGGCGCATACTGGTGGTTCCAGGTGAGCTAGTTGGCCCCCAGGGGCCCCCAGTATGCAAGGGGAATTAGTTCCCCCTCTTCAAACATGCATGGGGGCTGCGTTGCAGAGAGGTGTAAAAAAGGGTGTGGCCTCATTACACCTCTCTGCAATGCAGCTCCCAGGCGCATACTGCAGGTTCAAGGTGGGCTAGTTGGCCCCCAGGGACCCCCAGTATGCAAGGAGAATTAGTTCCCCCTCTGCAAACATGCATGGGGGCTGCGTTGCAGAGAGGTGTAAAAAGGGGCGTGGCTTCATTACACCTCTCTGCAATGCAGTCCCCTGGCGCATACTGGAGATTCCTGGTGGGCTTTCAGGTCTTATATAGTTAGGAATTAGTATTAAAAAAACCTTTGAAATTCACTGAAAAACCATAGGTTTCAGGCCTTGTATAGTTGGGAATTAGCATTTAAAAAACCTTGCAAATTCACTGAAAAAACCATAGGTTTCAGGCCTTAGATAGTTAAGAATTAGCATTTAAAAAACCTTTGAAATTCACTGAAAAAACCATAGGTTTCAGGCCTTATATAGTTAGGAATTAGCATTTAAAAAACCTTTAAAATTCACTCAAAAAACTAAGTTTTAGGGGTGTTATAGTTAGCTGGACATTTCACTCATACAAAACCATTGAAATTGCTCCTATATAGTTAGTTGTACTAACTATATTTCGCGCACTCGCAATCCACTGCTGATGATGTCACATATTACATCATTCATGACATGGTCAGTGACATCAGTGATGACATCTCAAATGACATCACTGATGACATCACTGATGACATCATCCACGTGACAATCACATACACCTTTTCATACACTAGTAAAATCTTTCATCACTCTTTGTAAAATACAGAGTATCATATTTGAATCCATTGTTACAGCAATACAAGTATCTAAAAACCCACTCAGTGATTCATAGATGTATACACACATCTAATCACTTACCTGTAGATTCACTCATACATGCTGTCAATGTACAATAGAACACTATTAAAAATACTTATACACCTAAGTTGACATTACACACCAGCCCACATCCTATTCACATATGAAGCCATCCTACTCACTTATGCAACCAATGGATCATACTTACATATTTACTTAGCTACACACTTATACAAACACAACTTCATCTATTCATTTAGATAGTAAGTCATACTTAGTGAATTATAAAATCATTATTACAAGTATAAAGTTATCCATACAGTCACTCACACAATCATTGAGTCTTCTGTATACTTATTTATATACAACAACTGACACATACACTGCCTTTTACTTTTCTAGTTTGTTGTACATGTGCCATTGAGAAATATATTTGCTCATCACCACACCCATAAAGATATTCACTCACCCAAACAACTGTTAGAACATGTAGTTTTAACTTCATATATCTACTGAATCAACTATTCACACATCTTTGGGCAGTCACACCCCCCCAACCGAACCACACACACATTCACTCTCCCATACAAATACTCAGTTAACTAATCAATAACTAATGTAGACTTTCACATAGCTAGTAACCAACTGGAGTACCAGTTTACACAACAACTGACAAAGTGATACAGATATTCACACAGTTTAGTCACTATCCACTATATTTAGTGAGACACTATAAATTGGTCAAGAAAACAGTCAATTACACTGCTACTAAATCCTCCATCCAAATATTTATTTTTATATATCCTCTCATTCTTCAATGCAAATTGCTGTATATATAATGCATATTTAAATAACGAAGCAAACCACATTCACTGGATGATGTCATCAGTGATGTCATTTGAGATGTCATCAGTGATGTCACTGACCATGTCATGAATGATGTAATATGTGACATCATCAGCAGTGGATTGCGGGTGCGTGAAATATAGTTAGAACAACTAACTATATAGGAGCAATTTCAATGGTTTTGTATGAGTGAAATGTCCAGCTAACTATAACACCCCTAAACCTTATAGTTTTTTGAGTGAATTTTAAAGGTTTTTTAAATGCTAATTCCTAACTATATAAGGCCTGAAACCTATGGTTTTTTCAGTGAATATATATATATATATATATATATATATATATATATATATATATATATATATATATATATATATATATATATATATATATATATATATATATATATATATATATATATATATATATATATATATATATATATATATATATATATATATATATATATATATATATATATATATATTCCAGAAAGTAGCTTGCAGTTACTTACCATTTGCTTGCTTCATTGACACTCTTATTTGCTGGCTCATGGTTGATCAGCACATGCAGGTTTCACTTTGTTTGTTCCTTTCTCCTTTAAGTGGAGTGTGGACCAAATACTGGTTGCTTCTATTTTTATTTCTTGTCCTCCACTGCTTGCTCTTAGATTGAGGTACTTTTTTCTTTCTTTCTTCCCTGTACTTGGAGTTGCTTGTTCTCCCGTTACACCTCCTGTGTTAATATGTGTACCACCACCCTACCATCATCACCCAAACCATACCACCACACACACAATCTTACCACGACCCTTCCCACACCTCACCACCCCACCCTGCCACCATCCTCAGAACCACTATCACCACCACCACCACCCTAACCACCCCCCCTTCACTCAATATCGTTCTCACTTTGTGTGGAAGCCCTTCATTTTTGTTTTTACAATAATTCTTAACAAATTAACACATTACTTGATTGTTGTTTTAATGGAAAGTTGTGACTTCTGTTTGTTAACTCTTGAGTTTCTTGTTGCCTTAAACTATGCACCAAGGTATCCAGTAAAGCTAAGTCATAAAGATTAAGAAACATTTACACGTCTTCTATAGTTACTTACCAACATGTCGGCCTTATCTATTGGAATCAATAAGTGAACATCGAGAAGGAACTCAATTGCAGGATGTTGCTTTGAACTCTAGTGCGAGTGCTCTCTGGGCAGATTCATATTTCCATAAACTTCAAATTAGCATGCCGTGTGCACCTTAATTGCTGTGCAGTGGAAATAAGAAAAATAAGTGTTCATAGCATTACCTAACATATATTCAATAGAGCAACATTCAAACACAGACAATCCTGCTTTAAAGACTTATTCCGTGGGCTTCCCTCTTTCGTGTTTTTTCCATCCCTGCCCCTGGTGAATAGTATTATTACTTGTATCGTTCCACTACTTACTTTTCAGACAGTCCTTTCAGTTTTGTTAAACACTCCATTAGAGTGCATTGTTTTTAGCTGTCTCCATCGTGTACTTCTTTTCACCCCTCCACTGCGCTCCATGTTGGCTTCCCCCATGTGCTTGCAACCCCCACCCCTCCGTGTTGTGCTTGCCTTTGTGTGCTTCTCCTACGCATTACTTTCTCACCTGTGAGCCTCTTCCCTGTTCCACATTTCACTTTCTCTTGTCTGCGTGCTTCTGTTCCCCCCCGCGCTCCACACTGCCCTATCTCGCTCATGGTATGCACTTCTGCTGCCCTCCACGTTACTTCCAAGCTTGCCCTCCCCTATCCTCGACCCTATGTGTTGCTTCCACTCCTTCTAGCCTTTTCGTATAACTTTATTTTTTAATTTTAACGCTTTGACACTAATTTAGATCAGTAAATCAAATAAATAGAAACCCCCACTGCATTTTCACATGTTGTAGGCACGTGCATGTGCCCACTAAATGACACAGCTGCTGTGGCTGAGTCATAGCACCAATTAGGCTTGTTGGTTTGCCAATGCTTGTTTTTCCCCATTGCCATGCAGTGCAAATTGGTCCAACATCCCACACATCCATCCCTTCGCCCTTTACAAATTGGTGGTTGCAGATGTTTATCTGCAATAAAAATATTTGGGCTCTGTAGTTTGTCATGAATAGATACATTTTTGTTGTAATGTTTTTCTTGTTTTTTGCAAACTCTGGGGAAAAATGGCTTTGTAGACTTGACATATTCAAATGTTATACTTGCACTTACTCATTTTGTTTTGGTCAAAATTTAGTACGGATTGGTTTGAAAGTCTGTTTGACATGTATCGGCTTCAATCCCATTGCTAATGTCTTGTTGTATTACATATAATGAAAGATGTATAGCTCATCGTGAATTTTACTGATAATATGATTTATTTCGCATATGTACTTCCTTTCTGGTGGTTTTGATTTACTGATGCTTTTTTATTAGACACCATGATGCAAAGGGTGATCTCCTCCTTCCTGTCCCGAAATTAATTAGATTTCATTAATAGCGTTCATGTTTTTTCTTTTGGGCATGTCTGTAATATTTACTTGGTGATTAGTTCATGCTTCTACTAAGGTTTTGCTGCCCTCCCAGAGTTCAGACGAGTTGCCTTCAGCACAGCCATTCTTGCTCCTTCCCTCCAAGTTCTCGAAGGACTTCCTTCACAAGGCCCTCACTTTGTAAATCAGAAATTTACTCCTGCAGTTTGAATACTACCCTTTTGAGCACATTTCGTACTTTTGTGGTATATACAAAGGAGCTACAGGGTAATACAGAACAGTTGTAGATCTGCTTAATAATCAAACTTGTTGCATTTTACATATGCAAATTCTCTGCCAACTGGACTCATCTGCATGTTTGGTGTTCACTTTCACATTTTTTGTCTTCGAGAATCCCATATCCACTACTGATGGTATGGGGATGTTTGTTTCCTCCCTAATCCGTCATGAAAAAAAGCATTTACTGAATCTCTTCACATGCATTTCCAGATTCGGAAACCGGCTAAAAGGAATTCGCGAATACCCACAAACATATAGATGCCTTTGTGGGTATTCAGTTAGAGCCATACAGATGCACCAATAAACCGATCCTATTCCTAATTATGTCAATGCAAGAATGCCACTTTGCAACTGAGGAAATTCTACCTATAACTAATTTTGTCTAATGAGAGTTGGGAATTTTAGGTGTGCCTAATGCACATTCTGCATACCCAACTTCAACTTGTGTGTGCAAAATATTTTGTAAATTCGACCTATTATTAAAAAAAGGATTTTTTGGGTGTGTTTTCTCCGTTATTTGTTTATTTTGCTTCTGTTAACATGTCGCACTCATTGCATGTTTAGGTCCCCAAATGCAATCAATGTTTGTCTTATTCACAAAGGATACATTTAAAATGTTGAATTTTGGTGCTTTAGGATTTCAAAAATAATAGAATAGTTCTATTGTGGTGTAGTATTCATGGAGTACTACAATACGTAAAAAGTTTGCATGTGGAATCTACACTGGGTTGGACATTTCATATGCAGGTAACATTATTCAGCCGACAGACAAAGCCGACATGGTTGGTGTTTATAATGTGCATGCACACAGACACACCCTGTATGGCACATCTGCAAAGACAGCATATGAGCACGTACATACAGACCATCAAACCTGCATACATCAATGTGCTCATTTAAAAGGTCCTACCTCCGTTTCTGCTGCAGGGGTTATTGGTTAATGTTCGTCAGTGGAGCACAGGATTATATGCAGCAAAAGGGTAATGTGTATTTGAGCTTTAGTGATGCACCTCACATCACTGTTTGGTGTGTCTCTTTGGATCACAGGGTGATGTGCCTCAGTGCCACATTGAAATATATGCATCATAGGAGCTCTGGGAGTTCCTCCTCGGAGTATCACTGAGGAATTTGGTTTAGGAGAAGACTGAGTGTTCAGGTAGCCTTAAATAACGTCGAGTTCAGGGGTATACAGATGTGTGCATTATATGCTCACATGGAGATGTCCTGCTAAGGACCCAATTTTATCTTCAATGGGAAGACTTAATAAGTACAATTGAGGAAACACGTTGACGAGCCCCTTGTCCTTTTTAACATCTTCATTCCTGAGATTTTTTGACTAGTAGCATTTTCCCCAAAAATTCTTTTTAAGCCGACCAATATAATGATAGTAATACTAACTAGCATGTACCACAAAGAGTTCATAAAAATGCTGATCGACTCCTATTAGGCCTAAGGCATTATGAACATATTATACCCACCCTCAAAGTGCTCCACTGGTGCCCAGTTAAAGAGAGAGCACAACCCTCTAAATACATAGTTAAGCTCATGCAAATCTTCTCCATTGTATATTGTCCGAAATTTGAATTCCAATATCTTATTCTGCACACCACCATCGCCTGAAACTAAATGTGCCTCAGATTGGGTGTTCCATTCCTTCGAACCTCTTCCAACACAGCTCTGAGTAAAGCTCATGTATGGTTGAATGGATGTTTTGCTGCTTTAAAGTTTTATCTGGGATTTCAGCATTTCGGTTCCGATCAAAAATATGTCTTGTGTCACTTTTTCTAAATATGTTTCATTGCTGTGCTCCTCAATAGTATTTTGTAATCGGTGTTAACATTGCACTCCAGGTGCAAAATGTTCCATGCAGCAAATGATTGTAATCAGATGTGCGAAGAATAACATTCACGTTAGTGTGTGTCCTCATGTAAAAACGTAACTTGTGCTATGTAAAGCACTCTGATACCTGATTCGGTTCGGGTCTAGTTCGCGCTATATAAAACTCTACAAAAAAAAAAAAAAAAAGAAACCTTGTTATGTAATTCTGTGTGTGTAAGTGGCATTTATGAAAACTGTATGTCTTTTCTAACATCCCTAAACCAATTAAAATAGCAAATATACCATTGTGGAACCCTGACCCTGACAGCTGAAGTAATTGTACAGCTAGCATTTCTTGCACCACAGCCAATACAATTTGCATTATGTTTTTTCGATAATAAATACTGCGTTACAGTATTCGTAAACCCAATTCTGAAAAAAAGGCCCTTGACAGACATAGGGCGGTTGTCATTTCACAGTTGGCTGAAGCACTCACTTAAAGCTGGTTAATGACAGAGCTTTGGTTCTGAGGTTGTGAGTCATCCTACACACTGCTGCAGCCTGAACCGGCTTGTGATATTGGGAAACATTTGATCTCGTCGGTAGATCGGATATTTAATCCAAGTATCTGCCAGTATATCTTTTTTTACAGCTTCCCTTTTGCTGATTTATTCGAGGGTTTACAATAGGGTGTGTGTGGTGACCGCAAGCCTCTTTGTTTGATCTGGGGAGGAGCGGTGCGTGGCATCGACAGACACTGTTCTGCTGCCGTCATACGGGTTTCGAGTGTGTCAGCTCGCCTCGTGACTCTACACCGCATGTCAATACCGTGGTGACATCTCCTGACTGCTAATTTACATGCATAGAGGACAGGCCACGTCAGCTAAGAAATGCTCCAGGGAACCTGGTCCCCAAACACCCTGTGGTTTGTGAGTGTTCTAGGGGCATATGCTCTGCGTCTTTTATCTGATATATACTGATTTAACTCACTCGTGATCATGTCCTCAAATTCTATTGTTTTGTAATTGCATTTAAATAGTACTTACTACCCCGACGAGGCTTTGAAGGATTGTCAGAATAAGGTTTTCCTTTTCTTGACATTCAAACGATTTTTCCAATTTTTTTTCTTCTATAGCAGCGGTTCTTAAAATGTGGGCTGCAAAACCTATTCAGGGGGTCCTCTACTACTTAGAAAATTAATTATTAGCATATTATTAAAGGGTTCTAGACCTGAGGGTGCCAACCCTAACATTTTATTTTGGTTTTCTTTTTCAAATCTTTTTACTCTTTTATCTTCCTTATGTTCTTTCCTATGCTCATGCAGCTTGTGCTGCAGTGCTCCACCTTTAGAACATACATGGCAAATCATTGACCATTTTCTGTAGCGGACTCGGAGTACCTCTGCATCTCTTATTTGGGAAACAGTCATCCGGTGTGCACCTATGCTGTGAGTTTTACTATTAGTATGATGTCTTTCAAGAACCCTCCTTCCTTACTTGCAGAGTAGGAGCTCAAGATAATGGAGGAGATGGTTTATATTATTCAGAAATAAAAGTGAGGAAATAAGTAGAGGGCCTCGGCCACTGGGAATGCCCCTGAGCACCTTGTCTCCTGATGAGATTGTATGCCAAAGTACCCAAGAAGGCTCTCCTTTCTGAGTTGAGGTCACCCTACCTAGCGATGTGCAAGCAATTCCTGGAAAGATGAAAGTGCGGTTCAGAAGACCTTATTTTCTCTTACACTATGTGACCTGTTTTAGTCAGATTTGATTGTCAATCTCTAGGGAACAGGCAACATCCAGGCCATATTGGAAGAGGCATTTGCGCTAAATTTCTCAGTGACTCCTAAGGACTGAGTACCCCTATCTTCAAGACTGTTTAAACTCTTGGGTTCTCTGTAAATGAATACAAATTCTCATTGGTGCACCCCTTCCTCACACCCCCAAAAGATAATTTATTTCTTTGAGAAGTTGCTGGGTTCCAGCCTGTAAAGGGCTTCCCTTCAGAGGGTATAATTGTATGAACCTTACAGCCGAATGCTTCCTGATTATAAACAAGACCATATCATACTCCAAGTCTCTTCGTGAGATGCCCTTTCAAACTGCTGCACGTGTACCACGTGGTCTAATCTAGTTCTTCAGAATATGGGTGGAGCACAGGGCCAGTAAACTCTACAAAGATTCCTTCTGCAATTTCTCCATCCACATAAATGTGTGGTAGCACATTACAATTATCGTAGCATTGAAAGATATTTTCTATCTGATGAATTCTGAAGTGGTGATAAGTCATAGACCACATAACAGCCCTCCGAGGAAACAAAAGATCCCCCCACACCTCTCAGCTCTCACTGGCACCAGGTCTGAAGCACTGGGCATTTGAGCATGGAATGTTTTTTCTGGTCTCCAACCTTTCTTAGATAAGTGACACCACATTAGACAGCTTGAACAAGCTTCTCCACTCTCCTCAAAAGTAGTGAGAAATCCGACAGAAATAAAGTAATTCCTCATTCAACAACTTTAATTTCTCCTGGGAAAATTCAGACTAGCAGTGATCAGTCGTTTTTAGGTCGATCCTAGAGCCTGAGCGCCTGCGTGCTTTGTGAGACTTATAGTAGACAAGTAGCGAATGGAAGCCCCGCCCACTCTATGCCCATGTTTGCCATTGGCTTGTGTCATTGTCTGTCCTAAATGCTGGCTTCTGATTCGTCAATCCCCTTGTTAGTCCCTCCTTAGTACCGCCTCCTCTTCATTTGTCACCTCCCATGGAGACTGGCCCCTTTTCTTCGGTTGTTGCACAGTACGTTTTCTTTACTCTTTCAGCACTATTTTCTGTAATGAGGTTCTCCTACTGATGGCATGACGTGCTTTGGTACCTTCTCCCTACCCCTCACATTGTTGTGCTTCGTTCCCCCCAACCTCCCTCCCATTGTCCATGCCTGCTTTTCCCCTCCACTCCCTCTCTCCCGTTGTCCGTGCCTTCACCCCCCTTCCCGCCCGTTCTCCGTGATGCCCACCATTTGCAATGAAATAGATCTCATGTAAATTGAAGACCTATTGCATTGCAAATGCTTGTTATTATTATAAGGGCTGCAATTTAGCTGAGTAAGACAGAACAGTACTCTCCGTGTTCTCCTAAGAATTTGAATCAAAGACTGATCACCAGTAAGTTTTCTATGACTGTTTTGGGAGTAAAGCTTGCTTTTATGCAGGGTGATAAAAATGTGCTCGTGTCAGATGATTTGTTCAACAGAGTGCTGATCCATTTATCCTCAATAGTGGTTACACTTTTATAAACTTCAGTCTTTTGGTCGTGTACAGAGAGAGGGAATGGAGTGGAACTGGGCAAGGGAGAAAGAACTTGAGCAAGGCCATTGAGGAAGTGGAAGAACAAGATCCTTCTCTATTAATAATTCTTTTGGGGGTGGTAATAAATCCTGCTCGAAGTTGTGTTGTGACAAGGGCACTAAGTCCTTATGGCTTGCAATCTTCCAATAGTCTGAGCCAGGACTGGACCCATCTTCTCACCTGGGGGTTTGGCATGAAGTGTGGTTAAGAAGAGCCATTTTATAGGGTTGCGCTGCATTTGGACAGCATCGTGGGAGATAACTTCCCCCACCCCAAAATTAAAAGTAGACCAACTATATATCAAGCACAGCTCAGTAACATATCTGGGAAATCACTGTGAGGGCTTCAGGATAATGCAAAAGTAGATTTACTTCAAAAGGGTGGTGAGAGGTTTGAGACAATGCGGTAAACAGGTGCTTGCCATCCATGATTGAAATGTGTGACTGCCTAATTTTACTTGTAATCCTCCTAGTAAATCACGAATGTCCTTTTTTTCTAAAACATTTTACTGGTGTCCAGTATTTCAATTAACTATATAATCCAAAGAAACCTACCTTTGGGTCATTACAAATCATGTTCATCATGTGATATAGCTCTAGCAGTATAGAGTTTTTCGACGACGACTCCCCGATCTAGACAGTTCAAATATTTCCCCAATCTCTCTGGTTGTATCGCCTTTTTTCACCACCAGTTTCAAAGTCAATTGATAATGAATCCCCAAACTTGATAAAACAAATTTCAACACCTTCTTGCCTCATAAACTCTTTTAGCCCATAAGCACCTGTCCATGTTTGTGTGCTATGTCTTCATTCTCAGTGTCTCCTGACTGCCTCATAATTTCATCAGGTCTCTTCTCCAGTGTAAATCCCAGTTCTATAATAATTTGGAGTAATTTGGTGGAGGGTTGTTTCCCCACACTTCTAGGATTGCAGTAAATGTTCAGTCATCACTGTGAACATTGCCTTGTTATGTGCAAGGTGAAAGAGGGGTGTGGTAGTAGGTGTATACCTGGGTATATATATTTGATTATTGACTGGGCGGGGAAGAGCTCAGAGTTTTCTTCCTTGCACAGAGATGGCCTGTTGCTTAAGCGAAATAATGCTCTTGGCCCTGAACCGTTGGAATCAATCATTATATTCTTTTCAGATAAATTACTTCCTAAAACGATTTTTTTAGCTGAGGCGTATGGTATATTGTGCTGTGCCTCGCTCATTCGGTGCATTATTGCTGCTGCCATGGAAACATTACTAAGACTTCAATGTTTGTGCACCATCCTTTTTTTGAAGAATGCATGATATTTACACTTGGAAGTCTGGCTCTCTGGTTTGGGTCCTTGTCATACATCCCAAGCTAAGCATTACTAATGGATTATATTTTAGATTTGAGTCTGGAAGTCCTATAATTTACAGAATAGTAAGTTGCATTATTCCTGAAGTGATGAACTAGCCTAGGTAATTTACTGGTCAGCAGCTGTTCCCGGAAGAGCATGATTGGGCACTTCCCAATTCAGCAATAATGCTGTAGAATCCATTCTCTCCCTTCGCAGGTTAGGTAGATTTCACATTGATGCTTGTGCAACAAGTCAGAATGTTGCCTGGCAAGACGCAGGTCTGCATTATTGTATTATGGCACACGACTCATCAGATGAATGATTGCTCATGAACATTGCAGTGGCATGAAATAGCAGACCTGATTTAATTGTCATTTAACAGAGCATGAGTTTATTGGGTTATCCTTTAGACTGCTGTCTTCAAGCTAGTTTGCATTTCCTTTTTGTTGTCATAAATGATGATTTGTTTGATATCTAATCAAAATAAGCATTTTGCGACACAGAAAGACTAAAACGAGCAATTCTTTCAAGTTTGCCTCCATGATGCCTTGATGGCTTGTTACCACTTAGTATACACGTATTTTATTTTCGCCTTTATTTTAGAAGACTCTCTGGGTTTGACAGTGTGGTTATCTTCTTTATAAGAGCTATGTTAAGGTGTACATTGTGTCTAAGACTCTGGATGCGCCACATGGAAGGAGCATTGCAGTTTTGTGTATTGTAAGTGCTGTTGTGTTTTCATTGTGAACGCTCTTGTGCAATGTTTAGAGTTGATACAGATGTCTAATGACTGAATAGCACTTGTCATATTTCTTTAGCTACTTGCACATCTCATACAAAAGAAAATGATATCCTGATTTTAATCCTTATTCCCCCTCTCTTCTTAATCTTTTGCCAGATTCACTAAAGGTTGACAGGGTTTAGAAGAAAGGCTATTGAAGTCTTGTGTGCAAAGCGTTTTCGTAGATATCACTTGCCAAAAGTATAATAAAAAGCATTGATATTTGCTTGAGGAGTAAATCCATCCGTAAACTAGACAGTAGGATTGCTCAAACTCCACTTGCAGGGGTTGCATCAGACAGAGCACGAATCTAGAGCTGTATACCTCAACTTTTTGGACTCAATGGAAATACATGTAAGGCAATTAGTTACCTTTGCTCCTTTGATTCAGTAACTGCAGGTTTTTGATGGCACTATGTAGTTGTTACAGAAACTAAGATGAGTGATAAAATGCTTGTTCCTGATCTAGCCACGTTAGCAGTGTTGATGATAAAACCGGAATAACTTGGGGTTCTAGTTTGTGGTATCCAGAAGTAGGTGACTATATGCGGTCCTGCAATTACTCAAGAACCTTAGGCATGATTTTAGTAAGGGTAAGTTAATGTTGGTCCTGGATCTACCATGGTTCAAGAACCCTCAAAAATGTTATGCTGGAATATTAGCAGAATGACTGAGGAATATAGCTATGAAGACCGGCAAAATGTCACGGCACAAACTATTTGTGCCTTCAGAACATTGGGTGTGCAAAGGGCCCCGGAGGAAGGTGTCTTAAGGTTGTTGAGGATAGAAGTGGAGTCTTTAGAGCCAATGCTAATATTAACCTTAAGTGTACTGAAGCTTGGATTAAACTTGTCTGAGAGATACTAGATTCCTTCTTGAAAGAGTCGATCAGAATATGCAAAAGGCCAGTGGGGGCATTAGTACTAAACTTAGCAATAGGACGTTGGAGATATTCGAGAGGATGTGTTAAATGAAATCTGAGTGGTATACCTACATGATCTAATCAGTAAACCACTTAAATTGGTATACAAATTACTGAACTCTTAAGAATGTAGAAAATGCATGTAAGTGGAAGGGCTGTAAACCTGCAGATTGTCCTGCTATGTGTGCATTTTACTAGGTTAATATTGCAAGCAGAAGCGATATGATCATTAATTTTCAGAGCTGGTTTCTGGTTGTTGATGAAGGTTTGTTGGAAAGTAAGGAATCGAACCATAATCCGCTTGTGACGACTGAAAGCTCTTATTCTCTTATAGAGCTTCTGATCGGTCATAAATGGCACCAAGTGAAAATAGAAGACCTATTTCCAAGCCACCTTAGTCATAATTTGAAGCCCCTAGAAACTGTTCTAGATAGCCAGGCTCAGCTCCACAGTGTATTACTGAAACATTTAATGCTGAGCTTCCTGCAGCATTACTGATAGCTTAATAAATGTTAAAGGGGCGTTTATAAATCGCTTTAAACTTAGTTTGTGGAGCCCTACTGGGCTGCACAGAAGAACTTAATTAAAGCAGTTAGACTGGCAAAGTGCCACCTTCCTCGTTTTTCCGAGGAGACACAAGTAGCAAGAAAGGCGTATAAGTTACTGATACTGAGATGGGGAAGTCAGAATATCAGCTTAGCAACAAGTAATGTTACTTAAGCAGTAAAATCACAATACACGGAGATTGTTCTACTTGTGCAGAATGTGACTGTCATTGTATGATCAAAAAGCATCCATGGGGATTCATAGGCTAGCATTGCAGATCAACATAGAGAACTCCGAAATTGGCAGTGCTAAACCAAGTCCTTGGTTTAGTAACTGATCCCTTTCAGCTATTTGAGCCTTTTTCTAGAATTGTAGAATGACAGCATTGAAAGTGTAAATAGAGCCTGTCCCCCAGACTGGATTCCATGTGCAGTCTCCTTTTTAGGTCTCGCCTAGACAAAAGCAAAGCTTTTTGCTGTCTAGGGCGAGACAACTTATGTAGTCACTTCTGGGGTAATGTGGACTGCAAAGTGTTACGAGCTTCTCCTGGCGGAGATTTTATCTCGTGGGCGCGCACGTCGCCGTGCCTCATATTTCCATGCGCACACAGGCAGCCCCCACACCCCTGCGCACAGATTACACAGGCACACGCTGCAGCCCCCCCACCACACACACACATACAGACACGCACGCATACACACGCCGCTGCCCCCTACCTTCCCCCCCTGCACAGACACACACCCCCCGCCCCATGCATTGTGAGATCTGCCATACCTTCAGGGGAAGGAGCGAGAGTGGCAGCAAAACCGGCAGCTTCCCCCAGACCGGGGGCGCATCCCCGCCAGCCTCCGCCAACATCGCTGAGGGCTGCGGTTGCAGGCCCCCGGCGTAAGAAACAGGCCCCCGCACACTGGGAATCGCAAAAGGGGACGAGATCCATGACGCGCGACGCGGCACAGGGAGGCGGTGCGCGCCACGCCTCCGTTGCTGGCTGGAACGTGTGCGCGTGCTCTGCAGCCTCTCGCGAGCACACCTCCTTCTGGTTGTGGTTTCAATGTTAGATGCAACGGAACGGAACAGGCTTGCCGATAACATCTGCGGTCTGCAAGGTGATCGGCTTGTATTTATTTATTTCCCCCTCCACTTTTTACATTACTTTAAAATGCGGCGCACGCTTTAGGCATCCCGCTCACTTTATTTATTTATTTCCCGCTCCACTTTTCTCGTGAAGCCCAACGCTCCATTCCTCTCCCTTCTCAACATACTATGTTACTGGCCAGACACGTGCAGTAACAGAGTATGTTGAGAAGGGAGAGGAATGGAGCGTTGGGCTTCACGAGAAAAGTGGAGCGGGAAATAAATGTCTACTATGAACTGCGCAGTCTTGAGGGTGTCTGTTTCTTGGTGCTGGTGAAAGTACATTGTGGGTTTACCACTCTCCTGGGGGCTCTCAGGGCCAAGGGCCGCCGTTTTCATATTATAAGGGTGCATGATACTAAATAGAAATAGAAGCATGTGCAATGTAACTGAACGGGTGCTTATGTAAAGCACACCATTATCTTAGGAGGAGTTCGCGCTACACAAAAGCGAAGTAAAATAAATAAAATACATTATGACACAGCACAACCTTACAACAACGGGTGACACAGGCACTGTGCAATAGTATCATGGTCTTTGGGGGAGGCATGGGCACGTCGCTAAAAGTCGGAACACGCATCTCATTACATGTACAACTGGAGCTGGCAGGGATTTTATTCATCAGTTTGGAGTTGGAAAACAATGTTTGGCTGTTTCCAATTGTCCCCCTAAGGTGCTCTTGCAGAGGGATCTTGGCACGGGAGCCACGTGCTACGCAGGGACAAAGGTTTCAGGTCATGTGCGTGCATACTCCCGCAGTTTGGGGGCCGGTGACACAGGAACGGTGCTGCGAGGAGGTGGGAAGGACATGGATCCCTCCTGTGCCGTCTTTGCTTTGGCGTCAGGGGCTTCTATGCGGGAGGCTACAGTTAGAACTTTCATGTCTGGGAAATTGATTTGTATAGCGCTCTAATCACCTGAGAGAGTATCCAGTTCGTAAACATGTACATTTCAGATTATGATGATAACTACAGGTATGAATGGCACCGTTTTTCATATGATTCTGAAATTGGAGCGAAAGAATTAATAAAACATAACCACTCTTTTGTCCTTAATCGTTCTGTTTAAATGTTCATGGCCTAGCTCCTGGGCCTGTGCAGTGAGTGAGAATCTGACCCTTCCCAGCTGCAAGTAGAACCCTGCACTCCCCCCATTCTGAAGGCACTCGCTCTTTGAGTGAATCTCTGTCTATATCTAGAGATGCAGACTTCAACTCATAGAGGTGAATGTTCTGTGAATCTAACCATGTACGTCCTCATAATGTCCAGGAACCTTCTTCACAACAGATTTCCGCTCTGCTGGTTTGTGAATGGGGTTCTAAGCCGCCCAAAGATATTGACATTCAGTCACTCCTTGGATACCCGCGCCTAGGGGTAGAATGTAAGATGAACATGCATTGAAAATGCAATAGGTCCTGCCTTTAATTAAGTCAAAGCCATTTGCTTTGCTATACAATACCATTAGCAAAGCAAATGGCTTTAACTTAATCAAGGCGAGACCTATTGCATTTTCAATGCTTGTTTCAAATGTGATCTTGAGAAATGGGCCCCATACCTCGTTTATGAATTCCCTTCCTGAAACTAGACTTTTCCAAATGCTTGGAAATTGTCTGAAATATTTCACATTGCCAAAAATGGGACATTTTCTCTCCAGTTACATAATTCTGTGTCTTGGTTATCTTCATCAGTTAAACTAACTGGTGACTTATTTCTGATAAGAATTCCTGCTTTCAAGCACTTGATATTTGAGAGAGTTATAAAACAAGGTTCAGAAATAGAATAATCCCTTTGAATGTTGCCTGAAGTGAATACCATTTAATGAAATAATTATAGTTTGAAGCAGCTTCATAATTCTGCTGAAGCTAGTTGTTACTTTGTAGCATAAGAGGGATGGTGAGGAGGAGATGTGTCGTGGCCTCACCCACTTTCTTTAACATCTTCATCAATTATTTAATCAAATGTTTGTTGACACTTGCTGGAAGTAATTCTATGCCAGGGCTGAGTCTCATTTCTGTCTTACTCTTTGCTAATGAGTACTGGTGGTCAGAAGAGCAAATACCTTTTCGACTTTCTTGAGATATTAGCATCTTTCCATTGAAAAAATTGGTTGATAATGTTAAATAAAAACGCAGATAGCGTGTCATAATCACTCATACTTGTCCATACATTTGTGTTACAATGAGTTCATTCAGCCAGTGTAGCAAATCGAATTTTGTACCTGTATACTGTTCTGAAAGACAAAGTTGATTTGTGCAAATTAATAATATACTCGTCTTGAACATTCTTCAAGGGCTATATTGATGTTTTGCGCTCGGTTTTGGGCTTACTGAGAGGGCATTTGTGTGCAAATTTGAGTCTTACACAAGTCTGCAATGCAATGAAATTCTTGAAAATATTTCTGCGCTAACCTGTAATTGTGTATTTGGGTACCCCATAACTCTCTTCCATTGGAGCTAGGAATGCAATTTACAGATGCTTCCTTGCAATTTGCTCTGGTTTTTCTCATCAGTCTGCTTAGGGGCTAGAGGTGAACTGCATTTTAGGGGACTACATCCTAAATTGCAATCACATATATCAAATTCAGTCAAATAATTTCCGTGGTTCTCTCATACTAAGTTCATTTTCTTTAATATTTAAACAAGGGATGGGATTGAGTTGGTTTACAGAATATTACTAAGGAAATCCCCCAGCATAATGAAAAAAAAAATCTTTATCAATAAAATATCTCAAGGTTATGTCCAGTTTGGGAACTGATTAATAAGTCGCATTTCAGAAACAAAGTGACGGGTTAAAGCAATGTCTGTTGTGATATGTCTGTGATGAAAATGTGACTATAATGCACTTTACTTATTAATTATAATGCACTTCCACCTTTCAGATCTACTGCCTCTTTTGCTCTGTTGCAGGTGACTGATACCAGGTTTACTTGATTTAGTACAATATTTGATTTCTGTCAAATTTTGTCTAAAACATTTTTTCTGGGGGCGTGGCTAAGATGGCGGCGGAGTAGGACGTGTTTTACTGTCCCTCCGGCGCCGTTCGTGCACCGCTTTGTTTCTAACCCGTACTAGTGCCCATCTGTGCTGGCTGCGGGGGTCATCTGCCTCCCCTTGTGCCCGCTCCTTTGTTGGGGGCCCTATTTTTGCTCCCGGTGTGGCGTACCGCCGTCTGCAGCTGCGCGGCCTTGGTGCAGCGAAGGCCCGGCGACCCTGGCTGGTCAGAGCCCTCAAGGGGACAGCTGCCTGGAGGACATACGGCGTGGAAGGGCTGCAGCCGCCGTGACGGTAGCGGCGGCTGTCTTACCTGTGGAGCAGCAGCGGTGTAGCGGTGACGGCGGGGTCCCCAGACGGCGGCCGCCATTTTGTCCCTCGGTGCCCCGGCCTCGAGTGTGGTGACCTGTGGAGCCTGGCTGCGCCCCCAGAAAGAGAGGCTCGGTGGAGCTGCTTCTGCGGTGCCGTCTGCGGGTGCTTGCGGTGGTTGACGGAGTGGACTGGCCCCTGTCACGGAGCGGCGCAGAGCGACTGTGAGTGGCCCGAGTGCCGGGTGGTAAGCGCCGGCGCAAAGTGACAGCTGGTGGGTCTGGGGCCGCGGCCTCGGTCCGCGGGGCGGCAGACGGCAAGGGGCCCAACGGGTGTACAGTGCCCTGCTGTCTTTCCACCTCTGGCGGGGCTGCTGGAGACTGAGCCTCTTTGGTGGGGCCCCCCGTGCATGGTAAGCGGCGAAGCGGGACCTGGTGAGTGCGGCAGCGGTCCTATCCTAGGTGACTGTGGATCGGCAACGGGAGTGAGCGACCCTCATTTGCAGAGAGCGGCGCGTGGAGGCGCCTGTGTTGCTGGGTTCAGGGTTGGTCTGGCGAGAGTGAGTGGCCTGCAGTCAGCCCGCGAATCGGCGGGCAGCACCCCGGTAGCTTTGCACCTGGGGTGGGGCCCACCTTGCCCGGCAGCTGAAGGCAGCGCGTGGAGTGTGTCTGCTCCCCGAGGGGCACCTGAGACTGCATCTTTGTTCTGGGGGCGGCTCGGTCTGCAGGACGGCGGACGGTGTGGAACTGGAGCGAGGGCGCGGGGTGCTGAGGGCCGGAGTCGGCCCTGGAGCGGCCAGTATCTAGTGTGTCCGGGTGCTCCTAGAGCAGAGGCCCTGTGGACTGGAGGCGCAGGATTCCTGGGGGCTGGCGGCGGGCCCGACCGGCGGTGGCGCGTTGCTGTTCCCTTCCCCCTGGGCGCCTGGGCAGGCACATCTACGGGCAGCTAAGAGAGGCCTGGCCTGGGTGCAGAGATTTGGACATTCGCCGCTCGGCCCGCCTATCGGCGGGGAGGCCTTGCAGAGTGGTAACTGAGGGAGCGGCCGCTCAGCTGTGTGGGTTAGTGGACAATCTGAAGGGCCCAACAGCTTGCCTCGTGGTGCGGCAGTGAGTGCAGGAGATCATAAAGGACTGGCCTTAGCCCTCTAGTGCGGTCGATCGCTTGGCAGTGAGGCTGGGGCCTCCCTGTAAACAGGCTCCGGTGGAAGTGGGCCTCTCGCCCATGCATTGAGTCAGGAGAGCTACAACCTCAGGAGTTGGAGGGTCGGAAGTCCGCTGCTAGCTTCTACCTCTGGGCAGGAGGTTTGGTATTGATCTACCCTTGACTGTGATGGCCCTCACCCGCGGCAGCGGTTTGTGACATTCAAGTCGGGCTGCAGGGTCGATGTGACGTTGCCCGTTCTATCGGGCGCGAAGTAGACCGGCCCTCTTCCGCCTCCCACGCTTTGGAGATCTCGGCGGAGCCGCGCTTGTATCTGGGAGCGGAGGAGCTGATTCTTGGTTGGGGTCCAGCCTGCTGGCTGCGCTTCCTACATAGCATGGAGGGAATTAGAGGTCAGTTCGGGCTGGACAGTTCCCATGGGGCACAGGGTCAAGACTGATTTGCATATGGCTGGGTTCAAACTGGAATGGCATGGTGAGCAAAAAAACGATGGATTTAGGCCCAGATCTCTGTACTGGGGTGAATGTATGACATTGTTCTGCATTCAAATCAAATTTCAAAGCTTTATTCGACAGCAAGTCATAAAAGCAATTTGCATCCTAACGCTACACAATAAATACTAAACCTAAAATTCATATTTAAAACACACATTAAACACTTTATGCTGTCACTTCCAGTGCTCAATATAAAATATTCCATCAAGTATTATTATAAAAATTGATCATACATAAAAACCATGGTGACAATAATTCATTAGGCTGCATCAGATAGTTGTAAAGTGCGGGTGCGAATAGTCCAGGCCCATCCTAAAAATTTTGCAACAGCGATCGCAAAGTAGGGTGTACAATCTGTTTCCAGTATTCTAAGCGCCTCTATGTGCCTGCGTGTTCCTAAATTATGACACACTGGTTTTATCCACTTGCGACATGGGCAGTCATAAAGAGGGCAAACAAACAGTAAGTGAGAAACATTCTCAGCTAGATCTTTACAAAAATGGCATTTCTCATCCCGGTTCGCAGACCAATTTTGTGTAAATGCGTTTAGGGGAAAAGTTCCAAATCTGAATTGAAAATACAATTTTCTGTCGAGCGGTTTTTCAATAATGTCCCAATAGAGTTCACAAGATGGTACTGTTTTGATATCAAGAAAACGTCGGGTTAATTTGGAGTTGGATCCAGTACAAAAAGCAGATGACCGAACCATGTCCCAATACATTTTCTTCAAAATAATCTTTGATGGAAAACATGATGCATTGGTATTAGCCCATAGATGGTCTAGATCCAGCTTGGATAATAGACACCGTAATTCTTTAAGCCACAAGATGGTATGAAAGCGGTCAGCATTGATAATATCCGCTAGTGCGGCAGCATAGTGAGCTAATTCCGGGGTTGTCATTATCCGTCTCCAATATAACAGAGGGCGTAGGCGAGCTAAGTCCTCTATACTTTTCCTGCCAAGATCAAACAACAGAGGAACAGTGGGAGTACTTTGTGGTGCCCCGACTAGGCGCCGCAGGAACCTATTCTCTGCCAGTGACAGGTCCTTCAAATTAGAGAATCCCCATAGTTCCGATCCATACAGTGAGGCACTTATCACCTTCATGTTGTAAATTTCTAAAGCAGGGGTGATTGGTTTGGTCAGTGAGGCTCTATGTTTGAGCGCTACTACATCCGCTAACTGATGGAATTTTAAAATTGCCATATCGATATGATTTTTCCATCTCATATTACCCTGAAGGGATATTCCTAAATATGTAAAGGCCTCTACCTGCTCTAATGGGGTACCATTAAAAGTAATTGAGCCTTTGAATGTCTTCCGTTGGTTCATACACATAAACGTGGTCTTAGAAGTGTTCAACTCTAAACCACGGTTCTGACAAAACTCACCAAATGCATTAACTGCCTTCTGAAGCCCACTAGGAGTTTGTGATACTATCAGCGTGTCGTCCGCAAACATGAGGACTGGCACACGAGCCCCTGCTAGTACTGGTGCATCGGTGGGTGACCTTCTTAGGTAGTCCACAATACCATTAATGTATATGGAAAACAATGTGGGGGCCAAGACACACCCCTGTCTAAACCCACGTTCTACAGGGAAGGGATCAGTCACTTTACCCTGTGCCCCCCACCTGATTCTAGCATAGTTATTTTCATGCAAGCGGACCAGCAGTGTTAGCAGTTCTGGACTTATACCAGCTTCAGCAAGCACACTCCAAAGTTTTGGCCGTGGTACTAAATCAAAAGCTGATTTTAAATCAACAAATACGGCACAAAGAGGGCCATTGATCAAAGTCACATTCCTCCAATAGAGGGCTATAAAGTAGAAAACCTGGTCGATTGAGCTTGTCGAGGGGCGAAAACCAGCTTGATATGGAGACAAAATATCTTTTTCAACTATCCAAGATGGAGCTTATTCTGCACTAATCGACCCATCAGTTTTTGAGCTGAATCTATAAGACTGATGGGTCTATAGTTACTGGGTAGTGATTTGTCGCCCTTTTTAAAAACTGGAATTATTTCCGCACCCTTCCAAGAATTGGGTATAGGAGCACCCTGGGCCACAGAGTTGGCTAGCCATGTAAAATACTGACACCATGATTCCCGATCACTTAAAAACACATCGGCAGGAATGCCATCCATACCTGGCGCTCTTCCCCCTGTCACACAGTCTAATGCAATACTGACATCTTTTATGGTAAATACTTGGCAGTTGTAGAAGACCGTTGGGGGTAAGGTATAGCAATCTGCAGCTAAGTTACAGGCATACTGAGGCTTGAAAAAATCTATCCACAGGTTTCTAGCAACATTATTTTGTGGGGATTCTGCTGTCCCTCCTCTGTCCCACTTAACAAATGCCCAGAATTGCTTTTGGTCTTTAGAGGCACAAGCAGATTTCAAGTCACGCCAATGATCCTCGTCCCACTGTTTCTTAGCTTTTTTGGGGGCTTTTCTATATATATCCCTGGCCTCCCTCACTCCTGTAATATTCCTAGACCTGAGTTCGGTACTAAGATTCTTGCGGGCTATTCTACAGGATTGGTCATACCACCCTAGCTTAGGTAACTTTTTCGTAGCCTTGTTTTGTTTTATTGTTTTCAGAAAGAACCCTTGAAGCCTAGTAAAAAAATTACTGTGAGCCTCTGCCATAATTTCGGAGAAATTTGGTTTATTACTATGTAATTTCAGATTGTTTACTTCCTCAACCACTACTCTCTTAAGATCCTCAATCTTCTCTGGATCTTCTACCAATCTACCCCATTTTACATGGCGCGGATTGTTTGAGGAAACTATATCTAAGGTCACCTTGTCACCCCCCAGACTTGATTCTCTCGACCCTAAATTAATTTGGAAATCCATGCAAAGAGGATTGTGATCACTTTCAATTCTACTTTTTACAATCATATCTTGCAGCCTATGCCAATCCCTGATATCCACCAGGAAGTAGTCTATTCGGCTAGTTGACCTTCCATTATCAAATGTATTACTCCCCTGACGATCTGATGGGTACGCCCATTTGCTGCTCTAAGTCCCCTTGCTAGGCATAGACTCTTGATTTGGATGGCCATAGCAGACCATCTCTTGACCACAGCCAGTTCAAGCTGGGGAACTCCCCATTTGCTATCCTCCTCTCAGGCCAAAATCTGATCCTCTTGTCCTAGAGGTTCAAAAGTGGTGTTAATGTCACCCCCTACTATAATAGATAGCTGGGTTGACAACAATTCAAGCTCTTGGTCAAGTACATATATTACTTCAGATGTTTTCCCACCCCCAACCCCCCTGGCATAAATGTTGAAAATAGCCACCCCTTGGCCGTTAGCCCACGTAATGTTGACTGGCAATATGTCGCTTGATGGAAGGGTCCTTTGCTGGATTTTACAGTGCAATGATTGGCGTACCCAAATTGTCAAACCTCCAGATGGGCGCCCTTTAGAATTTTTTATAGCTGAGATGTAGAAGTTGAGAAACCCAAGCCGATAGACTGGACTCAATGACCATGTTTCCTGAAACAAAATAATATCATGTTGATCAATAAAGTCGCACCATTCTGGGGAAGTCAGTTTGTTAGCTATTCCGGCGAGATTCCAAGAAAGGAAAATCAGCCTTGTCTTATCTGTAGTTAGACATGCGTGCCCTGGAGGTGTCAGCCTGTC
Source organism: Lissotriton helveticus (assembly GCF_964261635.1). Classification (NCBI taxonomy): domain Eukaryota; kingdom Metazoa; phylum Chordata; class Amphibia; order Caudata; family Salamandridae; genus Lissotriton; species Lissotriton helveticus. Next base: position 1,405,635,988 of record NC_136067.1, read on the forward strand.
TTGTCTTGCAGACACCAAAGCATCTTCGGGGTCTAGATTAACAGGAGGGTAGTCTAATGGTTCAAAAGGAGAGACTATAAGCCCAAAACCAATATTACACTCTGAGTTGCTCACAGTCAGCTGTACAGGGGCTTCCCTATCTGGCCCTCTTACATTTAAATTTGGTAGTCCCCTCCTTCTTACTAGGGGCGCAATAGACACACTGCCCTTATCAGCGGTAGTACAGAAACTGTCACGCACTATTGGATCATTACATTCGGTGATTTCACCCCAACCAAGTCAATCGCATTCATTAAGATTGGATAGTGCTGAGAACCTATTTTCAAGGCTCAGGCCCGAGTCACTAATTTGGCCACCCCTAACCCTTCCCTTTGACACCAAATTCCACTTAGTCCTCAATGTACTTAGATTCAGAACATTTCCTCTTCTAGAATAAAAGAATTCAAGAGTTAGTGGGATTATGTCTGCAGTTCTACGTTGAGGGGGGAACAAGTTTGGCAGGATGTTGGGGAGTACATCAGGCTCTGAAAAATTCAACACTACACAGTCACCCCCAAATTTTTTTGGGCTGTTCCCTATCCAATCAACTCTTCTTGCCATAACTAATTCCCCCGCTAGCTGCTGCGTACCCCATGGGGATATTACCATGTTGTTAGATAACCAATGTGATGCTTTACTTAGCAGAGAGGGTGTAGATTCCATCTGGCAAGGTTTTAAGGGTGGTACATTAGCCAAGACCAAAACAAGGGGAGAGGCCTCTACGATGAGTTCTACTGGACCTTTCTCTGGACACGATGCAGTTTGTCCCGCTGGCCTTGCTGAGAGACCATCTTCAGATAGTGCATCGCCCCGTACCTCTTGATGATAAATAGGGGGAGGGTTGGGTACTGTTGTCTCTCCACCCCCCACCGTGGGCCCCATAGGTGCTCTTTTTGGCTCAACTCTACATGCCACTTGATTCGGTATATCCCCCACCTCCTCGATGGTCTTCTTTAGGAGCCCCCCTAGTCTGTGCACCTCTTCTGTTAATTGATCAAGTTTTGCTACCAGTGGTTTTATGATGCCTTTCATCTTTGAGTCAAACATGCTCACTAATTTCTTAAGCTGGACATCTCCCAAGAATGTACTCCCCCCCGTTCTCCCCCCTTCCTTCGTCCATATCACATTTTTTTGGCGGTGAGGCTGGTCTTTTTCTGCTCGAACATAGCCCACCGCGTTTAGGTTGACCCTTATTGCACCCTCTGGTGACTCTAGGTGCAAGCACGGGCAGTGGGGACGGGGATTTTTCCTCTGCTGTATCTGGGTCATCCTCATCTACCTTTTCGGACACAACAGTTGCCGATACGTTTTGCTCACCATGCCATTCCAGTTTGAACCCAGCCATATGCAAATCAGTATTGACCCTGTTTCCCATGGGAACAGTCCAGCGCGAACTGCCAAGCCAGGTCCTCCCTGAATTGGAAACAAGCATCCAAGCACCGGTTTCGGGATTTCAGCCCTCAGCAGCCTGGATAGCTTGATTCCAGTGGCATGGAGAGCACAGGACTCACGTCTGAGCATACCCGTCCCACTCGGGGTGACAAATGCAAAAACAACAGGTGATGGACAAAATGCAGAACAATGTCATACATTCACCCCAGTACAGAGATCTGGGCCTAAATCCATCGTTTTTTTGCTCACCATGCCATTCCAGTTTGAACCTAGCCATATGCAAATCAATCTTGACCCCGTGCCCCATGGGAACAGTCCAGCCCGAACTGCCAAGCCAGGTTCTCCCTGGAATGGAAACAAGCATCCGAAGGACCGGTTTTGGGCTTTCAGCCCTCATCAGCCTGGATAGCTTGATACCAGTGGCATGGAGAGCACGGGACTCACGTCTGAGCATACCCTGTGGCCCTGGTAACTGATACGTCTGGGGGCTCTTGAGGTTCGAGGGCTTGGCTTGGCACTAACTGGGCCAGTAGCTGGCGCCGGAGGAGACTGTTTACTTGATGCAGGTCGGTGACACTCTTATGTCCTTGGATGGAGGCGATTCCTGTATCAGGAACTGGGAGAGTGGAAGGTTGGTGCCATGTTCCCCTGCTATTGGGGCCTGTTTAACGGACTGTCGTTTGCTCTTTTCTACTGTGAATGTTGAGTCTTGTGTTTTCTGGGTTTACATGTGTGGGGGGTGGGGAATGGGGGTTTGGGGTTGTTTTGGGGGCTCCGCATCAGCTTTCGGGGGAACTAGACGAGGATCCAGGGGACAGTTGGGGCAATGTGGTACCATGGAAGCTTTAGAAAAGGAATGTGCATAGGCAATCTGTTCCTCGTCTTGACATGCTGAGTAAGGAACTGAAGGTAGTGAGCCTCAATGTCAGAGGCCTGAATAGCCCAGTGAAACGCGCTGCTATTTTATCCCTATTGGAAAGTGCAGAGGATAGTGTGTGCCTGCTGCAGGAGACCCATCTCCTCTCTAAAGATGTCCGTCGCATGGCAGACAAGCGCTTCACGCTCCAGCTGTGGTCTTCGGGGCCTAATAAAAAGAACGGGGTGGCCATTCTTTTTAGTGCACGCGCACATTGCAAAATTATCTCCCAAGTAGTGGACATTAAAGGCAGATTTCTGGCTGTGCGTGTGCAATGGGGTGAGACACAGTTTACTATTGGGTCCATTTATGCTCCAAATATTAACCAGGAGTCCTTCTTGCAGGCAGCGCCCTGATTCTGGTGGGTGGTGGTCTGAACATTGTAATGGAGGCAGGGGCTGACAGATCGGAGCAGCGGTCCCACCCGACACGGGCGATGTCACAGTGGCTTTTGGAGGGAAGGTTGTACGATGTATGGCGCGTTTAGCAACCCCAGGAGCGCGATTACACCTATTACTCATCAGCCCATAAGACTTATGCACGCTTAGATCACTTCCTGACCACGTCCTCTCTTATGCCTCATTTGTCAGCAGCAGACATTGTGCCGTGTTCCTTATCAGATCATGCCCTTATTTCTGTAGTCCTTACTTCCAGCGGTGCTAGGCCGCCACCGGGTTGGCGCCTGCGTGACTCCCTGCTCCACTCGGTCTCTCGGATCTTCGCAACCACCGAGTCTATCGTTCATTACCTTGCCGAAAATGAGGTGAGGGATACGCCTCAAGCATCGGTCTGGGAGGCCCTGAAATTAGTAGGTCGGGGCGAATTTATAGCGATCGCAGCAACATACTCCCGTCTGCGCAAGGAGAAACAAGCTGAGTTAGAGGGGGAGGTTAGTGGCCTGAAGGCGATTCATAAAAGGACTGGGGCACCAAGGGTTTGGAGGTAGCTAGAGGCGAAGCGCCGCATGTTAAAACATCTTGACCTAAATAGAGCTTCGCATGCCCTATTACGACTGCGACAAAAGTTCTATCTCTCTGGAGACAAAGCGGGGCGGATGTTTGCACACAGGCTACGGGCGCGCACTCAATTGACCACTATACACACCGTTAGGGGCCCGCAAGCGACAGAGCACACCACAGATGTTGCCATTGTAGACACTGTTCGCCAATTTTATCAGACCCTATATGAGAAGGAGGGAGTGTCCCCTACGGGAGTGGCGGACTATATAGAATCCAGCGGAGTTACACCCCTCCATCGGGAAACAGCGGAGGCTTTAGACTCGGCGATCTGCATTGAGGAGGTCACCTCTGCTATTGCAAAACTGAAGGTGGCGAAATCGCCTGGGCCAGATGACTTTTCCGCTATCTTTTATAAAACTTTCTGGGTGGAGCTGGCTCCGCTCTTGACCCACCTTTTTAATTCTTTTCTCGACACCGAAGCGGTGGCTCTGTCCATGGCAGAGGCGGCCATCGCGGTCATTCTCAAACCGGGGAAAGACCCCAAAGAGTGCGGATCGTATAGGCCGATTTCGCTGCTCAACATTGAAGCCAAGTTATTTGCGGGTGTGCTGGTGGCGAGGCTTAGCCCCTTAATGGACGGTATCATCGAACCCGATCAAGCGGGATTTATTCCTACACGGCAGAGAGGAGACAACACTAAACGGTTGCTCCACCTCATGGACTTAGTCCATCGCTCTCGGACGCAGGTTTTCTTACTCTCTATAGATGCGGAGAAAGCCTTCGACCCCGTGGATTGGGACTACTTGTTCGCTGTGTTGAGGGCATTTGGGGTGGGGGATAATTTCCTACGGTGGGTTCAGTGCCTCTATGCAGCCCCCAAGGCGGCTGTGCGTGTAAATGGCTGCAGATCTTCTCTTTTCCCCATTACGAGGGGAGCGCGACAGGGGTGCCCCCTCTCCCCGTTGCTTTTTGCGCTCAATATGGAGCCCTTTGCTCAGCATGTTCGGTCTAACGTTGATATCACCGGGATCAAATTTGGGGCTGATGCACATAAGATCAGTCTGTATGCGGACAATGTCATTCTCGCACTAACCCACCCCCACTCCTCTTTGCGGTGCCTCTCGAAGGAGCTCTTGGAGTTCCAGAAGGTGGCGGGCTTTAAAGTCAACTTCTCCAAATTGCAAATTCTTAATCTTTCCATCCCTGACGCAAACGTCCTGGATCTGAGGCAGGACTTTGATTTCCAGTGGACACAATCTGACATCCCGTACTTGGGTGTCCGATTGGACCTTTCTATTGCTAAAACAGTGTCCCTGAACTATAAAGTGCTGGTTGATCAAGTTACCAAAGCCCTCTCGGATTGGTCCCGTCTTAAGTTGGCCTGGTATGGGAGACTGGCGGCTCTGAAAATGACTGTACTCCCCCGCATATTGTACCTCTTTCAAATGCTACCTTTGAATCCTCCGCAGGGCACCCTACAGAAGCTGCAGGGGCTCCTCAATAGGTTCTTATGGAACAATAAACGACTGTGGCAGGCATTGTCTGTAGCGGTCACCCCGAAGGCGGCTGGGGGGCTGGGCTTTCCTCTGCTGATAGCCTACTTTCGAGCATCTTGCCTTAGGTACATAGTCAAAAGCCCATGTCTAGTAAACATTGGAACTTTATGGACCAGACAGTGGCTGGTTGCAATATTTGGCGGGAGTTATAGTTGCCGTGCAAGCACAGAGCCTGGGGCCTTTATTCTTCCCCGGTGACGTCCCTGACCCTCAAGGCATGGGTGGCATCAGCTGGCGCAATGCAAGGGGTGGACTACGTTCCCCTCCCCAATGACCCCTGTCGTTGATAACCCGGATTTTCCACCGGGCCGCGTGTCTTCCATCACTGGCGAGAGGAAGGCTGTAAGAGGGTGGGTTCCCTCTTTGACTTAGATGGCTTGATTCCATTCACCTGGCTACGCACTGAATTTTTCCAGCTGTCGATGGCGGATGCTTTTCACTACTCACAGGTGACACATTGGGTTACCCAACCGCCCAACGTTGCCTCCATGTCCTGGCCATGGACGGCGTTTGTGAAATGGTTGTTCTGCAAGAAGGACGACCGGAAACTCATCTCGGAGTGATGATTTTGAGTCAGCCTAGGAGGCAGCGTACACCTGCCCAAGTTCGATGGGAAAAGGAGTTGGGACGCCCTTTGACGAAAAAAGAAGAGTGGGAGCACGTTTTCTATCGCGCACAGCACACGGCCTCTAATACCGCGGGCACCGAATCGGCCTACAAGGTAGCAGCATATTGGTACTACACTCCGGTGCGCGTTAGAGCATGGGATGCCACCAAGTTGGGCATCTGCTGGCGGGGGGGGGGGTGGTCTTTCAGGGACACTGGCGCATTTGTTATGGCACTGCCCGAAGCTGGGGAGGTATTGGACCACGATCTTGGCTGAGTTGGATGCTGCGTTTCAGATTACGTTCCCTCGGATGCCGGAGCATACTCTGTTGGGGCTTCCCCATCCTAAGTTTTTTCCCCTGTGCTCGCTGAAGGGTAGGCAGATTGCACTGGCTGTGTTAGCTGCGAGACCGGTGCTCCTGGCGCACTAGGGGTTCCCCGACGGTGTCTGACCCACGAGATTGGTTTCAGAGACTCTGGCACATTCTAGCAATGGAACGACTCTCGCTGGGAATGGATGGGAAGGGTTCAGAATACGCTAAACTATGGGGCCCGTTCTTACAGCTCCTATCCAAAGACCTCCGAGAAGTAACTTGCCCAAAGTATTTACAGATCCTGCAACTCATTCCTTTAGAGTCGGAAGGGGTTAAGTCTGTGGATTGAATTTTGCCTGGTAGAGCAGGTGGATCCTGGGAAGTCAGCAGCGCAGATAGAAGCTGATGCGGGGCGGGGTGGGAATGGGAGGGGGGCTGTTTTTTGGGGGAGGAGGGCGGAGGGGGGGAGGTTTTCTGATTTTTCTTTCTTGTTCGTTACTTGAAATAAGGCAGAGGTCATAGCTCAGGTGGGGCTGCTTCTGAAGTTCGTTTGATTCCGCGGGGTCGTCCTCCTGTATGTAGGCCCAGACACTGTGTCATTGCACTGAGTTTACGCCCTGCCGGCAAGTTGATGTAGGCAGCTGGGCTGTGTACCATACTACATTCCCGCATAATAAAAATGATTGACTCTAAAACACTTTTCTGTGCATTCAACCAGCTTTTATGGAATGTATTTGAATGGCTTCAAAATGCAACCCACAAAGGTGCCATATGCTCCCTAACTACTTAAGTATTTCAAGGAGTTGTTCATTTGCCTTGGATCATCAGTTTTACATTTTTAAGTGGTCTTTCTAAAAAAAATGTATACAATTTTAATGGGAACATTCTTTTATATTTGCATTTCTTTATTATGTGGAATGGCTTGAACTATCTCTTTTTATACCATTGTAAGTGGGGTTTTTAGGTCTCCTTTTTGTAATTGATACCTAGCCAGTGGTGTTGGAGCGATTGTAAGAGGGAAGATGTGGTGTTGTTTTTCTAAATTGCAAACTGCTCTTCAATTCTCTCAACATTCACTATCTCCTATTTTCCTCCTTAGGTGCAGGGGCAACCTCCACGCCTCGTAAGTACAACAGCAATGTATCTAATTTGTCTTAAAGCATAATGTAAAGTAAAATGTACTTTGAACAAACAATTCTGTATTTGGGTTTTATGTGTCTGGCGCTTGTGCCATTCATGGCGCACCTATTCTGTTTTAGTATACTTATTTAAGCAGCTTTGAGTCCGTATCTGTCAGTCATTTACTTTTTTTGCACCATATCCCACTGGCTTGAGACATTGTCAAGCTCATCTTGAATGTACCATAAGGGTATTTTAGTCCCACTGTTTCTGTTGTCTGTTTAGGTGTTTCCTTCTGACAAAGCCAATAGGTCTCGCCTTTGCAAGAGCTATGAGCTTTGCCAATGTGTTTCAGGTGTGTTATACACAAGTGTGACTGCTCTTCAACATGGTTAAAAATTAGTGGCGTAGAGGGTTGTAGAGTGGAATGGCGATGAGCGGATTAGAGTGTTGTGGCAGAGAGTGTTGTATATTGTAGTGGCATAGTGTGGAGTCACGTTGAGTGGCATACACTGGAGTGGCATAGAATAGAGTGTACTGGTTTAGAGTGCATTGGCTTAGAGTGTTCCAGAGTGTAGTGGCATAGAGTGCAGTGGTATCAAATTCAGCAGCGTGCAATGCAGTGGCGTAGATTAGAGTGGTGCATAGTAGAGTGGAGTGGCGCAGAGGGCAGTGGCATAGAGTACAGGATAGAGCCCAGTGGTATGGAGTGCAGTGGCATATAGTGGAGAAGTGAAGAGTGGCATAGAGTTCACTGGCTGGAGTACGGTATTGTAGATTGTCAGAGTGCGGTGGTGTAGAGTACAGTGATGTAGAATACAGTGATGCAGAGTATAGTGCAGTGACATAGAGCGCAGTTGTGTAGAGTGAATTGGCATAAAGGGCAGTGGTTAAGAGTAGAGTGCAGGGGCATGGCGAGGCGTAGAGTAGATTGCTTCAGAGTAGAGTGAAGTGGCATATAGTGGAGTGGTGCAGGGTAGAGTGCAGCTGCGTACAGTGGCATAGAGTGTAATGGCGTAGAGTAAAGTGGTGTAGAGTGCAATGGCATAGAGTAAAGGGGTGTAGAGTGCAGTGTTGCAGAGTGGCATAGAGTGGAGTTTTGCAGAGCAGATTGGTGTGGCCTTGACTGAAGTGGTGTGGAGTGTAGTTGCGAAGAATGCAGTAGCATAGTGTAGAGTGGTGCAGGGTAGAGTAAAGAGGCGTAGAGTGCAGTGGCATACAGTTGAGTGGTGCCGGGTGTAGTGGTTAAAGTGGAGTGGTGCCGAGTAGAGTGCAGTGGTGTGGAGCAGTATGGAGTGGAGTAGCGTAGAGTGAAGTAATCCTGGTGTGGTAGCACACTGTCATTACAGACAGCACATTTAAAATGAAATTACCATTACAATTGAACAGAGACACAGTTTTACTAATACAACTATACAGTGCACTGACCAAAATGTTAGGAAATGTTATCACCTAATGTAAAGATTTGTTTTGATCATATTCAAGCATTTGTTTCCAACAATCATTAGAATTAACAAAAGTGTGCTTCATTTGTGTTCCTAATTCTGATATATTCTGAAATACTTGCACAGTTAATACAAAAGTTTCTTTTTATTATTGTCCTCATTCACTTCAAACCCCATTGAACAAACAAGCTGTCCGTACCATTACTCAGTGATCTGAGAAGAGTAGGCATTAACTTGGAATCTCGTGCTGCCTTCAGCCTGTAGGTACATTGACAGAAATGAATGTTGCTACCTCCAAAAAAGGGGATTAGGATTCTCTTCGACTAGGCCCGCAAGAACCTGATAGACTTCGTTGGCAGACGATCGGGGGTGCCCAACATGGTCCAAAGAGTGCCAAGGAGGCATAATCATAGGACCCGCTGTTCATAGATACATAGTTAGAACAAAAACCTACATCCCTATCATTCCTGTCCTAGCCCAGTTTAGCAACAAGTCCCAGAAATTCTGTCCTTTTACTACTGCAAGCTCTGGACAGGTCCATCTTAGATGTCTCATACATCGATGCCAACCAATCGGAGTGCATGGGAGGAGAAGGTTCAATCCAACGCTTGCATATTTGCCTCCCAGCTAGAAAAATAGTGTAGAATAAAAAGGATCTAGCTGGTCCAGTGACTTGATTAGTAAGTCCAAAAATTATCAGGGCCAAGTCTATTTGAATTGGAGGTCCCAAAATATACCGCAATGACTTCCGAACTCCGTCACAAAAGAGTACAATGGCAGGACAGTCTTTGAACATATGTATATCTGAGGCTTCAACCAGGCCGCCCTTCCTACAGCTGACTGGGGTCCCATTTGAAAATTTAGACAGCCTTGATGGAGAAAAATAGGCCCTATGTACTGTGAATAAGTGGTTTCTCTTCAGCCAGGCAGGTTTTACTATACTAAAGAGAGTCTTAAATGAATTTCGCCACAATTGCTTGCACTGTTCATTTGGGAGATGTTCACTCCATATTTCATCTGCGAGTTTAAATTCACCATCCACGGCTTCCTCCATCCAGCTCTGCAACTGGATATACTTGAACTTTGAAAGGCCCACTCCCATTCTTTCTCTTAGTTGTTCCCTTGAAATGAGTGCACCCTCATAGACCAGATCTTCCCATACCATCAAACCAGTTTCTCTAAGTGGTAAAGCAAGTCTATCCTGAAGACATTCTGGCGTGCCCCATGAGTCCCAGAGTGGCGCTAGACTTGAAAAGTAATTAAGGCCTACAAGGCGCTTTAGTCTAGCCCATTCTCAAACCATTGCCTCGAGGACTTTAAGTTTAACCTTTTTGAAGAATTTTGGTTCCCCACATTTAAACAAAGAGCCCTCCTTAGGTAGACTGGCCCCCCTTAACATAGCCAGGAACTTGCCTCCTGCCCCAGTGCTTACAGGCATTTTTAACAGCATCCGGGAATGTGAAAACCGTAAGGCCCAAGCATAAGTCAGGTAGAGCAAGACCACCTTTCTCTCTCCTACGCCTTAACTTCTTCCAGGCTATTCTGGTAGTTCTATATGCCCAAATAAGAGTTTACGACGTGCTGAAGTTTATCAATAGCTGGTTTGGCAAAGTGTAGGGGAATTGAATTAAAGAGAAAGGTTATTTAATGTAGCACCACCATCTTAACCAGATTCACGCTGAACGGTTAAAGGGAAATGGGCCCAAGATTTTATCTGTTTTTGTCACTCCCTTGACACTTGCGCTAAATTAACTTATGCAATCTTGGCTATGTCCTGGTCAATTCAAGTTTCTGTCCACAGTTAATACAAATGTTGTTGTGTGCTAGAAAAAACTCTTTCCTACCCCCATTTTTCAGCAATATTGTCACACAAATTCTTTCTCTTTGAAGTCCAAGAAAGAAAAGTAAACAAGAGCCCTCTGAAGACCATGCCTGACGTTTGACCTTAGTCTTTGAATGCACAACAAATGACAAGATAAGAACAAGATTTATAGGCCTGTTTACAGAAAGGGAGCACTCAGAAGGATACTCTAAATAAGGGATGGGCAAGGGAAGGTATGAACTCAAGCTGGACACCCTAAGACTAATAAAGCAAGTAAATGGAAAGCAAGAAAACATGAGTTACAAACCACAAATCCAGTGTCAAGCAATGTGGTACAAAATGGGGTGGTGATGGACGGAGCATCCGAACCAATCAAACACTCACACCCAGTCAACAGATCTGGGCTTAATCCATCACCGTTCTTTAGCCCACTCTGCTACCCCAGTTCAGACATGGCCATATGCAAATCAGTCTGACCCTGTGCCTCATGGGAACAGTCCAGCCCGAACTGCCATGGGTATGGGATGGGTATGCTCAGACGTGAGTCCCATGCTCTCCACACCACTGGAGTCAAGCTATCCTTGCCGAAGACGGCTGATAGCCAGCAACCGGTCCTAGGATGCTTGATTCCGGTCCAGGAAAGACATGGCTTGGCAGTTCGGGCTAGACTATTCCCATGAGGGATCAGGGTCAAGGCTGATTTGCATATGGCCATGTCTGAACTGGGGTGGTGTGGAGTGCAACAAAACGATGGATTTAGGCCCAGATCTCTGTACTGGGGTGAATGTATGACATTGTTCTGCATTCTGTCCATCAACTGTTGTTTTTGCAGTGTCAAGCAAAGGGCAGAATGCATTCCTAGGTCTACTTTCTGAATGTCTCCAAGATGTCTTTAGCAAACCAGACAGCTGCTCTGTCTGGTAGGCTGTGACCTATAAAGGATTCCACAGAAATAAAGGTTTCCTTTATTTTCTGTTGCATCCATTTTTCAAATGCTTTTAAATTCATTGTTCACTTCCTTGTGCTGTTATACCGCTTACCAACTGATTATAAAGACAGCACACCATCTTGTAACAGTACACTCTTATAACTGTTTTAGCATTCCAATATGGCTGATGTGCATTTAATCATATGGCAAGCAACCCTTCAGCACTGGGAAGCAGGCATTGACATAATCCCCTTAAAAATGGACACTAAAGAAAAGAAAACAATTATTTTTCCTGGAGCAACTGTTTTTGAAATGCTTTTGTCATAACTCGTTCCCCACTACACATTCAAGCTTGGACAAAGTCAATAGATTAGGTGTTTGCACAGCGTTCGCCCACCCAGAAAGAATGTCAAACTTATTGGTGTGTCCAGTGGTTGTTTTTGTTTATCTGTTTGTGTGTGAAACTGTTCCAGTACAGAATAAATTGATAGCCCTCAATAAATCTTGATCTTGTCGAAAGGTTATGCAACATCATATTGACGTCTGCTGCTCTTTCAGTTATCCAATCACTAATTACCAAGATCAGGATGGTTCCAGCAAGCAAAATATTTCTTGGGCAGAATAGATGTTCCCTTTTTGGGAGTCCAGATATCTCAAATACAAGTACTTTTAAGGCTCGGGCTGTAGCCTACTGTTACATAAAGCACAAACCTAAATTGTAATTGCATTTATATATTGCTTACTACCCCGAATGAGGCATTGAATTGCCTTTTCAGCAAGTAGCACGCTACCCTGGAACCCAATGAGGATTAGTGGTGAATTAGTGTAGGGAGATATGAAGTTAGTTTGAGCGGTGGACATATGAGTTTATTTGGATTGGAAAAGGATAGTGGAGGGCGAGAAGAGGGAAGAGTTTTGCATTTATATAGCACTTGCTACCCCTGATGAGGTGTTGAAGCGCTTTTCAGCGGGTAGCACGCTACTCCGGAACCCAAACAGGATTAGTGGGAAATTAGCATAGAGAAATATGAAATTAATTTGAACGAAGGGCATGTTAGTCTGTTAGTTGGATTGAAAAGAATAGTGGAGGGATAGACGAGGGAAGGGTCTATAAAGTGCTTTGTTTGGCGCTCATAGCAGTAATAGAAGGTTTGGGATAAGTAAAGGGAGGTGGAGGGGGGAAGAGTCAGAGGGAAGGGTTTAAAGAGGCTTATTTGGGAGACCTGAATAGTAAGAGTTATGAGCTTATGCAAGGAAGGGTAGAGAATGGAAGAGTCTAGAAATAGTTATTTTGGGGATCATAGTAGTGGAATGGGGTTTGGAATGAGTTGGAGAGTGGAGGTAGAGGATATATTGAGAGAGGTATAGGGTGAGATATAGTGTATAAGGAAGGTAATATATGTAGATTTAAGTTGTATTTAATAAACTCAGACTTTCAAGTGTTGCTGTACTTTAATTTAATTTATTTGTTTTTATTTAAAAAAATATATAATACATTAGTGAACAATTGCAGATAAATAGTTATGATAAAGATTTACTTATTTAAGCAGTGACCTATATACATATTCAACATAGACTAATATAACCATAAGTAATATGTACATTTGTTAAGCGGAGTTAATGAATAGTTATATTTTATAAACATAATTATTATACACTTTATACAAGGCAAAACACTATAGTCCAAATAAATGCTTATATGCACAGGGATATGCTGTAAATGTATGTTTGAGTATGGTGGTTATGTGAGGAATAGCCAACTCTTGAGTAGTCTACTGAAGATACGGTAGTTATCCGTGGATCTTAGGTTTGGGGTAAAAAGTTCCATAGTTTGACTGCTTGAACAGTGAAGGATGTGCCACCAATGGTCTTTTTCTTGTATGGTTGGATCCTGAGGCAATGTGCCAATCCAGAGCAAAGGTTCCTTTGTTGAATGCATTTGGTGATTGCATTCCTGATGAAGTGCGGTCCTGTTCCATGTATTGCTTTGTGGGTGAAGCAAAGCAGCTTGAATGTGGATCTCCTGGCATCCGGAAACCAATGTAGGGCCTTCAAGGCAGGGGAGATGTGGACTTGTGGCTTTATATGTAAGAGTAGTCTAGCAACAAGTTCTGAATCATTTGCAGTCTTTTCATAGTTGTTAAGGACGATCTGTGGTAAAGGCTTTTGGCGTAATGGAGTTTAGACAGAACAAGAGAGATAGTACCCTGGGCTTTGTGTGGAAATCCCAGGTGCGGGAAGATGTGTTGCATAGTTTTTATAGTACCGAAGCTTTAATCTTGCTAGTTGTCTACTTGTGCATTCATTGATAGCTTCGAGTCCATGGTAATTCCTAGGTTTCATACTTCTTTGATACTTTGGGCGGTGTTATGGTGGTCTGACCATGTGACTGGAGTAATTGTTTGAAAGGTAACTAGTTGCAGAAATGACATCTAAGGATGTGTCCAGGGATGTGTGTGGGATTGTGTACGATGTGATGTAGGTTCAGTGTGTCTAGGCCAGTGATGATTGATTTTTGGATGGGGCATTTTGGGTTTGTCAAACCAAATGTTTAGGTCACCAAGAATGCATAGGTCGGAGTGTAGTGTTATAAGAGTTGAAACTGTGTCTCGAAGTGTGTCTGGGAATGTTGAATTGTTAGATGGAGGTCTGTAATGGAGCACAAAATTACAGGAGGAAGATGGTGTAGGGTTGCATCTGGTGAAGAGGACCTCACAACCATGTATGGAGACGTCACCAGCTATATTGATATTTAATGGTTGTTTGAATACAGCAGCTATGCCACCTCCTCTTTTGCCTATATGATTTTGTGTAATAGTTTGATAGCCTAGAGGAATGCCTTCGTGCGACACTGGAGCCATGCCATCTCCCAACCATGATTCAGTTATGTAGAGTAAGTCAGGTTGTGTGTCAGTGAGGATGTGGCAGATGTGATGCTTCTTTTTTGAGAGTGATCCATCATTTATTAGTAGACAGTTCAGAGACAGTGCTTTGATGATGGTATGACTTTGTTTTGTACAAGAGCGAGCAGTGTTTTCTGGGCTTGTAGCAGGTGTGTCCTTAGTGCTGGTGTTAGCTGTATGAGGTTAGCAATAGTGTAGCTGTTTCATATTGTGTTCCTCATTCAGCAGGCTAAGAAGGCATTCTGATGGGTCTGCGTGTGTAGGTGGTGGAGATGGTAGTTGACAGTGAGTTTGTGTGCTGTTGTTTTTGTAGAGTAGCCTTGTTGTGTAGTATACATGGAGATACAAAGTTGTGAAGAATGGCATGTTACTTATTTTGTATGTGTCTGTTTAGGGTGGAAGGTGTACGAGTTAGGGGTGGTGGTGCAGCATGCGTGTCATGTTGTAAAGTTCTAAATTGTCCAAAGGATGAGATGTGGCTAATAGAGAGGTGCTGTATATGTGATAAGTGTGAAAGAAGAGAGAAAGCTTGGTAGTGAAGTCTGTTTAGGGTGTGTATTATTTGTGTAGTCAGGAAGGTGGGAGTGTGTGCATGTTTCTAGTTTGTGATGGAACGTATTAGTAGATGTTGTGTGTCTAAGATTTTGTTGTGGTGGTGCTTGTTATGTTTTGTTTTTGAGGAGTAGGTAGAGGAGGTGATGATGTATTTGTTTTTGAGAAGTATTTTTATGTAAAGTATTGTTGGTCAGTAGAAGCTGCAAGGTAAATTTGTTGTGTGATAGGGAATGAACAATAGTTAAGAGTGTTTGTCTTAAATGTAATTGATAATAGAGGTAATATGTGTGATGTAGCGGAGTGTAAGGCTTGTGTTGTTTTTTTGATAAAAAGAAGAGGAGGGTGTTGGATGAAAAGATGGAAGGCTGAGTATAGGTTTATTTGTGACAGAAAGGGGTTTATTAGGAGTAAATAGAGCAGGCAGTGTGTCTGGATGGGATATAGTTATGTATGGTGTGGAATTGGGTTGTTTTTGTGTTTGTGATGACTGGATTGGTTAGTGGTATAGGACAGAGTGGTGTGTTGTGTGTGAGTGATGGTGCAAATGTGTGGTAGTTGGAGTAGAAGTGTGTAAAGGTGTGGTTTGTGGGGGTTTGTAGTGGGTGCTGAGACATTGAAATGTGTGTAGTGTTTGTTTGTAATAAATGAGTAGAGTATATTTACTGTGAGTGTGTTAATGTGGATGTGGAAGGGGTAGGATGGGTTCTGGTGAATGGGAAAAACGGCAACATCTCTGGCCCTAGGCCCGACCAGGTCCGACTACGCAGTGCCCTTGTCCTCTCCACTCTTAGCCTCGACGCCCGGGCTGAGACGCCTTGAATCCTGACATTAAATAGCCCCAGTGATCAGGTCACCCCTTCAGCAATGGGAACCCGAGCACTAACCCTAACCAATCACACCACTAACCCTAAGCCCTAGGACCAATAAGAGACCAGACACTTACAGCCAATCACAGCCCTATTCATAGCAGCCAATCCGAATTAAACACTAAGCGCTAGGTCCAGAAGAAACCCTAGTCCCAGGAACCAATCAAAAACCTTAGACCTATCGGCCAATCTGAACACTAACCCTAAGCCCTACATCCAATAAAATTAGTATCCAAGGACCAATCAGAACCCTAGACCTATCAGTCAATCGGAACACCAACCCTAAGCTCAATAGAAACTCCAGATACAGCAGCCAATCAGAGCACAAATGTAATGTCCAATATCTAACTTATATAAGGAGCGTGTGACCTCAAGCACAGGCTGATGGCCAGAGGGCAGGGACTGCTGCTTCTGAAGTCAGAATCTCCTTGGATGCAGACAGGATCAATCCACACTTTTTAGGTCCTGTTTTAGCCAGCAAGTAAACCCCAAATGTAAATCTAAAACCACAAAAAATACTGTTTTCGTGCACCACTTAAACAAATCACTTTTTCTAGCCAGAAACGAGTGCTACATACACTTTTCAAACACAGTTTAAACCATAAAGCAGATTAAGCAGCCTCTTAAAACACAATGTACTTACCCTCCGAGGGTGTAGTTTGCCTTTTTTTTGTTTTAACTTTCAAAGACACAAGGGGGGTATGTTAGGGGGTTGCTCCAGCTGACCAAAGCACAGTGCAGGGAAAACTAGGAGAGTCTGGTAGAAAAACCAGCAGTTTTAAAAGTACAGATTGCAGAGAAACAAGGATTTCAATTTAAGCAGTCACGGATAGCAAAAACACAGCAGTTTTAAAGTATCGAGAATACACAGTACAAATCTATGTTCTTACCACCTTTGCTGTTGCTTGGTCACTGGGCTGTTTAGGGCACAGAGAGGCTGGTCTACAAGATGAAGGTGGAAATACGAAATATTTTAATGTTAATTTTTGTGAAAAAAGCAACATTGAGCACCTTATTTTAAACATTTTGAAAATAAAGCAGAATTTCAAAGGTGTAGCACTCAATCTGCCCGTGATGTCTGTGCATTTGGGGAGGTTTGAGGTAGCCCTTTCTACAAGTTGCTGCAGTGCATCTGGAAAGAAATGTGTTGTCTGGTTTGCTAGATGTTTGCCTGCTACGCCCACCCTTATTTGTCTCTACTCAAGGCGGGGAGTAGGCAGAAGTGTCTTTTCACTACTATTGCCACAGAATTCGATTTTTTTTCTTCGCCACTGTACACCTTTCACCTAAAACTACCTCTTCCCTTGCTTTTTGTTTGCACATTTCTCATTAACCCCCATGTTTTGTGGACCTGTGATATGATTTTAGCAATTGCCTTTCCTTGTTACTGACTCCAGCACCTTCCTCGGTTCATTGAGCAAGCAGTGCCCTTTACAATTAAACCTCTGGTGGATTCTCAACTATTGCATTTGAAATGACTGGCTATGGGTTTTGCATTTAAATTCATTATGTCGCACACATTAATCAAGGAACATGACAAAACCACCATGATGCACAAAACGATATGCTAGCATGCATGCTTTGTGAACTTTGTGCCTACATCGTTACAAAGCTGCATTTTTGGCGTGTATGCCCAGCCTTTTGCTAGATCTCTTTGCTTGTCAATGTACAAATCATTGCCATACAGCGCTGCAGTCAGTGCGTATTAATATTCTTCACTGCTTCTCTCCGTGTCTATATTATTGCTCTGCCATGCCACTGCTATGAATGCCTAGTGCATGTGCATTGCCATTCCTTCTACCGTCTGTCGAGAGAAAATAAAAGATTCGATATGTTGGACCTGAGAACGATTGCCCAATTAAAGTGGAAAGCAGATTGGCGCTCCTGCCTCAAGGAAAGAATTTGAAATGTTGGTGTGACTATGATTAGTTGAAAATGTCATTTACCAGGTTGTATTTATGGCAGTAAGTAGGATACCTTTGTGTTTAACTTGGTGTTTACCTACCATTCTGACAGACTGTCTACATTTTAGGTGCCTTATCCTTCTCAAACAGGTGCCATGAGCCCCATTAAAGGACTGGCCCTTTTATCGGTCCCCTGATCCAAGCATTACCTATGCCTGAAGAGTATTCCTGTCATGTAAAGTTAAACACAGGCTAGATACAGGTTGGTTAAGAACAACAGAGTACTGAGCGGGGAAATATTCTTGCAAGGGAAGGGTTAGGATTATTTTTTTAAAAAGAAGTAGCAAACAGAATCACACCCATTTCTTTGTGCCCCAGAGCATTACAGAAAGAAACCCAAAGCAACGTCTTTCCATGTTAGTTGTGGCAATGAGGTTTGTTAATAGATATTTTAGGTAGAGAGGGAATGGAAATACTTCTATAATGCGCCATACATACAGACCATCTCTAGTTGATGTACAGCTTACTTCTCAGTCACTGGTCACGGACAATTTAAGTTTACTTGTGAAACCGGTGTGAACTTAGAATGTGGTTTTCTAGTCTCTGTACTGTGTAGTGTGCAGACGCTCATTGTTTTTGATCTGGTTTCTGGATGTTAGTGATTCCCCAAAGTCATACAGAAATATTGAAGCAGACAACCAAGATCTGCCTGGCCTGTAAGGTTAAATTCTGTGTTGCACATTGTCTCAGGCAGCATAAGCCTCAGTGTTCCAAACCTAAGCATTAGAGCATGCCCGGGCTGTGAGAGAAAACTGAAGTGAGCTCTGTGAACGTGAAATATGGCCCTCCTTCTGTAACCCTAGGGCATAGACCATAGAAGCCAACACTGTACATTTTGGGACTTTTAAAGCTGTGACTGTCTTATTCTTCCAACTATGAACTCTTGTACCAATAAGATTGTGTATCAGTAGCGAGTGCTTTCCAAAAAACATACATGTCAAAAGAGTAGATCATTGCTCTTTATGAAGCGGATTTATTGGATTATTCACTTTGCCTACCACCTGAGGTTTGGAAAAATGGGTATCTCTGCATCCTCCTCCATAGGATTAGACACCACTGTGCATCTGGACACAAGGTCCCACGTTGACTGAGAGGGAGCTACTTCCCTGGTTTTATCCAAGTCTTGTGTCCTACATCTTGCCTCAAGCAGTACTTCATTTGATGGACAACTGCTCCGTGTGAGGCCGAAGTGCAGCTTGGAGTTAGTGTGACTCTGTGAAACACAAACACTCGTGTGGACCCGAAAAAAGTGATGCTAATCACCTATTGTATGTCAGTCACTAAGAATAGTACAGCAACACTTTATCTGATATCACTTTCTTAGACAGTTAGCAAACTTAATGAACGTAAATGGTTTATCTTAATCTGATAGAGAGGGTGAGAGAGGATTAATGCTCTATCCAAGATAGCATGGTCCCAGCAATGAAGTGTAGACTATGCAACTGGTTGCATAAAGATGTTCGATGGGTTTAATTAATCTGGAACTGGGAATACTTAACGGTATCTTTCGATGAGGTTGGCACTTCATTGGAATTTACTGTAGGGTCATGTTTTATTGTGAAGACACTGCTATGGAAGAGGGTTGTTTTTGCTTGTAGTCTAGACAGTCGGGATTACTGCCATCAGATGCTATCTGCAAACACCGTTTTTCACTGATACAGTCTACTGTAGCTCTGAAATTTCGATAATAGTGCATGCTTTACATTGAGACATTAATGTTACCTCTCTTCATCAAGGGGCAATAGAAGTCTTCCAGGTGAAAAGTAAA
The DNA here is from genome assembly GCF_964261635.1 of Lissotriton helveticus. Classification (NCBI taxonomy): domain Eukaryota; kingdom Metazoa; phylum Chordata; class Amphibia; order Caudata; family Salamandridae; genus Lissotriton; species Lissotriton helveticus. The sequence goes on from NC_136067.1 coordinate 1,405,655,140, forward strand.
CCAGAGCTCCTTCTAAGAACACTTAAGTATATAATTTCATCTCACTCGCAGGGATGTATTTTGCTTCCAACACCCTACAGGTTGCAAAAACACATCTCATTCTGCATTTCCACATGAGTTCAACTCCTCATTGATTACTGATTAGCCTCTCTTGAGATTCATCACTCAGTGGCTGATGTGGTGCATCTTCCCTGAACCCTTTCTGATCACTCCCCTGTTAAACTCATGTTGAATTTGATGCCTTATCGATTTTTCCATTCGCATTGGTGCCTTCCCAAAAATTCCCTACTAGACTCTCTTATCAGAGACTAACTTAGAAGCTCTGTTGTAGAATACTTCTGGTTTTATGTAGACCCTAATTGCAGATACACAACTCTTTGGGGGGCTTCAAGGCCTACAACAGGGGCCTTCAAGGCCTACATCAGGGGGAAGGTCATTACCAAACCCTCTGGTGTCCTCAAAGACATTCATAGATAATTGCCGTACATTGAGTCAGACCTCAGTGTCTTAGAACACAAAATTGCTGCTCAACCTCTCTTTTTCACAGGCAGAGTTGCCTCTTACATGAATACAGAGATCTAGCGGACAGGGAGATTTTACACCGTAAGGAAATATGCCAAGGCCAGACGGTAAGGCGAGAGGCTGGTTGGGCATTGGTTGGCTTGGCTTCCCTAGAGGGACAGGCACACTGGAGGAGTGGACGGCATTGAGGGCAGTTCAGGCAACCTGGTCACCAACAGCGAGGAAATAATGGCAGTGTTTGTAAGCGTTTGCACTCAGTTATACTCCACCAGTCCCAGGCACTCACAAGAACATGTCTGGGTATATCTTGATGATCTATCCCACCCCCTAATGGAAGATTAAATAATGGCACCCATTTACTTTTTTGTGGGTGGAAAAACGCTGGGTACCGACTGGCTCACCGCAGAATTGTATAAGGCCTACAAACCTATACTAGCCTCACACCTTATGATGGTTATGGCCACCAGGCTCTCTCTCTTCTTGGAATACATCATTGCCCTGGCACAGGCAGGTTTTGTCCCACACAGTTCAACTACACTCAACTCGTGCACAATCTTTGTGGTTGTCAACCAGATCAATCCAGAACTCAACATGGTTGCAGTACTACTTGACGCACAATAATCTTCCAACTCCATAGAATGGCCCTTCCTGTGGGAGACTGAGGCGGCATGGCATACCAAATAACATAATCACTATGACACATCTGGCATCAGACTTTTTCTTGGTGTCCAGGGGAACCAGACAGGTCTGCTTACTTTAACCCTTGCTATTCATACTGGACATGGACCCAATTGATCGAATGCTACAAGACCATTATGCTCACAGAGGCTTGCAATTACCCCAGGGTCAGTTTTTGCTGTCCTTATATGTGGATGACATTCTACTTTTTGTCAACAACACACAGTCCACCCTCACCCCAAAAATCCACAAGATCATCTGCTATGCGGGCTACTCTGGTATATCTATAAACTGGGCCAAGTCCAAACTCTTCCTGCTCAGCGACAGCACAGCCCCTTGCGGCCTGGAGTATCTAGTTTTCCGGGCCACAGACTCAGTAAAATACCTCGGGATCACTGTTCACTGCTCCCTTTTACAGACGATGCAATCAAACTACGGCCTGATGGTGGAGGAGTTGACGCATCAAATAGACACATCGCTAGCCCTCCCTCCTTCCTTGGCAAGCTGGGCCGCCTTGATAAAAATGGGTATTCTACCTAGATTACTGTACTTTTTCATGAACAATCCCCTACCTCTCAATACTCACTTTTTCACCTTCCTCGTGTCTCTCCTTATCACCCTGGTCTGGGCCCACAAGCCTGATGAAATAGCCTAGTGGACTATAGTTGTTCCATAATCGCAGGGTGGATTTGAAATATCTGACACTGAAATGTAATATTTTGCTTCACAGTGTCACTTTGCCAAATTTTGGTAAAGCCCAAAAGCATGCAAATCTTATTCCCTCCTAGAACACGCCTAGGCAGAGGGGGATCCTAATTGCCTTCCTCTTACTACTTTGGCTAACCCTCCAAATGAGGTCAAAACTGTTGTCAACACCTGTTGGGCATGAAGAAGTTGGACCACAAGACCGGTAGAACCTTTCTTTACTCTGCTGCTCTTAAACTTACACATTATCACGTTTTGCCCTAGACCATGGAACGCACAGTCCAAAACTCTTACAAAAATGGCTCTTTACAGAGGTCGTCCACCTGTACCCTGGTGGCAAGTTCCTTTCTTTAGAGTACTGCTGCTCTAGGAGAGCAGCCACAACACTTGATATTTTTATCTATGCAAGGCTTTGTAACACTGTTATAAAATAAATTCCCAGATTTCCTTAGGAACCCCACTGACTTATAAATTGGCAATACTATTCGCTAGAAAGCAATAGGTTTCAGAAAGAATATTTTAGGTAGTTTAGTGTCTAACACTAGGCAATGTTAATCCAAGGCCTCAAATCGTGTATGGGCCGGTATATGGGAGAAGTGTGTGCTGCTTTCAGAGCTAGATGAAATAAGAATCAGCATATGCAGCCCTGAGAGCAGTCCCTTCTCCACTGTAGATTTTCCACGTATGCATTCCCACAAAGCTGCCCTATCACTTTGGAGGCTCACTTTGGGCAGCAGATGCTGAGATCCCTTCATGCAAATTCCAGTCTGTCGCAGTCTGTGTGCCATCAAAAGGAAAAAACTCCTCCACGAGGGTGAAAGCTGTCGGGCTTGAAAAGGGTGTACTTTTAGAGGCTGGTCGGGCATTTTGCCAGGCAGTTTGCAGTGTTGTGATACGTAATGTGCCTCCTATGCTGATAAATGTTAGACTTCATTGTTTCTGTCCTTTCACAGCTGTATTTATTGCAAGAAAAGGTAAACAGTATAAAAACATCATAAATAAGAGCAGTGCTGCTTCTCAAGCCAGTCTGTTGCTCAGGCTTGCCATTCTACTTGAAAACAGAAGTGTTATGTGCCCCAAGGAAGGTGTTGTACTCGATTAAAATGTACTCCTCCCTCCCCCTGGTCTTGGATGAAAGCTCTTCAAACAGAAGGGGAGTGGTTCCTGTCTGCCCACACGAGTGTTGAGAGCATATCTTATTTTTATGTATATCACACACCCGGGAGCATGTAACACGATCATAACGCTCCAGACAAGACTTCATTATGAACAAAGGTATAGCGCAGTTTGAGAAGCAGAAAACCCTATGACCCATGCCCCTTCACAACAGTGAGATGTGTAGCCAGGTAGTCCTGTTTTGTGCTGGGTCTTCTCTAAGCCGTTGTTCATAATTATTATTAGAACATTGGAATGATGGGAGCTCCATTGAAAACAATGGAGTGCTCCGGGCTTATAATGGCTGGTATAAGCCTGGAGCTCCAACATTCTAATGTTTCTTTGTTCACAGCTATGGCTGTGAACAAAGGCTTCAGGGAACCTAAGGGGATTCCAAATCCCCGCACGCTCCCAAAAGGCTTTGTTTTCTTTGTTAGAACATTCTGTCCTCTAGTGACAGAATGTTCTAATAGCCTTATAGCCCTTCGTAGATGGGCTATACCGCTATTAAAGTTCCTCTCCCTTGTCAAAGGGCCTCGCCTTCGGCTCGGGGCCTTTAACGCTGGAGAGGGCCTTTAATAGCCGGTATAGCCCTCTACGGCGGGCTATAAGGCTATAATCATCTACATCTTTTCAGTTCTCAACTTAGATAGCAGCTCACACATAACATAACTAAGTAGCCATGGCAGTTCCCATAATTGCATCTGCCCTTTTGTCTCTTGAGAAGAGCTGTTACATTTGACCAACCTCCGCTAAAGTTGAAATATCCCTACACAATGTGGAAGAAACCAATCTCGGGTGAGCTACGAGGGCTTCTAGCATGGCAAGTGTTTGGAGTGAGGTAGGTGCTATTAAAAAGTGAAGTTACTATAAATTGAAACAGGAATTTCTGGACACCTTGGCAGGGTAATGTAATGTAGCAGTCCACTCCGAATAAGTCAACTCAACTCCCACATCCTTTGCACTTTTTATCCATAATTCCTCCAAATCTACCTCAACACTTCTCCCTTATGGCACAATATTTGATGGTTACTAGTTTCCTGCCCAGAAAAGGACAATGTTTAGTGAAGTACCACCTTACAGTCCCAGGTCAACTGCGCCACTCTCTCGAGCTTACACTCCCGGGTCAACTGTGCCACTCTCTCGAGCTTACACTCCCAGGTCAACTGTGCCACTCTCGAGCGAGCCACTTGTCCCACTGGAATATCAAATGAGTACCTGAATTTGGCATTATCTGACATCACTTCTTCGTAGGAATATCCTGTCCTTTAGATTCTTTCTAAAATCCAAATTTATATATTCACTATCTGCGCAATGCTCTGAAATGTAGGGATGTATTCAAATCACAATGTTTCTCATTGGCGTTATTATTCATATAATTATCAATTTATCAGCAACTAATGCTTGTGAGCATTTAATATTGTTTGAAAAGGGAAAACCTCACTCCAAAACATACATTTTGTAATACTTCATGTACTCAATGTAATATACATGAAAATACAAAACAAGCATTTGCAATGTAATAGGTCTCGCATTTGCGAGAGTTTGAGCTATTGGCATTGTAAAAGACAATGCCTTTTATTTATGCGTTTGAAAACCTGTAAGCTGTGCGTAAACAAGCACTTTGTACTTATAGCCCTTGCTTATGAGAAGCAAAGCTGGCAGTCTCTTTTACTGACAGCCTTGCTTCTCGTAAGCAAGGACTATACGTACAAAGTGTATGTTTATGCACCGCTTGCAGGTTTTCAAAACAAATTAATAAAATGCACTGTCATTTACAATGCCATTAGCTCCAACTCTCGCAAATGCGAGACCTATTGCATTGCAAATGCTTGTTTATGCCTAGGCACTGTGAAAGCTTTTTGCCAAGCTTGATGTCGAGATGTTGTCCAGTTTCACAGTATCACCGACACGACACCATGTACAGCAGTACTGTTCAAAATACTTTATTCACAAATACATGTTTGGAAATGCTGTGCACACGAGGAGGGAAAGCAGGCAGGTCAGAGAGGAAAAAACACAAGGTATATGAAAAGTGGAGACTGCAAAATACAGGGGGCGAGGGGTAAAGGTACAGGAAATAGAAAGGATGGAAAAAGTGAATGAATGGGGGAAGAAAGAAGCAGAAGTAAAGCAGCAGGAAAAGGAACAAGAAAGGTTAAAAGACATAAGAGGGAGGGATCATTTTCTAGATAAATGGTGCAAGATGGGGGTAAGGAAATCAGAGAATGTGGTGGAACGGGAGCAGGAGAAACAAGTAGGGGCAGAGGTGAGGATGCCTGCCAGGCAGAGGATGTGACGTAGTGAGAAAGAACAGAGAACGAGGCGAAGAACCGGAACCATAAGGATGGTGGGGGCAGGTGAGGGGTGACGGGCGACTCTCCTAATCGCTCTTCCAGGAAGACCGCGCTGGTGTTGTGTTAAAGGCTCATGTGCCTCCTCGCTGGGCCCTGACAGCTGTTACCAGCCTTTTGTGATGGCACCGCGGCCTGGCTCCGCAGGGGCCTCGATGTGCCCGATCTTCAGAGATAGCGCCTAATCCGCCCAAGAGCAAACACAGGGCATCCCTTTGAAGGCGCCCACGTGCCCGTGGACCACGAGGGGGGTTGAGAAGCTGAGGACAGTACAGGAGCACAGGGACCCGGACTGGAAATACCAGGCACTGGGGAGATCTGCGCGAGGCCACCTCAAAGAGAGGCAACAGCGGCCATCTTACCTAGAAATACCCAAGGCCCAGGCCGGAAATGCCACTGACACAGGGCACTGCTGGTATATGAGCGGAAAATACCAGACTGGTGAAAATGGAGGTGGGCTACATCTAAATACCGCAGACCGGGGGAAATTCAGGAGTGTGTGAAATAAAGAGTTTTCTACTGGAATTGCCACATACTGAGGGAAGTGCAGAGATCCGAACTAGAAACAGCACACGCCGAGGCTGATACGGCCACAGACAGATGAAGAAGTTTACAAACAAAGCGCATCATTTTCAGTTTTAAAGAAAATAGTTGAAACCGGAAAACTCGCTTGTTGTCGCCTAATCATGTCCTTCACCTAAAATATTATAGTCCACCTCCTTCTGTCCACATAGCTAAGCAGTTAGGACAAGGTTCAACTTTTCATTTCTACTATTGAACCACTGACCATACAAGCTGTGCTGCGCATGCACTGGAGAATAATCTTCTCTGAATGCATATTTTACGTTAAAGAGCGCCTTTCGGATAGAATTAGGCGCTGCCACGGCTGACTCGTATAACCCCGTCGCCGAGAGAGTTCAGCATATGACGGAGTTGTACACTGCTTTGCAAAACATAACAAGTGAGAGTTGTGTGAGCATGCGCGCGGCTGACATCAGGGACGCGGCTGACGTCAGCGGGGCGGCCGCCTGGGCTAGGAGGCTGCTGGAGTGCGAGACGGGCGCGTAGGCAAAGAGTTGGTGGCGGAGCGAAGAGTTGTGCGGGGGGCACGCGGGCAGCCGAGAGTGAGCCGGAGCCTCAGGAAGACATGCGGGTGGAACGACGGACCGCAGTGGCGCCTCCCATGGCGCGGGCGCGAGCTGCAATACTCGGGACTGGACTTGCGAGACCTACACAGGTAAGGAGAGCTGCAACAGATCTGGGTGCTGTGGGGCGGTGGGGTGGGTAAGCCCTTCTCAATTGTGCTGGTGTGCTGTGCTAGCGGAAGGGAGCACTTCGGGGTGCGTCTGTGTGTGCCTGTCTGTTTACATCCATATCCATTGTGTGTGTGTATGTGTGAAGAGCCTGCTGGAATCGGAGCGCGTGTTCACGCGCGCGACCTGATCCGATTCCGGCAGGCTGCGTGCGCGTGCCAGTCTCTTGTCTCCAAGTCCTGCTAGTCCTTGAAAGCTGAAATGATTGCAATAGGCTCGCTTTGCGACAGCAGGGGCTTCGCCCTTGCAAACGCAGGCGCGAGACCTAAAAAGTGCATTTTGTCCCAAGTGAAACCTAACCACCCGTAGCCAATGATATAGTAAGAAACAAAAAGTGTGTTCCACAGAAACCAAATATCCGCAAATCTTTTAGTCCTTATGTTTGATAAACCTGTTTCTGAGTTAGGCTTGTTAAGTTAGTTTGTATGTATGGTGTCTACGTTTTGACCCTGTATTAGATGTAGGCCGGGTCTCAGCTGGAAAAGCTAAGGGGACATCTTTTTCAATGTAGCAATGGCTACATCTGTCAAAAATAATCCACAATGGGAAAAACACCACGTGTGTGACACCAAATGTGGTGTAGCATAAGGTAATTAATCAGGGAAATTCCTGTAAGACACAAAGTGAGAGAAAGAATATCCTCCAGCACGAGCGGGATCGTAGGTGGAAAGTCTGCTCGCCTGTAATTCTCCTAGTTGCTAATACGCTGATTCTCATCAAGAGGACAGTCTATTAAGAATCCAGCTCTGTGTGGAGAATACTTTATCTCGCACATTGGTATTCATAGAGCGAACCTGCACGCACAGTCTTTCGTTCTGCGACTAAGCATAAAAAATTCGGGGCGATCAGATTTTCCACCTAGGATTCTGTCCAAAGAGGAAGATATTCTTTCTCCCGCTTTGAGTAATGTTAGACATAACATTTGTTGTCACACATGGGCGTTTTTTCCATTGTGGATTATTTTGGACAGATTTTGCCATTGCTACATGGGAAGGATGCATGCCATATTCGTGTTGGTCTTCTTGATGTTCTCTTCCAGCAGTATTAGCTACTTGCATCAACCTGGGGTATGCATTGCCCAAATGGCCTTTCCCCAGCAAGGTGTATGCAACCACTTGCTTTCTGTAAGTATTGGGTTTCAGCTGAGCAGGCACATTGTAGCTAGATCACTGCCCATTGCTGGTGAGAAAAAAAATAATACGCTTCAAAACCTTGTACATTATGTCTGGAACAGCGGCTTTCTGAGCACCTTTCTTCTCTATTATTGTGTTTAGTCCTTTAAATATGGGCCACAGGATGACCACTGGCACATAGGCAAAATAGTGCAAAAGTCTTAGCAATATGGCAGTTTTAGAAACCGCCACCCTCTTAAACGTGACTGATCCATGAATGACTGTTAGAGCCTTAGTTGGATTACCGTTCTTGATAATCTTTCCCATGTGGTAAATTTTTACACCAGTATATTGAAAAGTGGTTTCTTTCCACCCCAAAGCCACACTTGACAGAGTGCTGAAGTCATGTGCCTGTCAATGCTCCAGTGGCAAGACACACAAATGTTCCCTTTTCTCCTTGCAAATAGACAATACATTGAATGCATTCATGAAGGCCCAACACCAGTTCACGTAAAGCAGGACATCATCTACATAGAGGAAAATGGCGCGTAGGCTCCCGGCCATCATGATCGCATGCTTGGGCCCCTCTTTAAGTACATAGGGCCTGATTTACAGTTTGGCAGGTGGGTCACTCAGTCACAATGTGATTGATGTCCTGGTGGCCCTTTAAAAAGTGTCATAGGACATAATGCACTTGTAATAAGCCAGACAGGAGATTTGTCACTTTGTGGCAGAGTAACCTGTTTGCCAAACTCTGAATCTGGACTATAGTTTGTAAGAAGCTCCATTGCCAAAGCAAATAGCAGGGTCGAAGGGAGACAGCCCTGTTTTAGTGCCCCTTTCCTCATGCCAGAAGTTGTAAATGATAGAACCTGTTTGAAAGTGAGTTGTAGGCTGGTTATAAAGAAGACGTACCCAAGTGCGACACTAATTGTTGAATCCCAATGACCTTAGTACTTAGTATGTCAGCCAATTTCTCCATATGAATTCAGGCTACCACTGAAGTGAGGTCATTTTCAGAAGTATTATATAAAAAGCAAAATGACCTACTGAGGTTGGGAGACGTTCTATGTTGTAAATGTGTATTCTCATAATTGGGCCTATCGCAGGAGGCTTTGAGTATTGGTGGCAATAGTACTTTCCAAAAATGATAATGCGCCACAGTCCATTCTCCTCCCATCAGTACAGCACCTGCAGACTGGAACTTGCGGAGTGTCTGTCTGGGCCAGAAGGCATTCTGCATTGTCTCCATCATGCTTTGGGCCAGTAGCCACGATAATGAAACCACTTCAGCACATTGAATAAAGCTGCACAATTGATTCTAATCGGGAAAAAGTCTGATCCCTAATTTGGTCACTTATCACCAAAGCCTTCAAACTCCTCATCTCACCTCGAAGCTGAGTGGGCGCACTTTATAGCACCAGTTACACCCTACAAGAAATCTTAATGCACATCGGCCTCATGAAATCTTAAAGAGATTATACTCTATTTATGTGTTGTCCTCTCGCACTGCATTATGTTTGAAATATTGTGTGATTGACTTCCTTTTTTTCCATCATATGCTGCTGCAGTGAGTGCAGTTGTCAATGGACACCTACTCAGGATAAACATGAAAGGCATTCCCCAACATGTGATCTTCATGGCATTATGAAAAACTGAGTAACATTCGCTGTCTGTGTGAAAGAACATGTCCAACTCATTTTGCTGTTCATAAATTGAAGCATAGTACTGGTATTTCCCTTGTAGGGGTTGCTTGGCTCTTCAAGCGCCATGCAACCCCAATACGTAATTAAGACTGCAACCCCACAATATAGGGATGTTTAACAATTGGTCATTTGATTTGACAGGTAACTAAGAAATGTAATTGTGAAGCATTGGGCGCATGTATACCTAATATCATTAATGTGTCTCCATCCAGGAGCCCATCACATAGCACACCTCGCCAGCTTGTCAATGTGCTCCTTTTGCACCTCAAATGGAGCCTCACACAGGACACCCCTGCTTAGGCAAAATATGAGGTAAAAAATAACTGTCTTCTCCAACTCTTTCTTGGGTGAACACAGTCTCACTTGGACATATGGGTTGCATGGAATAATGTCAAATTTACACCATGCCTTGACCATGTTCTCCATTCCCCTTAAGTTCCACAACAAGAGTGTATAGCTACTGGGTTTTGTCAAGGGGAAGACTGCATGGATATTGGTTGAATATGTTTTGCTGGTGTTGCAAACAATATAAACTGGGGTCACAATCTGGAGACTATCTCTGTGTATACCAAATTCAAGCTTACGATAACCAGGACCCCTCCCTAACAGTAGATATATGTTGGAACTCCACATTTGACCTAACAAAATCCCACTTAGACAACCACCCCCAGGGCATGTCCAACACAGGAACAGGCCAAATGTAACCATCATGTTTACCAACAGATCGCCATTCACATCTCTTGGATAAGGAGTGCATGAGAAGGGCCTTCCACACAGGCCAAATCCCCCCCCCCCCCCAGCAATACCACTACGTTTTTCTTTTATTAGTAATATATAATACATTAAACCGTTTTGATTTTTTTCTGGCACTCTAGGGTGCAGCACTGGTATAGGCAACAGTGTTACAGAACTGGATGTGCTAGCCTTCATTATGTTGATGTGTGTAGTCACAGGAAACGCACCTGAGAGTTCTTCTCTTCTGTCCCAGAGTTTTTGGTGTTAATTCTAGTCACTGATGCGGTTACATCCAAGTCACTTAGATGGTGGTGTTCATATTCTATCCCAAGTCCACCCAATGTGGCGGTTATTAATATTCTGTCTGCCGTTCCTGAGTTCTCGTCGCTATCTTGCTTTCATCTCCTATTTCTTTTGCATTGCTGCTGTTAAAGTTCTTAAGTGTGTCCTAGTACTTTGGATACCACACATTGTTCCGCCCACTTGACTTCAGACTGCTTTCAGTTCTGAGAAGGAGGAGGTCTTTTTGGTAGCCACCATCTTCGGTTTACCCAGGAACAGTAGCATGTATTTCAGACCCAACTAACAAAGTTTACTTTTGGCTACAGACTTGAGCTGCTCTTGTGTTGGACTGATACATCCGGTAAATCTAGAATCTAACTGTTACAAACCGGGAAAGAAGCAGCAATTCTGAATTGCCCTCTTTAGTAAAAAGTCGGGTTCTCTGTAGTTAAGTAAACAGGCCATCACCAGTCAGAGTGGAATCCAATGCCTCCACTACATTCGGAAAGGAAGTTCCTGTCCTAATTTGTTTGCCCGGAGTATCAATGTGTAATTTTCCTGGTAAGTAAAGATTGGCTGTGTTTTGCATCCAAATATTTTTGCACTTATCCTTTAAGTTGACATTATGATTCCCTTACACTGCTTAAGTAGGGCAAACTTTATGGTAGATAAAATATCCCATGCCTGAGTAATACTTTTTCTGCTTCCTTTTGAAATTCTAAGAGATGGTGAAAAGAAATGCAGAGGTGTTATTCTTGGAAGGCAACACCAATTCTGATACGCAAACATAATGATGTAATTGTTTACCTGTTTCACTCGCTGGTGGTTTTATTCAGTCAGCGTACAAAATCTTGGATGAATATGAATCTCTTGGTTTGAACTTGTATTTTGGGCATGACTCCCAATGACACACAGCCAGATTACGAGGAGTGCCAATCGAATGACTCACTTGTATTTGCAGCATGACCGTTCAAAACACCCACTCTAATTTGCTGCTGTGTGTAAGTGTTTTTTATCTGATTTAACCCCTTCGCTGCTAGGCCTTTTCCCCCTCCTGTGCTAAGGCTTTTTTTGGTGTTTTGGGGTAGTGCGCGCTTAGGCCCTTGTAACTTTTTGACCACATAAGGGATCCCCGCCAAATTTGCGTCCTTTTCTTCCAACATCATGGGGATTCTAAAGGCGCCCAGGGTTTGTGGATTCCCTTGGAGGGGTCCCAGAAATTAACCAAAATATAGTGTTTTTTTTGTTTTTTTCAGAAAAATGGGAAAAACGGGCTGCAAATGAAAGCCTCTGGCTTTTTCCCTGAATATGGTATCAAAAAAGGGCTTGTGGGGCTGAATTCTCCATTTTCTCAGCTTTTAGGGAATGACAGTGTTTTGTCAGAGAACCGAAATTTTTCACTCAGTTTTGGCATTTTTCTGGGACATAGCCTATTTTTGCTATTTTTAGAGCTTTCCACCTCCTTCCAGTTAATGGTAGAAATGAGTTTGAAAGCAATAATGGATCCTGGAAAGCTTTACATTTCCGAAAAATAGACAAAATTCTGAATTCAGAAAGGGGTCATTTGTCTAAATCCATGAAGGTTTCGTTATAGAAACTAACAGTTAGATATTGGAATATTTGAAAATTTGTTGAAAACAACGGCCTTTTGTCTCAACGTTTTCACCTATAACTTTCTCTAATTTTGACAGCTCTTGGAAAGCAATATACCGTTACATCCGTTAGACCTTCCTGGTTGTGGGGATATATGGGACTTGTAGTTTCACCAAGAACCCGACGAACCCAGATCCAAAAACTGAGCAGCAACTTGCAATGGTATTTTTTCATTTACTGGGTATAGTGCACTTTGTCTTGGAAAATGTACACATGGAATAATCTGCATGAAAGACACCTATGTATGTATGAATTGGGTACAAATTATAGAGTTCAGAAACAGTATATAATTGCACATTTTCAAAGTTGGGAATACTCATACTAGCATGAGAATTATTGGTCATTTTTCATAAAGTTTTTTTTTCTACACAATATCTTTCATTCAAAGGGAGAAATGCAAGAAAGCTCAATTGGTAATAACAGTTGATTTACAAATCTGAATTACCCCAAGTGTCCCGATAAAAACGGTACCTCACTTGTGTGGGTCGGCCTTGTGCCTGCGACAGGAAACGGCGCAAAATGCAACGTGCTCACACCTAAATTTTGCAGTTACAAATTGACCCTTTTTTGGCAAAGTGCCTACCTGTAGTTTTTGCACCCTAGTTCTTCCGGCACCTAGGGAAACCTAGCAAACCTATACATTTTTGAAAAGTAGACACCCAGGGGAATTCAGGATGGGATGACTCGACTGCCTACCACCAGGTTTTGTTACCCAGAATCCCTTGCAAATCTCAGATTTTGACAAAAAAAACAAATTTTCCTCACATTTCTGTGGTGGAAAGTTCTGGAATCTGCGTGGATCAACAAATTTCCACCCATCCAGCGTGCCCCCAGGTCTCCCGAAAACAATGGTACCTCACTTGTGTGGGTCGGCCTTGTGCCTACGACGGGAAACGGCACAAAATGCAACGTGGTCGCTCCTCAATTTCCCAGTGAAATCTTAAGCTCTTTGGACAAAGAGACTACCTTTTGTTTTTGAGCCGTAGCTCAACCAGCACCTAGGGAAACCTAGCAAACCTATACATTTTTGAAAACTAGACACCCAGGGCAATTCAGGATGGGGTGACTCGTCTGCCTACCCCCAGGTTTTGTTACCCAGAATCCCTTGCAAACATAAATATTTGACCAAAAAAACACATTTTCCTCACATTCCTGTGGTGGAAAGTTCTGGAATCTGCGTGGATCAACAAATTTCCATGCACCCAGTGTGCCCCCAGGTCTCCCGAAAAAAATGGTACCTCACTTGCGTGGGTAGGCATAGTGGCTGCGACATGAAACAGCGCAAAACGCAGCATGGTCGCACCTCAATTTCCCAGTGAAATTTAGCACGATTCGGACAAAAAGACTACCTTTTGTTTTTACGCCGTAGCTCTGCCAGCACCTAGGGAAACCTAGCAAACCTATACATTTCTGAAAACTAGACACCCAGGGCAATTCAGGATGGGGTGACTCGTCTGCCTACCCCCAGGTTTTGTTACCCAGAATCCCTTACAAACATAAATATTTGACCAAAAAAACACATTTTCCTCACATTTCTGTGGTGGAAAGTTCTGGAATCTGCGTGGATCAACAAATTTCCACCCACCCAGCGTGCCCCCAGGTCTCCCGAAAAAAATGGTACCTCACTTGCGTGGGTAGGCATAGTGGCTGCGACATGAAACAGCGCAAAACGCAGCATGGTCGCACCTCAATTTCCCAGTGAAATTTTGCACGATTCGGACAAAAAGACTACCTTTTGTTTTTGCGCCGTAGCTCTGCCAGCACCTAGGGAAACCTAGCAAACCTATACATTTCTGAAAACTAGACACCCAGGGCAATTCAGGATGGGGTGACTCGTCTGCCTACCCGCAGGTTTTGTTACCCAGAATCCCTTTCAAACAAAAAAATTTAACCAAAAAAACACATTTTCCTCACATTTCTGTGGTGGAAAGTTCTGGAATCTGCGTGGATCAACAAATTTCCATCCACCCAGTGTGCCCCCAGGTCTCCCGAAAAAAATGGTACCTCACTTGCGTGGGTAGGCATAGTGGCTGCGACATGAAACAGCGCAAAACGCAGCATGGTCGCACCTCAATTTCCCAGTGAAATTTTGCACGATTCGGACAAAAAGACTACCTTTTGTTTTTGCGCCGTAGCTCTGCCAGCACCTAGGGAAACCTAGCAAACCTATACATTTCTGAAAACTAGACACCCAGGGCAATTCAGGATGGGGTGACTCGTCTGCCTACCCCCAGGTTTTGTTACCCAGAATCCCTTTCAAACAAAAAAATTTGACCAAAAAAACACATTTTCCTCACATTTCTGTGGTGGAAAGTTCTGGAATCTGCGTGGATCAACAAATTTCCACCCACCCAGCGTGCCCCCAGGTCTCCCGAAAAAAATGGTACCTCACTTGCATGGGTAGGCATAGTGGCTGCGACATGAAACAGCGCAAAACGCAGCATGGTCGCACCTCAATTTCCCAGTGAAATTTAGCACGATTCGGACAAAAAGACTACCTTTTGTTTTTGCGCCGTAGCTCTGCCAGCACCTAGGGAAACCTAGCAAACCTATACATTTTTGAAAACTAGACACCCAGGGCAATTCAGGATGGGGTGACTCGTCTGCCTACCCCCAGGTTTTGTTACCCAGAATCCCTTGCAAACATAAATATTTGACCAAAAAAACACATTTTCCTCACATTTCTGTGGTGGAAAGTTCTGGCATCTGCGTGGATCAACAAATTTCCACCCACCCAGTGTGCCCCCAGGTCTCCCGAAAAAAAGTGGTACCTCACTTGCGTGGGTAGGCATAGTGGCTGCGACATGAAACAGCGCAAAACGCAGCATGGTCGCACCTCAATTTCCCAGTGAAATTTAGCACGATTCGGACAAAAAGACTACCTTTTGTTTTTGCGCCGTAGCTCTGCCAGCACCTAGGGAAACCTAGCAAACCTATACATTTCTGAAAACTAGACACCCAGGGCAATTCAGGATGGGGTGACTCGTCTGCCTACCCCCAGGTTTTGTTACCCAGAATCCCTTTCAAACAAAAAAATTTGACCAAAAAAACACATTTTCCTCACATTCCTGTGGTGGAAAGTTCTGGAATCTGCGTGGATCAACAAATTTCCATGCACCCAGTGTGCCCCCAGGTCTCCCGAAAAAAATGGTACCTCACTTGCGTGGGTAGGCATAGTGGCTGCGACATGAAACAGCGCCAAACGCAGCATGGTCGCACCTCAATTTCCCAGTGAAATTTAGCACGATTCGGACAAAAAGACTACCTTTTGTTTTTACGCCGTAGCTCTGCCAGCACCTAGGGAAACCTAGCAAACCTATACATTTCTGAAAACTAGACACCCAGGGCAATTCAGGATGGGGTGACTCGTCTGCCTACCCCCAGGTTTTGTTACCCAGAATCCCTTACAAACATAAATATTTGACCAAAAAAACACATTTTCCTCACATTTCTGTGGTGGAAAGTTCTGGAATCTGCGTGGATCAACAAATTTCCACCCACCCAGCGTGCCCCCAGGTCTCCCGAAAAAAATGGTACCTCACTTGCGTGGGTAGGCATAGTGGCTGCGACATGAAACAGCGCAAAACGCAGCATGGTCGCACCTCAATTTCCCAGTGAAATTTTGCACGATTCGGACAAAAAGACTACCTTTTGTTTTTGCGCCGTAGCTCTGCCAGCACCTAGGGAAACCTAGCAAACCTATACATTTCTGAAAACTAGACACCCAGGGCAATTCAGGATGGGGTGACTCGTCTGCCTACCCCCAGGTTTTGTTACCCAGAATCCCTTTCAAACAAAAAAATTTGACCAAAAAAACACATTTTCCTCACATTTCTGTGGTGGAAAGTTCTGGAATCTGCGTGGATCAACAAATTTCCACCCACCCAGCGTGCCCCCAGGTCTCCCGAAAAAAATGGTACCTCACTTGCATGGGTAGGCATAGTGGCTGCGACATGAAACAGCGCAAAACGCAGCATGGTCGCACCTCAATTTCCCAGTGAAATTTAGCACGATTCGGACAAAAAGACTACCTTTTGTTTTTGCGCCGTAGCTCTGCCAGCACCTAGGGAAACCTAGCAAACCTATACATTTTTGAAAACTAGACACCCAGGGCAATTCAGGATGGGGTGACTCGTCTGCCTACCCCCAGGTTTTGTTACCCAGAATCCCTTGCAAACATAAATATTTGACCAAAAAAACACATTTTCCTCACATTTCTGTGGTGGAAAGTTCTGGCATCTGCGTGGATCAACAAATTTCCACCCACCCAGTGTGCCCCCAGGTCTCCCGAAAAAAAGTGGTACCTCACTTGCGTGGGTAGGCATAGTGGCTGCGACATGAAACAGCGCAAAACGCAGCATGGTCGCACCTCAATTTCCCAGTGAAATTTAGCACGATTCGGACAAAAAGACTACCTTTTGTTTTTGCGCCGTAGCTCTGCCAGCACCTAGGGAAACCTAGCAAACCTATACATTTCTGAAAACTAGACACCCAGGGCAATTCAGGATGGGGTGACTCGTCTGCCTACCCCCAGGTTTTGTTACCCAGAATCCCTTTCAAACAAAAAAATTTGACCAAAAAAACACATTTTCCTCACATTCCTGTGGTGGAAAGTTCTGGAATCTGCGTGGATCAACAAATTTCCATGCACCCAGTGTGCCCCCAGGTCTCCCGAAAAAAATGGTACCTCACTTGCGTGGGTAGGCATAGTGGCTGCGACATGAAACAGCGCAAAACGCAGCATGGTCGCACCTCAATTTCCCAGTGAAATTTAGCACGATTCGGACAAAAAGACTACCTTTTGTTTTTACGCCGTAGCTCTGCCAGCACCTAGGGAAACCTAGCAAACCTATACATTTCTGAAAACTAGGCACCCAGGGCAATTCAGGATGGGGTGACTCGTCTGCCTACCCCCAGGTTTTGTTACCCAGAATCCCTTACAAACATAAAAATTTGACCAAAAAAACACATTTTCCTCACATTTCTGTGGTGGAAAGTTCTGGAATCTGCGTGGATCAACAAATTTCCACCCACCCAGCGTGCCCCCAGGTCTCCCGAAAAAAATGGTACCCCACTTGCGTGGGTAGGCATAGTGGCTGCGACATGAAACAGCGCAAAACGCAGCATGGTCGCACCTCAATTTCCCAGTGAAATTTAGCACGATTCGGACAAAAAGACTACCTTTTGTTTTTACGCCGTAGCTCTGCCAGCACCTAGGGAAACCTAGCAAACCTATACATTTCTGAAAACTAAACACCCAGGGCAATTCAGGATGGGGTGACTCGTCTGCCTACCCCCAGGTTTTGTTACCCAGAATCCCTTACAAACATAAATATTTGACCAAAAAAACACATTTTCCTCACATTTCTGTGGTGGAAAGTTCTGGAATCTGCGTGGATCAACAAATTTCCACCCACCCAGCGTGCCCCCAGGTCTCCGGAAAAAAATGGTACCTCACTTGCGTGGGTAGGCATAGTGGCTGCGACATGAAACAGCGCAAAACGCAGCATGGTCGCACCTCAATTTCCCAGTGAAATTTTGCACGATTCGGACAAAAAGACTACCTTTTGTTTTTGCGCCGTAGCTCTGCCAGCACCTAGGGAAACCTAGCAAACCTATACATTTCTGAAAACTAGACACCCAGGGCAATTCAGGATGGGGTGACTCGTCTGCCTACCCCCAGGTTTTGTTACCCAGAATCCCTTTCAAACAAAAAAATTTGACCAAAAAAACACATTTTCCTCACATTCCTGTGGTGGAAAGTTCTGGAATCTGCGTGGATCAACAAATTTCCATGCACCCAGTGTGCCCCCAGGTCTCCCGAAAAAATGGTACCTCACTTGCGTGGGTAGGCATAGTGGCTGCGACATGAAACAGCGCAAAACGCAGCATGGTCGCACCTCAATTTCCCAGTGAAATTTAGCACGATTCGGACAAAAAGACTACCTTTTGTTTTTACGCCGTAGCTCTGCCAGCACCTAGGGAAACCTAGCAAACCTATACATTTCTGAAAACTAGACACCCAGGGCAATTCAGGATGGGGTGACTTGTCTGCCTACCCCCAGGTTTTGTTACCCAGAATCCCTTACAAACATAAATATTTGACCAAAAAAACACATTTTCCTCACATTTCTGTGGTGGAAAGTTCTGGAATCTGCGTGGATCAACAAATTTCCACCCACCCAGCGTGCCCCCAGGTCTCCCGAAAAAAATGGTACCTCACTTGCGTGGGTAGGCATAGTGGCTGCGACATGAAACAGCGCAAAACGCAGCATGGTCGCACCTCAATTTCCCAGTGAAATTTTGCACGATTCGGACAAAAAGACTACCTTTTGTTTTTGCGCCGTAGCTCTGCCAGCACCTAGGGAAACCTAGCAAACCTATACATTTCTGAAAACTAGACACCCAGGGCAATTCAGGATGGGGTGACTCGTCTGCCTACCCGCAGGTTTTGTTACCCAGAATCCCTTTCAAACAAAAAAATTTAACCAAAAAAACACATTTTCCTCACATTTCTGTGGTGGAAAGTTCTGGAATCTGCGTGGATCAACAAATTTCCATCCACCCAGTGTGCCCCCAGGTCTCCCGAAAAAAATGGTACCTCACTTGCGTGGGTAGGCATAGTGGCTGCGACATGAAACAGCGCAAAACGCAGCATGGTCGCACCTCAATTTCCCAGTGAAATTTTGCACGATTCGGACAAAAAGACTACCTTTTGTTTTTGCGCCGTAGCTCTGCCAGCACCTAGGGAAACCTAGCAAACCTATACATTTTTGAAAACTAGACACCCAGGGCAATTCAGGATGGGGTGACTCGTCTGCCTACCCCCAGGTTTTGTTACCCAGAATCCCTTGCAAACATAAATATTTGACCAAAAAAACACATTTTCCTCACATTTCTGTGGTGGAAAGTTCTGGCATCTGCGTGGATCAACAAATTTCCACCCACCCAGTGTGCCCCCAGGTCTCCCGAAAAAAAGTGGTACCTCACTTGCGTGGGTAGGCATAGTGGCTGCGACATGAAACAGCGCAAAACGCAGCATGGTCGCACCTCAATTTCCCAGTGAAATTTAGCACGATTCGGACAAAAAGACTACCTTTTGTTTTTGCGCCGTAGCTCTGCCAGCACCTAGGGAAACCTAGCAAACCTATACATTTCTGAAAACTAGACACCCAGGGCAATTCAGGATGGGGTGACTCGTCTGCCTACCCCCAGGTTTTGTTACCCAGAATCCCTTTCAAACAAAAAAATTTGACCAAAAAAACACATTTTCCTCACATTCCTGTGGTGGAAAGTTCTGGAATCTGCGTGGATCAACAAATTTCCATGCACCCAGTGTGCCCCCAGGTCTCCCGAAAAAAATGGTACCTCACTTGCGTGGGTAGGCATAGTGGCTGCGACATGAAACAGCGCCAAACGCAGCATGGTCGCACCTCAATTTCCCAGTGAAATTTAGCACGATTCGGACAAAAAGACTACCTTTTGTTTTTACGCCGTAGCTCTGCCAGCACCTAGGGAAACCTAGCAAACCTATACATTTCTGAAAACTAGACACCCAGGGCAATTCAGGATGGGGTGACTCGTCTGCCTACCCCCAGGTTTTGTTACCCAGAATCCCTTACAAACATAAATATTTGACCAAAAAAACACATTTTCCTCACATTTCTGTGGTGGAAAGTTCTGGAATCTGCGTGGATCAACAAATTTCCACCCACCCAGCGTGCCCCCAGGTCTCCCGAAAAAAATGGTACCTCACTTGCGTGGGTAGGCATAGTGGCTGCGACATGAAACAGCGCAAAACGCAGCATGGTCGCACCTCAATTTCCCAGTGAAATTTTGCACGATTCGGACAAAAAGACTACCTTTTGTTTTTGCGCCGTAGCTCTGCCAGCACCTAGGGAAACCTAGCAAACCTATACATTTCTGAAAACTAGACACCCAGGGCAATTCAGGATGGGGTGACTCGTCTGCCTACCCCCAGGTTTTGTTACCCAGAATCCCTTTCAAACAAAAAAATTTAACCAAAAAAACACATTTTCCTCACATTTCTGTGGTGGAAAGTTCTGGAATCTGCGTGGATCAACAAATTTCCATCCACCCAGTGTGCCCCCAGGTCTCCCGAAAAAAATGGTACCTCACTTGCGTGGGTAGGCATAGTGGCTGCGACATGAAACAGCGCAAAACGCAGCATGGTCGCACCTCAATTTCCCAGTGAAATTTTGCACGATTCGGACAAAAAGACTACCTTTTGTTTTTGCGCCGTAGCTCTGCCAGCACCTAGGGAAACCTAGCAAACCTATACATTTCTGAAAACTAGACACCCAGGGCAATTCAGGATGGGGTGACTCGTCTGCCTACCCCCAGGTTTTGTTACCCAGAATCCCTTTCAAACAAAAAAATTTGACCAAAAAAACACATTTTCCTCACATTTCTGTGGTGGAAAGTTCTGGAATCTGCGTGGATCAACATATTTCCACCCACCCAGCGTGCCCCCAGGTCTCCCGAAAAAAATGGTACCTCACTTGCATGGGTAGGCATAGTGGCTGCGACATGAAACAGCGCAAAACGCAGCATGGTCGCACCTCAATTTCCCAGTGAAATTTAGCACGATTCGGACAAAAAGACTACCTTTTGTTTTTGCGCCGTAGCTCTGCCAGCACCTAGGGAATCCTAGCAAACCTATACATTTTTGAAAACTAGACACCCAGGGCAATTCAGGATGGGGTGACTCGTCTGCCTACCCCCAGGTTTTGTTACCCAGAATCCCTTGCAAACATAAATATTTGACCAAAAAAACACATTTTCCTCACATTTCTGTGGTGGAAAGTTCTGGCATCTGCGTGGATCAACAAATTTCCACCCACCCAGTGTGCCCCCAGGTCTCCCGAAAAAAAGTGGTACCTCACTTGCGTGGGTAGGCATAGTGGCTGCGACATGAAACAGCGCAAAACGCAGCATGGTCGCACCTCAATTTCCCAGTGAAATTTAGCACGATTCGGACAAAAAGACTACCTTTTGTTTTTGCGCCGTAGCTCTGCCAGCACCTAGGGAAACCTAGCAAACCTATACATTTCTGAAAACTAGACACCCAGGGCAATTCAGGATGGGGTGACTCGTCTGCCTACCCCCAGGTTTTGTTACCCAGAATCCCTTTCAAACAAAAGAATTTGACCAAAAAAACACATTTTCCTCACATTCCTGTGGTGGAAAGTTCTGGAATCTGCGTGGATCAACAAATTTCCATGCACCCAGTGTGCCCCCAGGTCTCCCGAAAAAAATGGTACCTCACTTGCGTGGGTAGGCATAGTGGCTGCGACATGAAACAGCGCAAAACGCAGCATGGTCGCACCTCAATTTCCCAGTGAAATTTAGCACGATTCGGACAAAAAGACTACCTTTTGTTTTTACGCCGTAGCTCTGCCAGCACCTAGGGAAACCTAGCAAACCTATACATTTCTGAAAACTAGACACCCAGGGCAATTCAGGATGGGGTGACTCGTCTGCCTACCCCCAGGTTTTGTTACCCAGAATCCCTTACAAACATAAAAATTTGACCAAAAAAACACATTTTCCTCACATTTCTGTGGTGGAAAGTTCTGGAATCTGCGTGGATCAACAAATTTCCACCCACCCAGCGTGCCCCCAGGTCTCCCGAAAAAAATGGTACCCCACTTGCGTGGGTAGGCATAGTGGCTGCGACATGAAACAGCGCAAAACGCAGCATGGTCGCACCTCAATTTCCCAGTGAAATTTAGCACGATTCGGACAAAAAGACTACCTTTTGTTTTTACGCCGTAGCTCTGCCAGCACCTAGGGAAACCTAGCAAACCTATACATTTCTGAAAACTAAACACCCAGGGCAATTCAGGATGGGGTGACTCGTCTGCCTACCCCCAGGTTTTGTTACCCAGAATCCCTTACAAACATAAATATTTGACCAAAAAAACACATTTTCCTCACATTTCTGTGGTGGAAAGTTCTGGAATCTGCGTGGATCAACAAATTTCCACCCACCCAGCGTGCCCCCAGGTCTCCCGAAAAAAATGGTACCTCACTTGCGTGGGTAGGCATAGTGGCTGCGACATGAAACAGCGCAAAACGCAGCATGGTCGCACCTCAATTTCCCAGTGAAATTTTGCACGATTCGGACAAAAAGACTACCTTTTGTTTTTGCGCCGTAGCTCTGCCAGCACCTAGGGAAACCTAGCAAACCTATACATTTCTGAAAACTAGACACCCAGGGCAATTCAGGATGGGGTGACTCGTCTGCCTACCCCCAGGTTTTGTTACCCAGAATCCCTTTCAAACAAAAAAATTTAACCAAAAAAACACATTTTCCTCACATTTCTGTGGTGGAAAGTTCTGGAATCTGCGTGGATCAACGAATTTCCATCCACCCAGTGTGCCCCCAGGTCTCCCGAAAAAAATGGTACCTCACTTGCGTGGGTAGGCATAGTGGCTGCGACATGAAACAGCGCAAAACGCAGCATGGTCGCACCTCAATTTCCCAGTGAAATTTAGCACGATTCGGACAAAAAGACTACCTTTTGTTTTTGCGCCGTAGCTCTGCCAGCACCTAGGGAAACCTAGCAAACCTATACATTTCTGAAAACTAGACACCCAGGGCAATTCAGGATGGGGTGACTCGTCTGCCTACCCCCAGGTTTTGTTACCCAGAATCCCTTACAAACATAAAAATGTGACCAAAAAAACACATTTTCCTCACATTTCTGTGGTGGAAAGTTCTGGAATCTGCGTGGATCAACAAATTTCCACCCACCCAGCGTGCCCCCAGGTCTCCCGAAAAAAATGGTACCTCACTTCCATGGGTAGGCATAGTGGCTGCGACATGAAACAGCGCAAAACGCAGCATGGTCGCACCTCAATTTCCCAGTGAAATTTTGCACGATTCGGACAAAAAGACTACCTTTTGTTTTTGCACCGTAGCTCTGCCAGCACCTAGGGAAACCTAGCACACCTATACATTTCTGAAAACTAGACACCCAGGGAAATTCAGGATGGGGTGACTCGTCTGCCTACCCCCAGGTTTTGTTACCCAGAATCCCTTACAAACATAAAAATTTGACCAACAAAACACATTTTCCTCACATTTCTGTGGTGGAAAGTTCTGGAATCTGCGTGGATCAACAAATTACCACCCACCCAGCGTGCCCCCAGGTCTCCCGAAAAAAATGGTACCTCACTTGCGTGGGTAGGCATAGTGGCTGCGACATGAAACAGCGCAAAACGCAGCATGGTCGCACCTCAATTTCCCAGTGAAATTTTGCACGATTCGGACAACAAGACTACCTTTTGTTTTTGCGCCGTAGCTCTGCCAGCACCTAGGGAAACCTAGCAAACCTATACATTTCTGAAAACTAGACACCCAGGGCAATTCAGGATGGGGTGACTCGTCTGCCTACCCCCAGGTTTTGTTACCCAGAATCCCTTACAAACATAAAAATTTGACCAAAAAAACACATTTTCCTCACATTTCTGTGGTGGAAAGTTCTGGAATCTGCGTGGAGCAACAAATTTCCACTCACCCAGCGTGCCCCCAGGTCTCCCGAAAAAAACGGTACCTCACTTGCGTGGATAGACATAGTGGCTGCAACAGGAAACGGTTCAAATCGTACGGTGGTGAATTTACATTACCTTATTGCAAAACTACCTTGATTTTGGGGGGGGGGATCTGAATTTGTGGCCCGGGGCTCGGTGGTATTCTTTGCAAAGTAGCAAACCCAAACAGTTCTGAAAACTAGACACCTGGGGGAGTCCAGGGAGGTATGGCATGCATGGGTCCCCCAATGTTTTCCTACCCAGAACTCTCTGCAAACCTTAAAATTAGGTAAAAATTGCCCTTTTCCAAACTTTTTGGCGTGGGATCGCCGTGCCGGCAAAAAAGTCGTACCACCCTGCGTTCCCCTTGTTCTCCCGAGTAAAAGGATACCTCACTTGTGTGGGTGCCCCAAAGCAGAACACCCCAAAAATGAATTTTGAAAAAAGTAGTTTTTACTCACATTTACGTTTTACAAATTAAGCACCCCAGCCTAAGTCACTTGCCTTTGGCCCACCCACACAAGTGAGGTATCATTTTACTCGGGAGAACAAGGGAAACGCTGGGTGGTAGGACATTTGTTCCGGCAGCGAGATCCCACCCAAAAAAGTATGGAAAAGTGGGTTTTTGGACCAAAATTTCAGGTTTGCAGGGGTTTCTGGGTAGGAAAACATTGGGGGACCCACGCATGCCATACCACCCTGGACTCCCCCGGGTGTCTAGTTCTCAGAACTATTTGGGTTTGGTAGTTTCCAAAGATGCCTGCCAAGCCCCGGGCCAAAAGCTCAGGTAACCCCCTCAAAAAATAAGATTATTTGGCTAAAGGTAATGTTTTCGTCTCCACAGTATGAATTGGGCCTTTTCCTAAAGCAGCCGCTATGCCTAACCACGCAAGTGAGGTACCATTTTTATCGGGAGACCTTGGGGAACGCTGGGTGGGAGGTAATTTGTGTGAGCCCAGTGATGCCACGCTTGCCCACACTAAAACGTGTGAAAAAACTGATTTTTTCCAAGCAAAAAATGAGGTTTGCAAGGGATTCTGGGTAAAGGAACGTTGGAGGATCCACGCAAGCCATACCTCCTTGGAAGCCCCCGGGTGTCTACTTTTCAGAAATGTGTGGGTTTGGTAGGTTTCCCTAGATGGCTGTCTCGCACGGGGCCAAAAACCCGGGTAACCCCTCTTGCAAAAGCTGGTGGACATGAATTCTCCAGCTTTTGCAAGAGGGGTTACCTGGGTTTCTGGCCCCGTGCGAGACAGCCATCTAGGGAAACCTACCAAACCCACACATTTCTGAAAAGTAGACACCCGGGGGAGTCCAGGGAGGTATGGCATGCATGGGTCCCCCAATGTTTTCCTACCCAGAACTCCTTGCAAACCTTAATTAGGTAAAAATAGCACTTTTCCAAAATTTTTGCCGTGGGATCGCCGTGCCGGCAAAAATGTCCTACCACCCAGCGTTCCCCTTGTTCTCCCGAGTAAAAGGGTACCTCACCTTAACAGAGTTACTCAAAAGTCAAACATTCAAGCACGGCTATCTATTCCTCAAAGACACACACATACAGGTTGGATTTGGCACGAGGGCAAGTGATGGTTCAGTATATAAAATTTTATTAACAAGATATTTCAAAAAAATGAAATGCTCTGTCAATAAATAAATGCATAAAAACCGAACCAGTGACTCGCTACTCGTGAGCTGTAAAGCCACGACAAGGCACCAACCATTTTACAGGCCATTCACGCACCTTTCATACCTGATACAAACAAGACCACTGACACCATCTGGAATAAAAGCAACACATTACAACAATCACAATAAGGGACAAGGTACACCCTAATGCAGAAAGAGAAAAAAAAACAATTATTACTGCACACCCATCTAATCCGCAAGCACACACACATACTGGTTGGATTTGGCACGAGGGTGAGTGATGATTCAGTACATACAATTGTATACGCAAGTAATTTCACAAAAATGAAATACACTGTGTATAATTGCAAGTATGATAAACTGAACCACTGACTCACAGCTCGTGAGCTGTAAAGCCACGTCAAGGCACCAACCTCTTTACAGGCCATTCATACACCTTTCGTACGTGTGACACATTCAAAACATTCACAACGCCAGCCGCGGACCCATCACATTTCAACACTCACACCAGCAAACAGCGCCATTCAAGGGCCCATCACTTTCACACGCCCACATTTCTGACACTGGAACTACACAAATTGATGGACTGCGTGGAGTGTCACTCAACAAGCAGTGTGTGCAGTGACCAACAGAAAGTAACTACTCACACACCGCCAGCCGAGCGCCAGTCCACCCACACCACCAGCCAAGCACCAGACCATGCACACCGCCAGCCAAACACTCAGCGCACACCACCAGCCAAGCGCCTCTCCACGCACACCGCCAGCCAAGCACCACTCCGTGCACAGACAGCTAAACACCGCTCCACGCACACCCTCCAGCCAAGTACCACTCCACAAACACCACCAGCCAAGCGCCACTCCACACACACTGCCAGCCAAGCACCATTCCACACACACTGCCAGCCAAGCACCACTCCACACACACCGCCAGCCAAGCAGCACTCCACGCACACCGCCAGCCAAGCACCACTCCATGCACAGACAGCCAAGCACCACTCCACGAACACCACCAGCCAAGCGCCACTCCACACACACCGCCAGCAAAGCACCACTCCACACACACCGCCAGCCAAGCACCACTCCACACACACCGCCAGCCAAGCACCACTCCACACACACCGCCAGCCAAGCACCACTCCATGCACAGACAGCCAAGTACCACTCCACGAACACCACCAGCCAAGCGCCACTCCACACACACCGCCAGCAAAGCACCACTCCGTGCACAGACAGCCAAGCACCACTCCACACACACCGCCAGCCAAGCACCACTCCACACACACCGCCAGCCAAGCACCACTCCACACACACCGCCAGCCAAGCACCACTCCACACACACCGCCAGCCAAGCACCACTCCACACACACCGCCAGCCAAGCACCACTCCACAAACACCGCCAGCCAAGCACCACTCCACACACACCGCCAGCCAAGCACCACTCCATGCACAGACAGCCAAGTACCACTCCACGAACACCACCAGCCAAGCGCCACTCCACACACACCGCCAGCCAAGCACCAGCCGGCACAAACCACAAACACATTTAGAATTCTTTTTTTGAAAATAACACTAAACAAATGGAAATACCTACAAATCAGGTAACACA
Organism: Lissotriton helveticus; assembly: GCF_964261635.1. Classification (NCBI taxonomy): domain Eukaryota; kingdom Metazoa; phylum Chordata; class Amphibia; order Caudata; family Salamandridae; genus Lissotriton; species Lissotriton helveticus. Next base: position 1,405,682,170 of record NC_136067.1, read on the forward strand.
AATTCTTAAAATAAAAACTTTGCACTAATGCCAATCCTTGAAACAAACTAAAAATGTTTTACAGAATGCAGACCAAGCAATTCACTTTACAGCTCAATCAAACTCCCAATAGTTCTTTTGCGTGTGGTACGATTTAAAACAAGCTGACATACACAATGCAGGCTTAGAAGGACAGTCAGGACAGTATATACGAGACTCCTTCCGCACGCCTCTTCGCCAACAGACTCTGCATCTTCTAGTCGGAAAGTCTCTAGCAGTAGTGGAAGGAATAGATTCAGGAAAGTGGCGATCTTGCAATCTAGCCACTTCCTCCACCACTCCAAATCTAGGAACACTTGCCTGCTGCACAAGTACAAGGCTGCCTATTATAGACTCCTGAAACTTAAGAAAAGTCATCTTCGTCCCAGGACAAGACTTCTGGTACACAACGAAAGCATTAAATGATGCCAAGTGGAACAGATGGATAGCCAACTTCTTGTACCAAACGTAAGCCTTTCGAAGAGCAGCATAAGGTTCCAACCTCTGATCTACTCTGTCAACACCACCCATGAACTTATTGTAAGCTAGAATGCACACAGGTTTGCGCACTTCAGCACCCTGACCCCAAACAGGCACAGGTACAGTACTTTCATCGTGGATAGTAGTCAGCATGTACACATCTCTCTTGTCTGAATACTTCACAGCTAAAAGCTCCCCACATCGCAATGCCGTAGACTGTCCCCGCACAAGCCTTTTGCAAACAAGTTCCTTTGGGAAACCTTTACGGTTACTGCGCATTGTGCCACAAGCAACAGTGCCCACTTTGGCCAACTCCTTGAACAACTGCACACCAGTGTAGAAGTTATCTACATATAAATGATGGCCTTTGTTAAATAATCCTCTACCTAGTTCCCACACAATTTTCTCAGTTACTCCAAAAGTAGAAGGACAACCAGGAGGGTTAATACGGGACTCCTTACCAGTGTACACCCTGAAATTGTAGACATATCCAGTCTCACTGTCACACAGCATATACAGTTTGATTCCATTGCGTGACCTCTTACTAGGAATGTATTGCCTAAAAACCAAGCGGCCCTTGAACAACACCAAAGACTCATCCACTGCAATTTCTTTACCAGGGACAAAAATCTCAGAAAAACGATCAACAAAGTGATCAAGGACAGGCCGAATTTTAAACAAACGGTCACAATCAGGGTGATCGCGTGACAACGCTAAACTATTATCAGCAAAATGCATCATCCGAAGAAGAAGCGTATACCGATCACGACTTATGACTGCTGGAAATATAGCTGTTACCATCAAGGGACTAGTGGACCAATATGAAGTAATTGATGACTTCCTTATCAAGCCCATCAAAAAAGTGAATCCCAGAAACTTCTTCATCTCTTCAACATTGGTGGGAGTCCACCGGATTGCTCTACAATAGGGCTTAAGGCTGGCACTGTTGGCCCTCAAATATTGTTCTGCATATAAATTTGTTTGCTCAACAATCTCTTGCAAAAACACATCGTCAAAAAACAACTGAAAAAAATTAATTGGCAGAAAATTCTCTGTATTCACTCTACACCCAGGAACACCAGTGAACTCTGGCAATGCCGGCTGCACCAAGCCAGGGGGAACCCAGAGGCCATCCCTATCAACGGGGGGAGCAGCCACCCCAGCCTGCAGCACCGAAACATCTTGCTGCTGTTCTCCAACGGGAAGCCTAACAGCCACAGATACTTCTGGCTGCACAACACCAACAGAAGACGTAGCATCCCCAGAGGGCTCTTCCTGCACTACACCAACGGGAAGCCCAGCAGCCTGAGATGCTTCTTGCTGCACTACACCACCGGGAAACCCAGCAGGCCCAGATGCCTCTTGCCGCTCTACACCAATGGGAAGCCTAACAGCCCCAGATGCCTCTTGCTGCACTACACGAGCAGGAAGACGAAAAGCACCAGATGCCCCTTTGCGCACCACAGCAATGTGAAGCCTTTTGGGTGCAGGCTCCAGCCCACATGCCTCTTGCCGACGTAAAAAGAAAGGAAAACTTGCGGCCCTAGGCAGCAGCACAAGTGCCTCTTGGCCCACTACCGGCAACACAATGTCCTCCTGTACCATAGGCCCTTCATCAGCACTAGAAGAAGAGTCATCATCCGATGATGATGATTCCATGCGAAGAGAAAACTCACTGCCTGAATCTTCTGCCGCTTCCTGGGAGTCCGAATCGGACTCAGACTCTGAACCATGGTCCGAGGAAGACTCAAAAAGCAAACCAAGAACCTGCTGAGCAGTAATCCTGCGACTAGCCATTATCCTTACAAAGCAAGAAGACTGCACACACAAGTGAACAACAACCTACACTGTGCAAAGTAAGAAGTAAACAAGGTAAGGCTTTCACTAAAAGATAAATACAATCCAAAACAATTTCACTCTTACAAAATATAGCTACACTCACCAGCACCTACTCTGTTGAGACACAGCGAAAAGAAATGAAATCCCACTAGAAAGAAAAAAAGAAATGACATTAGAAAACAAAGTGCACATCAAACACTAATGCTGAAAAAAAAAACACAGAGCCACACAAACTGCTAGAAGTACTACCTTTTTCAAAAAGACAAACATCAAGGAGAAGTAGTACAAAATACATTCACTTACCAAGCACAAGCAACTACACAAGCTGCAAACAGACACGCAACCTACAACAATCCAAACAGCAAAAGCCTGGAACAAGACAAAAATAGAGAAGAAAAAAAAATTACTACCACATTTCACAAACAATATAACAATTAAAAAAACAACACACAAATTTGCCCCCCAAATTAAAATTCGGCCAGATGGGCCATCAATTAGGGCTTAGACCAAATGAGATTAGATGAGGTTTAACATCAAGACACTGGATAATTTTTTGAATTTTTTTAAAGTGCCTGACCACTTTGGTGCCAGTCAGTCTTTTGCTACTACCAGTACCCATATCACACAGGGGCAGTAAGGACATTCATACACCTTTTGTACGTGTGACACATACAAAACATTCACACCGCCAGCCGCCCATCACTTTCACACGCCCACATATCTGACATAGCAACTACAGAAAATGATGGACTGCGTAGAGTGTCACTCAACTAGCAGTGTGTGTAGTGACCAACAGAAAGTAACTACTCACACACCGCCAGCAGAGTTCCAGTCCACCCACACCACCATCCAAGCACCAGACCATGCACACCGCCAGCCAAACCCCACTCAGCGCACACCGACAGCCAAGTACCACTCCACGCACACCATCCAGCCAAGTACCACTCCCCACACACCGCCAGCCAAACACCACTCCCCACACACCGCCAGCCAAACACCACTCCACACACACCGCCAGCCAAGCAGCACTCCGTGCACAGACAGCAAAGTAGCACTCCAGCACACCACCAGCCAAGCGCCACTCCACACACACCGCCAGCCAAGCAGCACTCCGTGCACAGACAGCAAAGTAGCACTCCACGCACACCACCAGCCAAGCGCCACTCAACACACACCTCCAGCCAAGCAGCACTCCACGCACACCACCAGCCAAGCGCCACTCAACACACACCTCCAGCCAAGCAGCACTCCGTGCACAGACAGCAAAGTAGCACTCCACGCACACCACCAGCCAAGCGCCACTCCACACACACCGCCAGCCAAGCAGCACTCCGTGCACAGACAGCAAAGTAGCACTCCACGCACACCACCAGCCAAGCGCCACTCCACACACACCGCCAGCCAAGCAGCACTCCACACACACCGCCAGCCAAGCAGCACTCCGTGCAGACAGCAAAGTAGCACTCCACGCACACCACCAGCCAAGCGCCACTCCACACACACCGCCAGCCAAGCAGCACTCCGTGCACAGACAGCAAAGTAGCACTCCACGCACACCACCAGCCAAGCGCCACTCCACACACACCGCCAGCCAAGCAGCACTCCGTGCACAGACAGCAAAGTAGCACTCCACGCACACCACCAGCCAAGCGCCACTCCACACACACCGCCAGCCAAGCAGCACTCCGTGCACAGACAGCAAAGTAGCACTCCACGCACACCACCAGCCAAGCGCCACTCCACACACACCGCCAGCCAAGCAGCACTCCGTGCACAGACAGCAAAGTAGCACTCCACGCACACCACCAGCCAAGCGCCACTCCACACACACCACCAGCCAAGCAGCACTCCGTGCACAGACAGCAAAGTAGCACTCCACGCACACCACCAGCCAAGCGCCACTCCACACACACCACCAGCCAAGCAGCACTCCGTGCACAGACAGCAAAGTAGCACTCCACGCACACCACCAGCCAAGCGCCACTCCACACACACCGCCAGCCAAGCACCACTCCGTGCACAGACAGCCAAGTACCACTCTACACACACCACCAGCCAAGCGCCACTCCACACACACCGCCAGCCAAGCACCACTCCGTGCATAGATAGCCAAGTACCCCTCCACGCACACCGCCAGCCAAACACCACTCAGCGCACACCGACAGCCAAGTACCACTCCACACACACCGCCAGCCAAGCACCACTCCGTGCACAGACAGCCAAGTACCACTCTACACACACCACCAGCCAAGCGCCACTCCACACACACCGCCAGCCAAGCACCACTCCGTGCATAGATAGCCAAGTACCCCTCCACGCACACCGCCAGCCAAACACCACTCAGCGCACACCGACAGCCAAGTACCACTCCACACACACCGCCAGCCAAGCACCGCTCCACGCACACCATCCAGCCAAGTACCACTCCCCACACACACCACCAGCAAACATGCCCAAGGGGTCGCTTCCTAAAAACTTTGTGTTAGTGGGCATTTTCCGCCCCCCCCTGGGGGCAAAACGGCAAAAAAAACAGGCCGATTTGCCCCCAGGGTGGACAGAAAAACAAAAACACAATCATGTCCACCTGGAAGCGACCCTTACCCAAGGGGTCGCTTCCCAAAACAAACACATTGCCCCAACAAAAATCCCTGGTTCTAGTGGGTAATTTCTGCCCCCCCCTGGGGGCAAAACGGCCGAAAAACGGGCCGATTTCCCCCCAGGGGGGGCAGAAAAACGAAAACATACTCAGACCCCGCCTGGAAGCGACCCTTGCCCAAGGGGTCGCTTCCTAAAAACTAAAATTACATCCCTGGTGTCTAGTGGGCATTTTCTGTCCCCCCTGGGGGCAAAACGGCAAAAAAAACGGGCCAATTTGCCCCCAGGGGGGACAGAAAAACGTAAACAAAATCAATGGCCGCCATCTTGGCAAAAATCAATATCCCTGGTGCTAGTGGGGAATTTCTGCCCCCCCTGGGGGCAAAACGGCCGAAAAAACGGGCCGATTTCCCCCCAGGGGGGGCAGAAAAACGAAAACATATTGCCAGCCAGCCTGGAAGCGACCCTTGCCCAAGGGGTCACTTCCTAAAAACTAAAAGTATATCCCTGGTGTCTAGTGGGGGCATTTCCGCCGCACAATCGCGACGCTGTGCGCGATCGTGAGGCAGAAATGCTCTGCAAAGAGACATCAGGGGAAAGGAAAATCTCTTTCCTCTCCCCTGATGCCTCTTCGCTGCCCCCAAACCCCTGCCAGCCTCGAGAAACCTACCTTCTTCCAGCGCGGTCAGGAAGCAAATGGCTTCCTGAGCGCTGGGAATCCCTGATGATGTCAGCGCGCGCTGTGCGCGCTGACGTCATCAGGGATTACCATGGGGGGGGGCGGGGGCGGCAGCGGAAGCTCTTCCACTGCCGCCCCCAGCAAAACAACGAGGATCAGAGAGCCTCGGGGGGAGCGCCAGCGCTTCCCCCGAGGGTGGGGCTGATGACGAGCTGGCCTTGTCATCCGCGCAGGACAGGTAAGCGCGATGACGAGCCCAGCTCGTCATTAGCCCCGAAGGGGTTAATGTTGGCACTAACCCCTGGGTTGAAGTATTCATAGAGGAATGTATGCCTCTTTTTACCAAGTCTTCTGTATGGTGCATCTAGAAACTAGTTGCAGCAAATTAGAAACTTTAGCTCGATTAGGAAGTACATCAGTTAAATCCTTTCTCAAAGGTTGCTTTGCTTTCAAGATCATAGCTTCCATCCCAACCTGGTCTCATGTAAATGAATCAACCAACACTCAGAACTCGGTATTACACCTCTTTATTCGCTGGAGTGTAACGGTTAACTGGCACGCACTGCATCATGAATTTTATTAACCACACCCAATTACTTAACGTCACTAGACTACGGAGTCTGTTAGGGACCATTGGGGCCCGCTCTCTATAATACTCAAAACACTACAAAGATATAGGGAGCCTGGTGTTGTTTTTTGTTTACCGCAGTGTCTTGAATTTTACATGAAGCACATTATTCCCAAACCCTATTTACCCTTTAAAGTTTGAGGTCTCTTTATTGTGCCCCCCATCCAATCCAAACTCTTTATTTCTTGGGAAGACTTTGAACACTTAGCAAGGGTCAGAGAAAGTTGGCTGCAGAATTACAATAAAATAAAGTGAGGCAAGTCGGCATGTCCCTGTGGTTTTGCCCCAGTCATGCACATCTGCTATTCATAAATACCCTTGTTTCTTCTTTTGTACTTATTTAGTATGACTACAATTTTGCCAGGGTTCTACCTGATGGACCGTACTGAACAGAAAATATTTTTTCCCCTAACTACTTGATTTTTCCTTCACTTGCAGTTCAGCATGCACCTGGATTCGAGAACTGTTTTGTGAGAACCCGCTTTCAGCATCGGAATCGAACAGCCATGCATTTGCTATGTGGTTCATTGCATTTGGCAGACCACTGGCAATACAATTGTGTGCGTGTATTGAAGGTTGCTCTCCTTGTCCAGCACAGGAGAGCGACTTTGTGGAATTTCAGTGTAACATTGAAATTGTTGTGAAACAATTGACGTCTCTGTAGGTAGGATGGCACTGGTAGTCCGTGCTGGACAGGTATCCACATAGTTTCCCTGTCCATGCCATGCATTTTATTCCTTATTCTGCATTGGTTAATAAAACCAGATCGGTGTTCCAAATATAGGAGGCAAACGTTTAATGAAAAGCTGTGATTTGCCAAACCTGTTCTCCTGAGTTTTCACTCCAAGGATGGTTGCTTCGGTCAAGGACCAATGCCTTCGCTCTGCCAATTGTGGAGCCTCTGTCCTGAGAAGGTTGGGCCAGGCTTGCTTCTTAATCTTGCAAAACCTCTGTGATACGAGGCATGAGCAGGTCTCTGGCAAGTCTCCTCACCCATCTCCCTCACACATGAACCCTAGTAGTACGGTGCTAACCGAGGGATGGAGGACCCCAGCCAATCCCATCACTGCTATTTCAGGTACTGTGATACCAAGAATGTAGGACTTCAACACTCCTGACCATTTTCTTGGTGGCAGTTGAAAGGTTCCAATGCCTGCTATTCTAAGGCAGGGAGTGTGGCTTGTCCCAAAGATTGCTTAGGAATTTTGAAAATATATAGTTTTCAAAGTTTGTTTTTGGACTTGGAGTTAATCTGTGCCTTCAAATGGGCATGGTTCATAGCCTGTAACTCGGTCACACTTTATTAATAAGCACACATTTAACTTCATTGCCCCTGAAGAGCAAAATCATTTTGAAATTAATTCCTTCGGATTTGTCTACAAAACCAACTTTATTGAGCAATTTTGCAAACAAATGGAAATCTCCACGTATTCTATTATTTTTCAGTATGTCACTAGAGCTTGCATTTTGGATGGCTTATGTAGAAGCTTTTCAGCACTATATTTACACTGCTTTTTGTGACAGCACAATCGCTTGTGTCTGAATGGTAGCTCTAGTGTCTGAACAGTGAGATCTGTCTAACCGGAAGGGTAACTTTGTTGTCCATTGCACCTGGATTTTCCTATCTTGCCCCTTCGAAGTCGTCCTAATATTAATCTGAAAATATACTTTGGTAGAAAAATAAGAGGTGGTTAGTAAATAGTAGAAGTTGCGAGAGGCTGCTTACATTTTGGGAATTATGGACAGCAATATCAAGTACAGCTGCCCGATTATTAGTTCTTTTGGTGTCATTTGTTTGTTCTTGTAGCTATTAACTGGGAAATTGTAGGGAAAAAATTTCAATTTTGCCACCAGGTTTGAAAATCTTGGTCAGGTGGAAGGGTCAGTGAGGGAATATCCCCTCCCTCTTCCCGCATGTGGAGGATATGACATCATTGGTAAACCCTGAAACTATTGGGATTTACCATGAGTTTTCTTTCAAAACCTCCTGTAAAACGTGTCTTTTAGTTACAATAAACTATGAAGTACCGTGCACCATTTGTTTTAGTTTTATTTACAACATTTCTTCAAGAGTGACTTCTACAGTCGCCGCCAGGGTAACTGTTTACACCCCACTATTTTTAATGCTCACCTGTCACCACTGCCTAACACAAGTTGTCACTTCATTGTTTGTTTTTCGGAATGTTTTTGTATTTTGTGCTAGCTATTCGAAATGAAGGTTGACAAGCCAATTCTGTACAACGACATTTAACAACCATTGGAAGATCTCACCTTTGATTCCTTTATCACCTTAGTAGCTGTAGGCCAGCTACAGGTTGCCAATATTATAACTTCACAATTTCCTTTATTATGTTTGAGCGCTTAATGCAGCGTGGGGGAGAGCGCGAGACAGCTGCTGCAACCAGCACTGAGTTGGTTTAAGCTAAGCTGCAGCTAAGCAGCTCACGCTACTGACGCAGTGTGCCGGTGCATTGCTCGAAGGAGTTCCCTCATCTAATCTGATTTTGCTGTCGATGTGACGGGCTCCATTTTGATCAGCTGCTCACACGGCGCACGGACACTCGGCCACAACACTGGGATGGTTTCGCACTTGTTTTCCCCCTCGTTTGGATTCTTTCGCTGAAAACGGACCTTCGTGCTTTTACTTCAGAGCTTATGGTTTATTTCATCGAAGGCATGTAGCTTTCAAGGAACATATCAGTAGCCCCTAAAAGGGTTGCGCAAGTGTAACAGTATGGGTCAATGGCTGCTCTTCTGAGATACAGTACAGGCCGTGATGGAAAAAGCAGGTAATTGCAAAATGTACAAGCTTCTTGATTTGGAAAAAGATAGGTGGAGATACCAAGAATTGTACACTTTCAGGTTTTCTCCTATTTCATTCACGGTGATGTTTTTGTTTATCGATGTTTCATTATAAATACTTCTGCCACTGAATTGGTTTGACCTAGATGCTCACGTTTTATATCCTGCAAATAGTGGCATTCACCCTCATTCTGGTTTCCCTGCATGTTAAGTTGTAAGACCAAAATAACGCAAATGCAGCGCGCTTTGGGGGTATTGTATGTCTTTTGAGGAAATTGAGACTTTAAACTCTGTACAAAGTGAAAGGGGGCGAGGCATACACCTGCAGTGAGTGGACTGAATAAATGTATAAGTTAAATATAGTATGCTCCTAATCCAGTTTCCTGCCTCTTAGTCCGACAGGTGTTTTCGTCTGGGAAATGATGTTAATTCAAGCACGACTTTTGAGTAGACTACAAGCGTTGTTGATCCCAATGTGTATTGCACATTTGCGTTGTTCGGCTTTACATGTCTCCTTGCATTCCCTTCAGGGGTCTAGCCTACCAGACACATATAAACAAAGTCGGCTGGCTCATTGATAGATTAGCAATGTTGATAATTTCATTGACCGAAGTTTATATCGTCAAGAGTCTGAAGAAGAGTGTGTAAAAGAGTGTGATGGTCACTGCCTAGTGGTGTGCACCGTGCCTCTATACCAGTCTGCAGAAATGGGGGCCATTAGTGGCTGTGTGGGTGACACATGCAAGTGGTCCTGCTGCTGTGGTGATGGACTTCCTGGGAATTTGAAGACTTTGAATATTTCACTGCTCGTCTTCAATGGTGTCAGTCTTGCTAGGCTGGTTTCAGATGGTACACTGGTGTGGCAGGTACAATCTCCAGGCCAATCTCTAGCTCATTGTGGACTTCACTATTCAAAGCCTTTGAACAAACCAGGGTGCTCACCTCTGAAATTGAGTAGTCATGACTGACTGCTGATTTCACTGGTACATGATTTTTTGCAGAACACTTGATAAGGTTCACTACCAGAACCATTTAGGGAGCCTAGGGGGACCACTTTCGCACTTGCGTTACTAATGTTTAGTTCCCTTGTAGTCTTTTGCTTTCTCTGGCTATTCTCCATGGCACAAACATGCTAGGCTTCTCCACCTGGCCGATCTCTTCTACTGTAGGGTTGGCTACACACCCTACCTTCGCAATGCATGGGCTCATAGGCTCTAGGCAGAGCCTTTTATCTTAAGCAAAAAGTGCAGACTTCATATGTGGTCCCCTCACCTCTTCGTGACTGGCGGTCATCCAATACCAGCCCTGGTTACAGAGCAGCTCTTCAAGTACTTTGAGGAGCACTCAATAAAGAACTTAAAGTGGTGTGGATCCTAATGGTAATACACATTTTCCAGTGAGGGGATGTGGACCTAATTCCTAGAGTTAAGAATCATCAGTTTGGAGTGGTTCTCTTTAAAATGTCACTTTTTGTCTGTTCATCAGACACAGCCTTTGTGCTGGTGATGTCTGTCACAACATGTAGCAGTGATGCTAAATCCAAGCAGGAGTATCCAAGACTAGGCTACAGTGAAGTGTGAGATGTCTGCACCGGTCTTAGCTTTCCTGGAGCATCAATCTGTGGATGACAGAAACTGTCTCAACTTGAACGGAAACTGCAGTCCAGCCCCTCAGCCATACCATCTACCAAATGATAGAGCTGAGAAAGAACTAATTAGCAGCCCTTTTCTAACAAGATCATCGTTGAATATCTAAAGGGAGCCCTGTCTCAATTTTTCAGTTCATCGCCTGGGTCTGCACCTTCCAGGCACAGGAATTCAGGGAATACACTTCCACTTTCTAGGAAGGATATCTCCACGCTCTCTTGTGCCTTGCTAAATTAGAGGCATTTCTAAACAGATTCCACTGTTCTCCATACTTAACACACACAGATTCCTACTACCATACATGTGCTGCCCACTCACCACACATAAATATTCGAAACACGCTTCACATACTCACCCATGACACGCACACACATGGAATGTCAGTACAAGTATTAGGGGTTCCCATAACAGCAGGTGTTTTTGAGAGGGTGTTGTAGGCTGTTCTCTCCCTGAAGCAGGGAAAAAGGTCTGCCACCACTGCTTTGTGTCTTAGCTCTGACACGAACAGTAATCTTTTGTCCCCCATAAGGGTATGCTTTGTGCGCCACTGCCGGGCACAGAAAAGGTTCCAGGCTTTGGATTATCAGGGACAAGCCATGGTCTCTACACATAAATTAGTGTTATGCCGGTGCCAAATAATAAGGCAGGATACCAGTTTCACAAGCAGTCACGCACTTACAGCAGGAGTATACGCCCATTACATGCAAGTGACAGTGGACCTCAGTCTGGGATCATCTGAGTGCAGTGAAGTCAACCTGAACACCAGCCAGCCCTGGATTACTGATACTATCTGTATGAGAAAGAATTGGGTCGTTGAAAACTAAGCTCTTCTCAGGCAGGCAATTGCTGCTACTAGTAATTTTCTGCTCAAACAAGCCATTTTTCAGTGTGCCCTCCCGTCCTAGAATTGCATTGCTGTTACAAAACCGATTTATAGAGAAATCACAACACTTATAGGTCAGTTACTTAGACCTGCATATTTTAAGTTCTAAGTTAAGTTAGTCTTCTCAAAAAGGTTGTCTTGGGAGCAACAAAGCAGTCTATAAACAGTCAGTTATAGATTGTACATCTTCTAGGCAATTGTGCTAAAGCTACCATTTACTTTTTTAAAGTGTAACAAACAAAAGACAATATTTTAAAGAAAAAAGCAGGTGTAGGGGAAGAATAAAATGTGTTATTTGTTGATTACTAAAAATCATTACAAGCAAGTTTAAAAACACTTTAGGTTGTGACAAGAATTTAGGTTATATTGATTAGAATGGACTAAAATTGAATCGTTGTTCAACAAAACACTTGTACTACTTGGTGTTGATAAATAATATTAAGATACATTATATAATTTTACTGTTTGTCGTCTTGCTTGGTTTATACTATGAAACATCTCTGTGCTCTTTGTGTAGCAGTTCACATAGATTATCAAGCATTTGCAATGCCAATAGATCTGGCTTTAAAGGAAAGCTGTATCGTAATGTGAAGCATTACCATTAAATAGCATGGGATGGACATATATTTGTGTGAAAGCAAAGAACTGCAGAATAATATTTGTGTAGGTTAAAAGGTCCGGTGACATTTACTCTGTCAAACCGAACCTAAACTTCCATGCAAGGTAATGACTGGCCCCCTCCCATCAGTGTTGCTGCCAGAGAAAACACCATAAACTATCCAGTTATCTGAGACATTTTAATAGTATTACAATGTCATGTCTGTGTCACTGGAACGTTCAAGCTCAGGCAGCTGGATAAATGAATACAATGATCAGAGCTGTGTGGTGGGCAAGCACTTTCTTATTAAAGCACACACATTCTGCCCAATCAGAAACGTACTCCTGACTCCCAACATGTGGCCAAATCCAAAGCCCCTCTTTAGTGAGCCCCACTATTGAAAGAAAGTCGTGCTGCAGAGAACAAAGCCAGATATTCCACTCCACAAAACGTTATTCTATGGGGGAGGGGGATACATTAGTTGCATTCCTTTCGATAAGTAAAGTGCAGATATCTATGTAATATTTCTATGATTACATTTTTTAAAACCTATTTGTATTGAGTTTCAAAAGAAAATTTGAAAAAACCAACATCTCTCAAACACTCCCACCCTCCCACCACTTCCCCTCCTCACGTAGGCATCACGTGGCAACCAGGTAAATAAACACATTCTGTCCAATATTTCACACTGGTCTCTAGTTTGTTTGTTGGTCTCGCATCATAGGTCAGTGGCTCGTCACCCAGTCCCTTGATCCTGCTGCTCTCCTTGGCCAAAACGCCCTTGCAGGCCATTGATTGCAACCTGCCATCACTGCCCCCCCAGAGTCTAAGTCAATGTCCTTGAATTGAGCCTTCCATGCACCCCAGATTTGTTCAAACTTATTTGGACAGGCTCGAACTTTGTATATTTGTTCTTCCACTCTCATACACCGTTCCATGTTGCGTTCACAATCCTCCACCTTCGGAGTCCCGGCACTGTTACGTTTTTGGATCACATCAAGCCTAGCCACCATTATTGCCACATTGCAGAATAGGTGGATGTTTTTGTCAAATGATTGTTCACCCCAGATGCCTAGCATGAACAATTCCAGTGTGAGGTCTAGTGTGATGTCCATGACCCAGACACCCTACTCCCTACACCCGACCAGAAGGGCTGTAGCCTTGGACACTCCCATATTGTGTGAATCAGTGTGCCCCGCAGTGAGCAGCCCCTCGAGCCCCTGTCAGATGGACATCTTTTTATGGCAACGATTCGGGACCTCGTGAAGTATGACCTGTGGAGGAGTTTTGCCTCAATCACCATTGCTCCGAGTTAGCGGCAGCCCCCCCCCACACATCCTCGAGTCTGCCAAGATCCCCCTCCCACCTGTCTCCGAGGGCTTGAAGCGGTGGGGTAGTATTGGCCAGCAGGGTGTTATACACTGCAGATATGGCATGACTTTGTAAAGGGACGCAGAGCACCCTAAACTGCTGGGGTTTCACCTCCGGGATCTCCTTTATCTGACCTAGGCATCCTGTGATAGTCGGATCTGGAAGTACTTCAAGTATTGACTCTTCACCAATTAATATTCTGCATTGAGTGTTTCATTAGGGATCGTTCCCTTGTAGTCCACACAACCCTACGCTTCAAGATCCCCAGGAGAAATAATTTGTTCCCCCTTGCGACTCCTTGTAGTGGCACCAATGCATCAGGGGGAATTGTGGCAATGCGCAGGGACCCCCTCTCGAGTATTTTGCAGTGGTAGGGTTTATTGCAAAGGGATCTCCACAACTGCTGTTTTGCCGACAGGCCGCCCAGCTCCACTAGTGTACGCTCACGTGGCCAGCGGATCCTTCTTCCAATAGGATCAGCATGACATGCACATCCGAGCCCACTCTCTCTGCCTGGTGGTCTGTGCCTTCAACGTCCTCCTGCTACGACCATCCCATGCACCCCCAACTGCAGGGGTAGGTTCCCAAGCCTTTAGTCGGTCTCTGGGGATGTGGGCCTACCCACTTCCGCTGCCCCTCCCAGGGCCAACAGTCCTCACTAGGGCAAATAATCTGTCCTCTGGGTTACTCCTAGTCTGCCTCCAGCCACTACAGCCCAGGAATGGCGCCTCCAATGTGTTGACTGATGTTTCCCTTCTGAGACCAGGGGCCGGCCTATTGTCTTCGGCTTCACCTCACTCACTTCTCTAACCCAAATGGGCCTCTGTACTCACAACCAGCGCACAGCCATTGCCCCCAGACAGGGAGAAAACATCATGTGTGTCCCACATTTCAGCTTGTGGGTGCAATGCTTGGGCCACAATGCCCTTCATATGGGGTCTCCACTGCACTACCGCTGTTCTGCTACCACGTCGTCCTCACTGCAGCGCCCTTAAGTCCTCTGTGGAAGACTCATCCGCTGGGGGTGGGCCACCTCAGTCCAGGAATGTCACCTCAGATAAGCTGCCCGTTCTGTCCCCGGTGGGCCCAGTGGCCAGCACACCGTCTTCGTCTGTGCCCCGCCGACTTCTACCACCCAAAATAGGCTTGCGTGTCGTGGCCACTCCTGTCTGGCTACCGCATTGTCCACTCGGCACCGACCTTAATTTCTGCAGGGAAGGCTCACTTCCACCTAGGGTGGTCCATCTCAGCCCAGGAATGACTGCTCCGATGAATCAATCAATCGATCAGGGAATTGTGAAGTGTGCTACTCGCTTGTGAGGGCCTCAAGGCGCTTGGGGGGGTGGCAGCTTCGCGTCACCTGAAGAGCCAGGTCTTGAGGCTCTTCCTGGAGATGTGCAGAGTGGGAGAGCGTCTGATGTTGATCGGGAGCTCGTTTGAGGTCTTTGTCGCGATGTAGGTGAAGACTTTTCCACCCACTCTGGCTCTGCGGATGTGTGGGGTTTTGGCGAGTGTGAGGTCAGTGGAGCGGCGATTTCTCTTGGGTACATGGAAGGAGATGCTTTCGAGGTATTGGGTTCTGGTGTTGTGGAAGGATTTGTAGGCGTGGGTGAGTAGCTTGAAGGTTACTCTCTTTTCACCGGGGAGCCAGTGGAGGTCTTGCAGAACGTGCATGTTCTGTCCCTAGTGGGCCAAGGGGCCAGCACATCTTTTTTGCCTGCTCCCCGCCGACTTCTACCACCCAAAATAGGTCTCTGTATCGCACGGTAGCTTCTCCTCTCTGCTGTGCACAACTAGCGTAGAGATGTTGCCCCCGGACCGGGAGAAAGACACCCTGTCTTTGCCACCTCTCACCTCCTGAACACAGTGCCTGAGCCGTGACACCCCGTTTCTTGGGGCCCCCACCAATCCTCTACCATGCGGCAGCTGTGTCGGCCTCACAGCGCCACCTCCCAGTCCTACACTGCCTACTATAGTTGACAAGGGGCGGACGGTTTGTTTCCCAGTTGGCCACCTTTGGTGGCCCGCACTGTCAGGAGCCCACGGGTGCAGGATCGTGCAGGATTGCTACAGGTTGTCATAAGCTACAGGGCCCGGCGGTGCAGAGCTCAACAAAGAGTGACTGCTGCCATTGCCTTCCAGAGGACCCCCCTATGAATATAAATTATTGATGGAAAATTCTTTAGGAGAATGTAAAGGGTCCATACTAGAAAACATTTGTATCAACCGTAGGAAGTTTTCATAGAATACAAGCTTTGTGCAAAAGTGTCACTAACAATTTGCATGCATCGTTACTTTGAGATGTCATTCTATCTGCATTGACTTGTGCAATAATTTCTTATTAGGAAGAGGTGAAGTGGACCAGATAATTTGGGCCTTAATTGACGTCCATTGTTGTGGTTTATGTGTAGCGTAATCCTGGTCCAAGAGCATTGGAGTGCTTTACAACAGAAATCGTCTAAGGCTCTCATTTAGAGTTTGGTAGCAAGGTACTCTATCGCAATATTGGTAGATATCCCATCCACCTTATTGCAAGTGCCATAATGTATAATCAGGGCCACTGGAATTATGCAATTGTGCAGCCGCCATGCTTTTCACATAATTATAGACATGCCACATTTGACATATAATCAGTCATCTGCTGCATAATCTGCAGATTCTAACAAAAAGAATTTAGTTTCTAGCTTAAACGGTTCAAAAAGTTACTAAGAAAGCAATGATGTATTGTTTCAAAGTGGAATGCCCTTTACAAAGTTGGACTGGTCACATTTCTGTGGTTTATTGCTGTATTTGGATGTTAAACTGGCACTAATGACGTGCAATCAATGCTAAAAAAAAAAAAACTATAGCCGGACATTGGACAAAAGTGTTATCATGCACTGCGTTTATTATGATACGTCGGGGCAAATTGAGTGCTGGAGTGTGAGGCGTTGTGCGCCCACCCCCCTCCTATTTGAAAAGGTTCCCTTGAGCTAACGAGCTGACGAGCTCTGGTTGATGCACCTGCGCCCAGCGAGTGGTACTGAGACCTGAGAAGACTTTGGGCAGCATCCCCCAAAAAGGTGTTGCTCTCTACTGAAGAAGGACAATTATCCTGAAACATGTGTCTAGAGATACACAGCACTGGCTGAACCAACAATGGTGAAAAACTATAGCCTGACATTGGACAAAAGTGTTATCATGCACTGCATTTATTATGATGCATCGGGGCAAGTTGAGTGCTGGAGTGTGAGGCTGTGTGTGCCCACTCCCCTCCTAATGCTCAAAAAGTATTACCATGATAAAAAATGCTGAAATAATGAAGTAGCACTAATACAAAATGTGCCGCATTATGCCGCATAATTTGCCTTTTCTAGCCACATAATTTACTCAACCCTGCCGCATAAATTGGCCCTCACCTACAGACTATACGTCACGTTTATCACAGAGTGGCCTGTCACCCAAACTCTAAATCAAGTCCTAAATCACACGTTTTTTCTCTTGTAGGCAAAGGGAGATTAAGTGATCTGCCCAAAACCGAAGCGGGTTCCCCATGTTCAGAAGTAGATGGCTTTAGCCACTAGGCTACATCTACTCTCTGATTTTCATTACGTGTTTTTATTTTTTAGTTTTCAGACACTTATCTGTGGTGCTGATCAGTTATTTTCTCTGATCTTTCAGTACATTTTGAGAGCCAGGGGCCATGTCAGTTTCCCTGTATTTTGCTACCAAATGTCATTATGGATGCAGCCTTCGAATATCTGGGATTGTATTACAATTTAATGCTGCTTCTGCCATATGCGAGGGCTTTAGGTTGCTACCATCAGATGCTTGCTGCTGTCCTAGCTTTCCACATTTATGTGGTATTGCATGCTAGGTGTGAACTGCTAGCATATGCCAGAGGGGCCTTGAACATCCATTTGTTACACTGTCCCTTCATCCGGTGCAGGATTTCTTCCTCATAACCATATATAGTGGAACACAGCTATTGATTTGTTGAAATCCAACAAAACCAGAGGAATAATAAATACAGGTATAACTGTGTCAATTGTTAATGAAATGATTCTCCCTGTAATGGAAACAAAGCAGCTGGGAAGACCAAGAGATGAGGCCTAGCCCCTTCATAGGGGCAGCAGTCTAGAACATCTGTTCCTCTCTCTCCCTGTGGTTCTCAGTAGCCATCTCGTTGTATTTAAACCCTTTATACTATGGTATCTCTTGAAGTCATATTGTGCCACACACCCACTCACAGCAGCGATGGAAGTGCATGGTGTGCTTGCCTCTATTTTTGTCTCCCATTCTGAACAGTCATTTAATAATAGATCTGAAATAAAACTTATCATTTGCACTTAAGTTGCTTCTCCACTTGTAGATATGTAAATGGAAGGTGTTCCCCAATTTTGCTGAGCAAGTTGATAAGTGGATGTGGATAAAGTGTCTGGTGTTTAGATCAAGCCTGGGCAGCAAATGCGCTGCGAGCCATGCTGTATTGGAGTATGGACTTGAATCCCTGCCCACTTTCTGCCCATATTTGTCACTGGCTTGTGTCATTGTCCTTCTTAAATGCTGGCTTTTAATTCATTAATATGCTTGTTAGTCCCTCCTTCGTACCGCCTTGTCTTCATTTGTAACCTCCCTTGAGGATTGGCCCTTTTACTTCGTTTGTTACACGGTACGTCTTATTTAGTCTGTAGCACTATTTTCTTTAATGGTTTCTCCTACTGCAGTACTACATGCTTTCCTGCAACATTCAGTATATTCAATGCGCCAGTGCGCTTTCAAGGGGATGTTTTACAAAAAAAAAAGCATTTGTTTGTCAACTTGACAAACAAATGCTTTTTTTGGTAAATCGCCCCATACCACGCTTTCACTTTAATAGCGGCTGAGGACCTTTCTTTAGACACAGCTCTTCTAAGGAAAGGGGCGTTGCCTCTATTAACGTGAAAACGCAGCATGGGGCGCTTGTAAACAAGCATTTGGAATGCAATAGATCTCGCATTTTAGAAACTTTGACCTATTGGTATTGTAAATGGCAATGTTATTATTGCAGGTTTTTTAAACACAAATAAAAGGCATTGTCATTTACAATGCCAATAGCTCAAAATCTCGCAATTGCGAGACCTATTGCATCGCAAATGCTTGTTTTCATGTACATTTGGGATCAACCTTCAAAGCTCTGAGCGTCTACAGCATTAGGGGTTTTACATCGAACTCTGTATGTTTTCACCATTCATCGCCCTGGGTGTTATTTGCTTGTTGACTTGCTCTTCCACCTAAAAGACCACTGTGCCAATCTTACAGGCGTAGAGATGTGATGCCACATCAGCTACTACCAGTAGCTTGCACAAAGTATAAACTTCAAAGAAAGCTACTGGACCTGAATCCCCAATGCATCTCAAAGAAAAACAAGTCCTACAACAGCATGCATGTCCAGGCACCGAGCGGGTTTGGGAAGAAATTTTGTTGTGCTGTTTAATTAAGAATTTTGTCGAATTTTGTGTGCATTTTCTGGTTACATCGCAAGTTTGTGTTCTTTTTTTCTTCTACTAAATACACATATTCTCGGCTAGATCTGCTGCATGATTTTGGCTAACTATCTGCGAGTTTTGTTGGCTTTCTGAAGCTCATATTTTGCACATTAGTGTGAGCATTTTTAGGTGATACTGTGGGTGAGCGGATCTAACTCTGGGTAAAAAATAGAGTCCATCCTCGCATGCATGTGGTGTCAGTAGACGATTGCATGACTTCTACATTCCAAAGGCCATCTAATATGTGATACTTTTGGGTTGTGTGAAGCATATAATCGGGTAAACATTGTGGCTAATTCAAATCACACTCTCTCCTGTGTTTTTAGTTGTTAGACAATTATTCCATGTTCTTCACATTTCTAAACATTTTGTTTAATGTATGTCCAAAATATGTGTTTCAAAAAAATATATAATTCATAGATTTCCTCATGACCTGGTAATGAGATCAAGAAACCAACCTTCAGAAGTCGCTGGTAAACACTCCGATCTTAATTTAAAAAAAAACAGCCTTTAAATATGACCCAACATATGCCGTACAGTTAGAAGAACAAGAGAAAATTGACACTACAACAGCATCAGTACTGTGCAAATTGTGAGCAATTAAAAAGGACTAGATACTTCAGAGCGAAGTTAGATTTGAGAGCAGGTCTCTTCATAGCTATGAAGGTGCTTGAGTATATTGTGTGTGTGTTTACTGAAAATTAAAGTAGTGACAGCAAGTAACATTTTTTTAGATGTATAGAAATTTCGATTAATGTCTACATTTCCAAATATTTATCATGGAAGCATGGCAGCTTGTGGAAATGTGCCCTTTTTGAAGAGTTAACACAGATGTTTTTGCTTTTTTGCTGCACCCCAGTTTTGCTGGCTATAGAACTCTGCTCTTTACACCTGCAAGCCAGTGGTAAAGTGCTTGTGCAGCTCCTTTCAATATGGTATTTTGAATTGGCATGTACTTATTTGGTTTATTTAATGTGCGTAGAAGTCCCTAGTATGAAATTAAAACGTTTATTCACAACATATTAAAACGATGGAACCTCAAATTCAAGTAAGAAGAAAGACTCCCACTAATACAATACAAAGATTGACAGTAAAAAACTTAAATATGATTAACACAGATATCACTAACGAAATCCTTTATTTACTGTTCGTCATGGAGACTTGGTACTCCACCGACTGTGACCTTATCATGGCAGGATACATAATATTATACAAAAGTCACCCAGAAAAAAGGAAGGAGGTGATGCAGTCATCTTTAAGGACACTTTGGTTGTGGCTGCTCCGCTGAGGACCAAAATCCCTGGACCTGAAACTCTTCTTCTAGTACTTAATAAATTCACGGGCTTCTTTTTAATCCACCACACCCCTACTCTGACAATTAGCCTTCCACATGGCTTGAAGAACACCTAATTCACTCACAGGCCAATTTTAAGAGGCTGGTGATTTCAATATATGGCCAAATAGCCCAAACAATCCAGAGGAGAAATATAATCGTTTAATCTTTTTAACCTCACACAATATGCAGTAGGCCCACTCACAAAGAGGGCCATCTCTTCAACATTATCTTCACTAATGCCAACTTAGTAACTTACAGAACCTAAAAATAAATCCCTTGTTCAGACCACCACCTGCTAACTATCAAAATTCTAAACATCACTTACAAAAAAAGACTAAACATAAAAACCTGTAAAACGTGACCAAGATCCAAAATATCTCTCAAGACCATTTTTTTATTTTTTTTATTTGAAAGACCTTTATTGATATACTCACAATGTACACAGCCTTGTAGAGCCTACAACCCGTAGGCCGGCAGCACACATATTTGAAGCGTGGCAATCAAAAAGTGATCCCATACACAGCCATCATTTGTGAGAAACATAGTCAGTTACTGAGCAGCAAATCCACATTAGGTCACAACACAAAAGTCACAAACCCCGTAACATAGCCTGCCCGCTAAATACCTCTCTAAAAGTGCCTTATTACCTTACAGAAACACCTTACTTTACCCACGTCTACGCCCCCCAGTTCCAGACATCCACCCCTGGACATACACTCACAAACAGTCTCAAAAACACTTCCCCAAGGTCCACAATTGTACGTCACGCACCACCACAGGCATTCCCTCACCATCCACCCTTGCACACTCCAACATGTTCACACCTCAGCGCCACCCTGTCCAAGCCACAAAGTGAATGGTCCCCAAATATCCTCTGACCTCGACCTGGCAGGCATAAGGTCCCAGTAATTAGTCAATTGGTCTCTGCAGTATACCGCCGAGCCTATCCAATTTCAACTTCAAATAATCTTTATTTCGATCATTACAGATCATAAAAGATATACACAAAATCACACCATAAAATTTATAAAAACGAATTCGGTATTTGAAGATTTAAAAGTTCATGATTACATGATTACAGTCTAAAAAAAGTAAGTGCATTTTAGATTAGGATTAAGAATTAGTAGATTGTGTCTCATTAGAGTCCTTTATGATTCTTGTGCGTACTCTCCACATTGCCGCCAGAAATTTCGCCATAACAAACACAGTTGGAGCTGTTACGTCTGTTTTAAGCACTCTGTATGCTGGGGCATAAGTGCGAAAACCCAGATTCCTTAAATAGGGGACCAGCCAGTAGCTCCTGATCTTGCTGTAGGCTCTACAAAACAGGACCACGTGAAGGTCACTTTCCTGTTTGTAGTTGCATGCTGGACAGTTAGCCAACTCCAAGTTACCATCCCAGGATTTAGTAAAGGACCTCAGCGGAAGCGAGCCGTATCTCCATTGCAGGAAAATCTTTCTTACATACACAGGGGACATGGCATCTAAGACATACTCAGGGCTATAGGAGTCTTTTGCTTTGGTAAATATGTCAGTTAAGGAACCTTCCCGGATTGAGCTCAGAGATCTTTGAAACATAAAGCTATAGAACAGTCTGGAAAGTTCTTTCCTCGGAAGCCTTGTGGACGTTGCTACCGGATTACACCATAGTTCTGGGACTCCGAGGGTCGTACACATGTCCCTAATGTATTTCAGCCAAGGGATTTTAGACACATGTATTGACCTAAGTAGCTCCTGTAGTTCGCTTCTATAGTGGCCCAGGTCCTGACTGCTCCACAGACGTCTCCAGTATGTCAAAGGTTTGAGGCCCAGTTCTTCAGTGATTGGACGAAGTGCCAGGTCCATTCTTAAGGGGAGAAGAGGGCTACTCGGTGGGAGAGCCGCTAATTGTCTAATAAAGTTGTTTTCTGCGACCTGTATAGTCTGGAGCGGTGTATGTCCCCATAGCTCGGCCCCATAGGTAATACCTCCTCGAGCTTGTGCTTTGTAAATGTGTATTGCAGGTGTCAAAGGGCGAAGATAGGATTTATTGGCAATTCTCGTGATAGCGCCAGCCCTCTGAATTAGTTTTGTGGTTGCCTTTGTTTTGTGTGGCAGCCAAGTTAGATTCTGGTTCAGAGTTATGCCCAGGTACTCAATTACAGAGACTCTTTCTAGAGATACGGGTCCCAGGCGGGGATTTGGGCAGCTTTTGGGTTTTTTGCTGAGAATCATGAATTTGGTCTTGGAGGGGTTTATTTCTAATCCCCTTTCATTACAAAACTCCAAGAACCCATTCAAAACCCTCTGTAGCCCCATTGGTGTTTTTGACAGCAGCAGGGTGTCATCCGCGAACATGATCGCAGGCACCCTGCTGTTGTTTAATTGTGGTGCATCAACATTAGGGATCCTACTTAGATACTCCATCACCCCGTTCGTAAATAGACAGAAGAGGGTCGGGGCCAACACACATCCCTGCCTTACTCCTCGTTGGACAGGGAACCTATCTGTCAGCCGACCGCCCTTTCCATATCTTACACGGGCGTAGTTGTCTGTATGTAGCCTAATTAGAATCTGGAGTATATCCCTGGGGACACCCAGGTCCGCCAGTACCGCCCACAACTTGGCCCGAGGGACCAAGTCGAAGGCGGCGCGGAGGTCCACAAAGACCGCATACAGTGATCCACCTTCTAAATGTGTCGTCTTCCAATACAGGATGTTTAATCTAAGTATTTGATCGACTGTTGAGACTCCCTTTCTAAATCCCGCCTGAAGAGGGCTTAAAATGTCGGTCTCCTCCATCCAGCTTTGAAGCCTATCCAGGATTAATCTACCAAACAGCTTTTGGGTTATATCAATGAGGCTGATTGGGCGATAGTTGGCTGGGATCAGGGGCGACCCCTTTTTAAATATCGGGACCACCTCCGCTCCCAGCCAAGTATCCGGTATTTTCATCCCCCCCAGCACTGCATTGAACAACACCATCAGGTAGGGTGCCCAAATCCCTGGTTCCTGTTTGAAGAGGTCACCCGGCACCCCGTCCAAGCCCGGGGCTTTTCCGGAGGAAAGCCCTGCTATTGCCACCCTGATGTCTTTGATGGTAAAAGGGGCAGAAGTATATGTGTTGTGGGTAATAGGTGTTGTTGTTACTAACTCCTCATTTTCGGAGGAATATAGCTGCTGGAAGTGATCCTGCCAAACATTTGCCGCAATGTTTGGTTCAATAGCCGAGGGAAGATCCCGGCTTCCATGGTTAATTATTCTCCAGAATCTACGGGAGTCGCTTTCAGCTAGTGACTCCGATAGATTCTCCCAGTGCCGTACGTCCCACTCTATTTTAGCGTTGGCTATGAGTGATTTGTAAGCACTCCTTTTGGAGCGGATCTCCTCCCTGGAGCCTCCTTCTTTTATAGTAGATAGAAGGTCTCGCTTTGCCAATCTACAAGTACTATTATACCAGGTGTTTTTGGTTAAACCCTGTGTTCTTGGTTGCCCTGCGCTGAAAAGATCTCCTTCAAGCTTCTTAATTAGGTGTAGATGTAGGTGAGCTAGATCCTCGCTAATGTCTTTTATGGAGTCAAGGCTCCATAGGTCAAAGGCCTTCTCGAGGATAGGAATAATCCCTGCATAAAGGGCGGATAGCTTCTCTCCACTGGATGCAAGCCTTTCCCATCTTATCCGCCTCCTGTTATTCTCCAAGAGGTGTCCTCCTATCGATTCCTGGGCACATAACTCCGTCTCCCCCGGAGAAGGGATGGCGTAGTCTAACTCCAAGGCGTTATGGTCACTGTCATACCTATCTATTATTTTAAAATCCACTACCCTTTTCCATGCCTGCATTTGTACCAGGAAGTAATCTAATCTAGATTGCCTCCCTACTTTATTAAATGTACATTTGGACGGGATGTCAGACCTAGTGCGGCCGTTACAGGCTCTCAAACCATAGGTGAGATTTAGGGTGTTTATTTGGACGGCCAAAGGTGTCCAAGCTCTAGGAGGGGGTGCTTCAGTCTGAGGGACCTGCCAACTTGAATCCTCCTCTAGGGAGGGTCCATCAAGTAGACCAGGTAATGGCTCAAAATGTGAATTGAAGTCCCCCCCTATTAGGTAAGACATATCCCCAGGGATGGTTTCTAGGATGGATGACAGTGATTCTATGGTTTTGGAAATGGCCGCTATTTGAACTGGCCTGGAATAGATGTTTATAACTAATAATTTAAAGGAACCTGGACATTCAAGTAGGACGGCCAGTATATCTTCTGAGTCTACTGGATATCTTGAGGCTGCACATCCTAGATCCGAGGCGACCCAAGTTGCTAGACCCCCAGATGGACGGCCTCTCCCCCCCCATAGAGCGGGGATTGAAAAGGTCTGAAATCCCATAGAAGCAGTCTCATCCCTTGTCCAGGTCTCTTGGAAGAGACAGACGCTTTTTGGGTATATTAACTCAGCCCATGAATCCGAATCTATTTTGTTGGTGAGGCCGGCTACATTCCACGAAAGCAATTTAAAAATTTGAGGGGCGGGCTGTGTACCAAATTGGCTAGCCCTTGGGCTGGTATGGTCTGGACGTAGGGCACGGTCTATTTGCCCTTCATCCATCAATGGGGCTTCTAGGATAATTTCCCTTTTATTTGAGTCATAGGGTTGATCTGGGGCCCCATTAGTGGATTTCTCCTCTCTGAGATTAAGGGAGACGTGGTTACCTTGGTCAAACCCTGGTAGAGTCTCTTTTGCCCCTACCACAGAGGCCAGCTGTCAGTCCACCATTTCTAGACAGTCATAACGGTTAGACAGTGGTAGAAATGGTGGTGGCTGATGGAATGTTGGGGGCAATGGATCCTCTCTATCAAATACATCCCTTCCCATTCCTCTTCTCTGTGCAATTTCCCATCCCTGGAAGTCGCTATATGTAGATAAAAAAACGAAAGAGGGACTGGGTAAATGGTACTTCCTTCGTCCTCCAGAAAAGAACTGCAGATGAATGAGACTGTTCCTGGTTCTTTGAAACTCACTAGTATACAGTCACCGGTAATTGTTTTAGGTCTCCTACCTACCCACGAGACTCTTCTTACCATGCGAATATCGCTGGTCTTACCTCTAGGAAGCGGTCTGTGTGTTGAGAGCCAATTGATTACTTTGTTTTTTAGTGACTCCCCTGTCTCATGTGAGTCTGATTTTAGTTCGGGGACCCCCACTAAAATAACAGTGTATTGAGCTACCTCAGGTGGGAGATTGACAGTGACTGCTCTTAGTGGTTTTACCATTGGATTGTTCGAATCAGATGGATTTTGGTTGGTATTCAACAGGGATTTGGGGGGACTTTTACGTTGTAAGTTAGCCTGCGTATTATCATTAGCTATCTGTGGTTGTTGTTGCGAGATAGGGGGTTGTTTGTTGGGGGCACCCCCAGAAGTCACTGGGTTTGCCGGTTTAGCTTTTGATTTTAATAGTTGATTGCTATTTAATGTGGTATTTTTGGCCGTAACGGTTGTTGTTCCTGCCTCATTGACTTTGCAGGTTTAGGGGGGCCCGAGTTGATGTTGTGTTTTGGATCAATAATGGAGGGTGTGGGGTGAGGGGCCCCCGATTTCCAACCCTCCATAACTTGTAAGGCAGTCTTCTCAATTTTAATTAATCTTGCCTCCATTTTTATCAGTCGAGCTTCCAGAGGGCTTATTATTGACTTGAGGAGGTGTCCTATGTCAGCTAATGTTATGTCCTCTTCAGCTGTCTCAGAATTATGTTCAATGGAAGGAGGTGGCGGATCAGTGAGGGTGTCACTAGGCGGTTCCTGGGTAGGGTCAATTAATAACACAGGTGATGTTCTATCCTGGGAATTATGATCTATGCTAGTTGTGTTGTGTGTTGACCCTACCTGTAGCTCCGTTTTTTTTACCTTTCTTTCCTTAGTACTCTGTTTCCCAGTTTTCCTCTTTTGAATGGCACCCTCCCTTAGCCCTCGATCTGTGCTAGATAACCCTAGTGATTTTGGGGTATCAGCTATGGTTTGGGCAAATTCTTCCCTCAGAGAAATAGGGCTTTGGATGATTGTATCAGTATCCTCCCCCAATTCTATAGTGACTGGTGGTTGGGTGATTTGTGTTAGAGGGAGTGAGAGAAGGCTCATATCATCTAGATCGCTTAGTGTTCCTTCGGAGAGATCAACACTAGTGGTTCGTTGTACCCCTCCACTAGCACCAAGCTGTGGGTTATCTGTGACCCGCATGTCCTCAGGAGTTTTTGCCATTGCTGTGGCCCCCATCGATGATCTCCTGATCCAATCTATTTCCTGCGAGAGTCGTCTTTCCAGGAGGGTAATATCATCTATCAGAAGGGAACCTGCCTTCGTAAAATAGTTGTCTATTTTGCCTTGATTTGGGGTGGTTATACTGATGCCGTTAGCTGCCAGGGTAGCTTTGCTCCTTGTCTCCATTTTGCTCATAGTGGGCAATGTGGCTCAAGGGCACCCGAGAGTGTTACAATAGATTAATATGTCCAAAGGTAGGTATAAGGGAAGTACCTGATGTATATAGAGTGGCCCAGTCCTGTCTCTCACAGTCTCGAACGGCCTCAAACGGCCCGCTCTTTGCCCGGTCTTCGCCCCGAGCTGCGTCCCGCGCTGCGGGAGTACTGGTCCTAGATGTAGTGAACGTAGAGGGCGGTGGGCGGGCCAACAGGGAGAGCGGACCGGAAGGTCTCCCACGGTCACGCAGGGACTCCTGGGCAATGGAGTCCCTGCTAACGCTCGCAGCCCCGCTGAAGCCTCACGCCCGAGCCCAGGTCCTCCGCAGCGCCGGTTACAGCGTCCAAGGTCCAGCCCCTAGTAGAGACGACGAAGCGGCACCCGCGGAGCGGGTGCGGCGAGCTTCAACAGGCAGTAGTGGTATCCCAAAGCAAGCGCCTTCAGGTACAAGCGCTTAACCAGAGTTAGTGGCGTCCCAGGGAGAAAGTAAATACAGGGGTTTAAAAACCCTCCAGTGGGTGGTGGGCGGGCCAACAGGGAGAGCGGACCGGAAGGTCTCCCACGGTCACGTAGGGACTCCTGGGCAATGGAGTCCCTGCTAACGCTCGCAGCCCCGCTGAAGCCTCACGCCCGAGCCCAGGTCCTCCGCAGCGCCGGTTACAGCGTCCAAGGTCCAGCCCCTAGCAGAGACGACGAAGCGGCACCCGCGGAGCGGGTGCGGCGAGCTTCAACAGGCAGTAGTGGTATCCCAAAGCAAGCGCCTTCAGGTACAAGCGCTTAACAAGAGTTAGTCTATCCAGCCCGCCACCGTAGGGGGAGCTGATTTCTTCCAGTGTAATGCTATCTGGCGTTTAGCCAGCAACAGCAGTAAGGCAGTAAGGCAGTCAGCTTACGCGAACCACGTGGAATCTCCAGAACAAAGGCCAGAAGCGCTAACAGCGGGCTCGGGCTCAGCTCCAACCCAACATTTCGCCCTATGTGACCCATAACTTCCTCCCAATACAGCGCCACCTGCCGACATTCCCAAGTCAAATGAAAGAAATTAGCCTCAGTGACCCCGCACCTCCAACAGTTCGCATCAGCTTGTAGGCCCATACGACAGAGCTGCCTGGGCGTGCGGTACGTTCTGTGCAGGTAATTGAAGTGAATTAGCCGCAGCCTATAATTAGGAGAAATATTCTCAAGGTGAGAACAGCAAAATGCCCACTGTTTGTCAGTAATTAACACGCCTGCTTCTCTTTCCCACTCAGCTCTGGGCCCACATACCAGTATTGGAGAGTGCTCCTCTGTAATGCTATAAATACGGGTGATCAGTTTACGAGGGGAGCTATTAGACAGTAAGTCCTCCAACGCCGGCAAGGAAGGAGGGACTTTCGGAAACTCCGTGTATCGAACCCTGCACGCAGCCCTCAGTTGGTAAAATAGTAACATATCAGAGGCCGTAGGTGCCTCCGGTGTACACATCTGCTGCAGCGTCAGGAATTCGTCGCCAGGATAAAGATCCCCAGCTACCTTCAATCCATGTTTACACACCCGTTCCGAAACCGCTTTGTCTGTCAATGGTCCTAATAAAGGGTTACCCCCCAACGGCATCGACGGTGCATATAGCTTCGCGATTCCAGCCCTTTTAGCTATTTTCATCCAGTCCCATCTCGTCGCTTCAACTGTGTTTGTCAGACGTGGATCTTTTGTATGGGTGGTATACAGTCGCATTGAGTGGGGTTGGAGCAGCAATGTCAATTTCAATCACAACATGTGGCTGGTATGGAATTGGCTGCTGCCAGTAGTGTAAAAATTGCGCTTGCGCACTAAACGCATAAAGCTCAAAATCCGGGGCAGCCAGGCTGCCCTGACTAAAAGGAAGCGTCAATAATTTCCACGACACCCTAGGCTGCCGTCCCGCCCAGATTAATTCTAGAACCGCCGTCCGCAGCCGTTTAAAAAAATGATTGTTAAGGGGCAAGGGGATGTTCACAAATAAATAGAGCAATTTGGGCAGAATTACCATCTTACTTATAGCTATGCGTCCCGTCCGGGAGAGTGGCAGCTTCCGCCACCTCTGCACCTTTACTTCTACCCAGTCTACCACTCTACCATAATTTGCTAACCAAATCTCTTGTACTGATCTGCTAAACCATATACCGAGATATTTTATGCTTTCATCCGACCAGGCTATGGGGAATTCCGTGTCCCATCTCGCTGTGCCATCAGTTAACGGCATCATCACAGATTTGGTCCAGTTAATCTGTATACCCGTGAGGACGCCATACCTGATAAATTCTCGCATGATCGGGTAAAAATTCTCCGCAGGGTTGGTCATGTAAATTGTCATATCTGCATACATCGAGATCAGCAGACCTTTAGAGGTGAAGCCAATGCTACGCTGCGTGTGATGTTGCCGCGGACGCGCCGCCAGAGGTTCCGTAGCTATAGCAAAGCGAAGCGGCGACAAGGGACTGCCCTGCCTTGTGCCTCTCGTGATGTCAAACAATCCATAAATCTGACCATAGACTTTCACTCGCGCCGTGGGGGACGTATATAGGAGTCTAATTTGTTGGATAAGTAGAGGACTGAAACCCATACGGGTGAATAATGCAAAGAGGAAGCCCCACTCTAGTGAATCAAATGCCTTGGTGGCATCTAACAAAGCAGCAACCGCCCGTACACTGGGGTCCAAATAGTGAAGGAGACCAAAAAGAACTCTGAGGTTATGCGATGTTGCGCGGCCCGGGACAAATCCCGACTGATCAGACAGTACTATCTGCGGTATCATGGGCTTCAATGTTTCTGCTAATAATTTAGCGTATATTTCGCGTCTAGATTGATTAAGGAGAGGGGGCGGTAGGAGTCCGGGTTCGATGGATCTTTATCCGGTTTTAAAATAGTTATTATCATGGCTTCCCTGAGTGTAGGCGGCAGCGCTCCCGTTTCCATGGCCTCCATGTACACCCGATGCAATCTAGGGGCTACTATGTCAATATACTCTTTGTAGAATGCCGCTGTGAGCCCATCCAGGCCCGGGGCCTTGTCAGCCGGCATTCCCGCGATTACACTCCTTACATCCTCTGTCGTGATGGGCAGTGCCATGTATTGTCTCGCCCCGTCATTAATCCAAGCCAGTGCAATGGTGTGCAAATATTCCACAATATCTATCTCACTAGGGTTAGTGCGTGTCGTGTACAAGTCTTTGAAATATTCCGTCATAGTGTGCAATATGTTCTGTGGCTCTCGCACCATCACACCATCCTTTCCTCGTAATTCCGTGATTTACTCCACCCCACGCGGTGCACGAAGCAGGGACGCCAGCGTTTTGCCTGATCTGTCCCCCTCACCATACCTCCTACCCTGTGCATACTTGTAAAGGTATGCAGTTTCCCTTTCCGCTTCTTCCTCGAACGCTGTTAATTTAGCTCTAATTTTAGCCTGCGTCGATGCAGAAGGGCTCTCCCTGTTGTCCCTCGTTAACTCAGCAATGGCACTCTCAAGGCTACTCAGTGTCCCTTATGGACCTCAACACCCCAGTTTTAAGTGCCATGCAGCTGCCACGCGTCACAACCTTGAACGCTTCCCACAGGACCCCCGGCGAGTCCACTGTCCCCTCATTCAACTCAAAATACTCAGACAATTTCTCCCTTAATTCTTCCCTGAAAACTTGATCCAAT
The DNA here is from genome assembly GCF_964261635.1 of Lissotriton helveticus. NCBI lineage: Eukaryota > Metazoa > Chordata > Amphibia > Caudata > Salamandridae > Lissotriton > Lissotriton helveticus. The sequence goes on from NC_136067.1 coordinate 1,405,712,659, forward strand.
AACGCTCTCGATGGAAATCGCCAGCTAAAGGGTTGTACGTATTGCGGTGGTATCGCCAGCTGCACACGCACAGGCGCGTGATCAGAAAACGTGCGCAGAAAATGGTCCACAGCTACCACCTTTGTGTGTATATCTTTAGACAATAGCCAATAATCAATCCTGGACCAGGAATTCCTGTGCACAGACATACATGTGCCTTCCCGTTCTTCTGGGTGTCATGCCCTCCAAGTATCTACTAAACACTCTTCAATCATCAGATCTTTCAACATTGCCGCCGCATTAGGGTGGTGTACATGAGACACTCCCTGCCTGTCAGCCCTCAAGGATAGGACTACATTAAAGTCACCCCCCACAATATCGCAGCTTGTCCACAGGATTGAATTGTTTGCCACACATTCTGAAAGAAACTCGGGCTGTCCACATTTGGTCCATGCACATTTACAATCAACACAGGGGCACCGCTCAACACTCCCGACACCAGAACGTACCTGCCCTCCTTATCTATAATTGATGTGTGCGTTTTCCACTGTAACCCTCTACGTATTAAAACAGCCACGCCTCTGGCATAATTGGAAAATGGCGCCTCCAGTACCTCACCCCATCGGTGGTGTTTAAGCATATTGTTATTAGTTGAGGCCAAATGCGTTTCCTGCAATAAGCGGATATCAACCTCACGGCGCATCAAGTAGGAGTGGATTAACCTCGCTTTCCTGCGATCATTCAGCCCTCTGATATTCCAGGATAGGCAATTAACAACCTTCACATGGGCCCCCATCGCAGACTATAGATAAACCACAACCAGCCTCTCTCTTCCCACCAACCAACGCTGGGAACAAATACTTAATAGTGCGGACTTCCCCATAGGGCATAGATATACACGGCCTGAGGAGCCATAACGTGGTATTTCTCGCAGGCTAGATTCATGAATCAAAGCATCTTGCAGGTACAGCAGGCTACAGCAACAGGCCAACAGTTCGCAGTCGCCCCCTCCCGCCCCAGCCCCCCAAACAAGGTTTGCATAGATCAAGAACAACACCCTCCACCACCCCCCTCACACACCAACCCCCAATTAGGTTGTGTCCATGCCCTCCCTACTACTACTCCCCAATACCATGCTAACCAGGGTTGAGAACTCTTGGGAAACTGCCCTGCAGGGTACATGAGTCAGTCAGCTGTACACCCCTGCTCTTATGGCAGGGTGGCCGAATATCAGGCATGCGGACCAGGCCCCATATCCAGCACATGCAACAATTTCAAAGTGTCCGGCAACCATACACCCACCCATTATCCGCATAAATGTATAGAATCAGTTGAGTCGAGAACCAGGTGAGTCCCTACCGACATCAACTCCACCCCCTCCGCATCAAATATTCACAATATGCACTTATCTGATTGTTCAATGTGCCCTACTGCAATATGTCACTCAATGTCACTTAGAGATATCTCCAGCTGAGAGTCCGGCCTCGCCTCATGTTGTCTGTGTTCTTTTGCCATTTGTTTCGCGTATGCAAGAAACAAGAAAGGAACTCCCTCTTGACCTATATCCACTTTATCATTGGGGAAAGCCTCCAATAACACGGGCATACATAAACCACATCTTCTTTATAAGTTATTTATTCATTTTTATTTTTAGAGTTTTTTTTGTCATTCAAAAATTCATATTTTCTTTTTTCTTATTTGAAAACAGGTAGTTATTCGCTATATTTCATGTGATTTTCTTTAAATACATATACAAAAATTCATATTGTAATTACAAAGTCAGAATAGATGAACATATCTTTTTTTTTTTAAATAACGAGACAATAATTATAACCCAGGACGAGAACCACAAACACAACACATCCACTCTATCACACACCCTAGTCATACATCACTCTACTACAACTGAAAAAACACCCCGTTGTTTTACACCAGTTTGTCCACTGTACAACCAAAGGTTGGATCTAATTAGAAGAGAGGGCCAAAGCGTTTCGGTGGAAGAACTGCAATGGAAACCACCTTCATCAGAACAAGCCAGGGGCAATTGCAACAGAGTGTCTCGCAACCTGGAGTAAGTGTCTCTTTATTAAAATGTAATGTTCCAACGTGCCAATATGCTGCACCTTTACTCCTTGACTACAAGCCAAGGATTTTAGGCCATTTTCATTAGCTGCCCAAGGACCAGAGGCTTCACAACTGTCCTTCCCATTCAAAAGACTGTAATGGAGCCAGTCAAAGCAGTGCTATAGGCTCCTGTAGAGTATCGGTTTAAGAAGGTTTCAACAGAATGCACTTTCTCTTACGAGCAGAACACCTTTCATATATGTTTCAAGGGAGATCCCGATATACTTCTTATTTCCGCTGCCCAAATGTATGTATTGCTGTACGAATCCTGCAGTTGTCTGATGCTTCTCTACAGACACTGTAGCTCTGGTAGGAGTTTTTATAGGGTGTATTTATCAAATGGAATGCCTGTTCACATACGTCCCAGAGCTACACCAGCATACCGGCTGTACTTTGTTACCGCAAAAAAGTACATTTGGGAGGGGGTCCCTACTCTTCTTCATGTGATTTCGCGTATGCAAGGGCAGCCTTGGCGTCCGTGAAGAACATAGGTTTACCGTGTCCTTGTACCCTAAGCTTAGCAGGATATATCAGAGCATAGCGGGTCCCAATGTGGTGAATAATTTTCTTAGCAGGGAGAAACTCTCTGCGGGCGTTCTGAACTTGCAGTGTAAAATCCGGATATAGGGCTATGTTGTTTCCTTTGTACTGTATATCACCCTTTTCCCTGGCGAGTTTCAATATCATATCCCGATCTCTATAGTTCAGCACTCTCGCCAGTATCGGTCGTGCCGGAGCGCCAGGCTTCGGCCGTGGACCCAGCGACCTGTGCGCGCGCTCTATCAGGAACATCGCCGAGAGGTCCTGTCCAAAAAGTTCCTTCATCATCTCCTTTTTCCATGTTCTGTATGTCCGTTGACTCCGCAATCCCCGTAACACGTATGTTATTCCGTCGTGATCTTGCTTCCAAATCCTCATTCTTTTGTTTGATGAGCTGGAGCACACCATCCATGCCACGCAATTTATTTTCCAATTCCGTCTGACCTTCTTCAGTTTTGGTGACCCTTGTCTCGAGCAGGAGCGGATGTCTTCCTCAGGCGGCAATGGCGGTGCGGAGCCCATAGGCTGATCCTGCTGGCCACCATCAGAATCTCCAGCCTTATTTGATTTTTTTCCCTCGAAATTGATTTTCGGTTGCCTTGTTTCTGGTTTACCCATTTCTGCACCGGGCGTCTATTCCGCAGTGCGCAGCCCAGTCACCGCAATGCGCGTCGCGATATTCCTCTCAGTGGCACGATCACACCGACACAATGTGGGCGTCGCCGACCGACCCGGTCTATTCGCTACGTAGCTTCGCTCGCACCACAGCTGGGTCTGCGCAGGGTGCACCAGTCGCTCTGTCCGGTGTAGCCGAAGCCCCGCCCACCAGTCCTCGAGCTCTGATATCAAGTCTCAGCTGTATTGTATCCCGACCGGGCTACCAGTGAGGTGCCATGTGGCCCACATGCTGCATGTGTTTGTTATCACCGGCAGATCACCAGAGGTTCCAGAATGTGGCTTCGTCCAAGCCAGCCATGGGAGTCCACGCACCATCTGGTCCACACACAACATGCAGCAGAGCACTTGCGCGGCGGGCGACCTCCTGTTATCATGCGCACCTGGTCCACAGCAGCAGTAAACGTAAATGTGGCTGGACTAGTTCCAGCGCAAGCTCCAGACCGAGCGACTCTGTAGGGCAATGTGTATTTACACCACCATATATATTACAGACTTGGCGAGATCTTCTTGGCCCGTGTGTGACTTGTTCTGTGTGTTGACCCCAACAAACAGCGTCTAGCGCATCCGAAGGCCCCCAGGAGCCCCCCTGACCCGTCTCCCGGGTGGGTCACCGTAATGTGTTATGCAGGCCAACCTAACTACTGGCTTTTGGCATCCACGGCAGCCCCACCGCCGATCTTCACCATGCCAATGTCCAGGACCACAATCAGCAATCAGCAAAATGGCGGCCGGTCCTCTAGTTTCCTAGCTCATGGGGCGCTGCTCCACAGGGGAGTCCAGCCACTTGCCTCCTTACTTTCTGGCCGGTCTTGTGGGCGCAGCCGCTCTGAAACTCAATGCAGCCGCAGCCTCATGCTGCCCGGAAACCCGATCTCGCATCTACGAGCGGGAGCCGCTGTAGTGGTCCGTGGCCCCCACCGCCCACGTCCCGTACCTTCTCGGAGGTCGCCGATGTAGCGCGACTTTCCCAGCCGGATGTTTAGCCGGGTCTCTTCCTCCGGTGCGCCGGGCTGCGAGGCCGGACCTCCCCTACGCCTCCGGTGTCTCCTTTATGGGGCGCAGTCCGCGACGGATGGCACCAGTCCTCGGACGGCCCCAAACTTTAGGACCCAGCTCCACCACCGCGCAGCAGGCCTCAGATGCCCCCGGCGATTCAGCTCTCACAGGTAGTCAGCTGGCAGTCGGGTGCTTGGTTTGCCCCCTAAGGCGTAACAGGATGTCTTCCGATTTGCTTCTGCCTTACTAGGGCTGGTCCAGCATGCCTATGAACGGATGTATGACGGATTTCTTTCGGTCGGCCGGCGGAGCTGATCTTGCAAGCAGCCATTCCGCAGCTCCGCCAAGCCACGCCCTCGTACCCAGGGCTGGTTAATTAAATGAGATACCAAAGGTGATGATGGACGGAGCGCTGAGCAAATCAAACACTCACCCCCAGTCAACTGGTCTGGGTTTAATCCATCATCATTCTTTAGCTCACTCCACCTCCCCAGTTCACACATGGCCATATGCAAATCAGTCTGACCCTGTCACTCATGAGAACAGTCCAGCCCGAACTGCCAAGCCATGTCTTCCCTGGACCAGAAACAAGCATCCTGGGACCAGTTTCGGGTTCATAACCCTCATCAGCCAGGTTATCTTGAATCCAGTGGCAAAGTGAGCAAGGGACCCACGTCTGGGCATACCCTGCCAACTTAGGGCGAACAAAGCGATACCAAAGGGGATGATGGATGGAACTGGAATGGCATGGTGAGCAAAAAAACAATGGATTTAGGCCCAGATCTCTGTACTGGGGTGAATGTATGACATTGTTCTGCATTCTGTCCATCAACTGTTGTTTTTGCATTTGTCACCCCGAGTGGGACGGGTATGCTCAGACGTGTGTCCCGTGCTCTCCATGCCACTGGAATCCAGCTATCCTGGCTGATGAGGGCTGAAAGTCCGAAACTGGTCCTAGGATGCTTGTTTCCGGTCCAAGGAGGACCTGGCTTGGCAGTTCGGACTGGACTGTTCCCATGGGTCACAGGGTCAAGACTGATTTGCATATGGCTGGGTTCAAACTGGAATGGCATGGTGTGCAAAAAACCGATGGATTTAGGTCCAGATCTCTGTACTGGTGTGAATGTATGACCTTGTTCTACATTCTGTCCATCAACTGTTGTTTTTGCATTGGTTAATTAAATGCAGCGTTGTGCCACCCAGTGCAGCAAAACTGTAAAATCCATCTCCAGGCCTCCCATTGTAGCCTGGCTGTTCACTGTTAAAAGTTCAAATTCAACATGTCAAATTAACCCTTTTTTGACAGGTTTAAACCTTTCTTTTACATATTATGAAGTCAACCCTAATAAGCTATTATTACCAATAAGGCAGGGTTCTTGGTATTTAAAGTATGGCATGTAAAAGTTTAATGTTAAACATGTCTTTACATTAAAAAGGCACTAGAAGCTATTTTCACTGTAGCAGAGTTAGTTGTTTCATTGGAAAACATTGGTGTATAATATGTTTAAATAAAATCTGCTAGGAATCGACTAGTAATTTCATTTATGGACTTTTTGAGATATTTATTACAAACCCACGTCACTGATGTACTTTGGTTTGTAATGAATATTTTGGAAAGGCAACTTTAAGAAATTTACCATTACCCTGTCTTAAGTCCCTGGAAGAGAAATTTGCATTTGGCTCTCTACTTCTGCTATCCTGTAATTATATTTTGAATTGATGTGCATGAGATGTGAACTTGCTCCCAGTAGGCATTTGAACCTGACAGAGTATGCAGGATGGGGCTGTGATAATCCTTTTTGACATTACAGTAACAAATCTTGCTAGAATGTCACATCCTGCTTGACAAGTCTGCTGTGGTTCTTCATCTGACACTTGGGGCAGACTTCAAAGAGGCCACTGCTCGCTCAGGCAAATGGCAAGTCCCAATTACAGTGGGCCCCTTTTTGATGTTACAATGTCACAGCCTGTTTGACAGGTCTGCTGAGGTTTTTCATATAATACTTGGAGTTTACTTGAGAGGATGAAGACAGGATGCCTAAACAATTTTTGTGTATCTCGGTTGCTGAAAACCACTTTTGTTCTCCCAGACGTCTGTCTCTGAATATGTTGTGGGTACAGGACCTACAGCAAACTAGATGTTAGTGTTAGATGTGAGAGGACACTATTATTACTATAGTACACTCACCACAAACACCCCAAGCCCTCAGAGCACAAGTTTAGTGAGGCTGAAGACTACAGCTATTTTGAAAAATCCCAAAGTGGCTAAGGTTAAGCCCGGAAACCTTTACCGCCATTGGTTAGGGCATGCTCAGGGGTCATTCTGACCCTCTAGATTGTGGCATTTAAATGTGTCCACTTCAGGCCATTTCAGAACATGCTGGACCTGTGGAAGATCAGAGGAGGATTGGACCTGAGAAGAGACCGAAGACTGGAAATGCTCTCCTTCTTGTACCTAGGACAAAGAAGTGGACTGCAAAGGTCATAAGGATGACCTGTTAAAGCTACGTGGACACAAGCTGCAAGAGGCTCTTTTCTGCAGCTGCCCAGCTGATCTGTGGAAACTGAACCTGGACTGTATTCTACCTTTGAGTCTGTAAGTCCCTCTGTTGAAGTCCTGTTTTTTTTTTAGAAGTGTACTTCTTCGTGGATTGGAATTTAAAAGACTAAAGTCAGAGGATAAAATCTTTGACCAGGATGCACATGGTTATTGTATCTGACTTGCGCTTCATCACAGTCGGAATCAAATTGGGGTAAGGTCCTATTCTATTGCAACATGTGACCATCATTGGCACCCATACATGCACCTTCTCAAGTCATTCCGTTCATTCCACACCACCCCCAATTGCACAACTCACCCAGTCCCTGGTTATAGCACCCCTTCTACAGAAGCGCCATGCAATTGTTAATGTAACTGACCACTATGACCTAATTGCTATCACGTACTGTGATGCTTTCACACGCCTCTTCCATGTTCACTAGCATGGAATCGGTGATTGGTCACATCTGCCATCATTCTACCTTCCACGGACCATAATAACATGATTTAACATCTTATTTGCTACCTCTAACATCTAGACGTCTCTCAGCCTGAGTATTCTTCTTCATTTCAAGGAATGCACTACTTTACCGTCAAGTTCAGGATACTTTGATTTAAACTAATGTGGGTGTAATGACTTCACTTAAATGTGTGAGAACAAAGGCTATGCATGAAAAGTCAGACATTTGCTTCAATAGGATTACGACACGGTCTTAAGCAAATTTCCAACTTTACCCGAAATTTCCCTTGTAAATTAGATATCTTCCAGGCACAGATTTCAGTAGTAAGTGGACTGTTTACGTTATCTCTGCAACATTTTCACTGACTGGATATTTCTGCATCCGGAAATGGGATGTAAATGTGCATTTGCATATGTAACTTGTTTGTTTCTTTTTCTTCTACCTGGGGGAACAAATATTTCTTCTAATTAAAAACCTCTGTGTCCCCCCCCAACCCCCAGACACACCCCAAATTAAATGTATGGTTACCTTCTCATTCACGAACTCCAAACGCACTTTTCCTCTTGCCAGTAAAAATAAATGTGGGCATGCATCCACGATGAGAAGCTAATAAAATGGGGTTTGGAAATACTTTGATGTTGACCTACCTTCGCATGTAGTAGCACCCTGGAATGTTCTCAAACCTTCCCTGAGCCCAACATTTGCAAATGGGAACCTTTCCTAGTGCTATGAAACAGTATTCGGGTTTTGTGTTTCATGCTGATGTATTTGCTCAGCGTACCTAAATTTGGCTGCCCAGATGCATCATTGAATTAGGCCGTGACACTTGCTGCACAATCGCAAAGCTAGAATACATATTTTGATGGATGAATAACCGAAGTACAAGTAAGCAGCCTGAAAGAAAAAGTGGTTATGTGTAAATAAGATATAAGTACAAATTATGCAATGCTGTTTCAGAAGTAAATGTTCCTTAAAAGAAGACTAGGAAAATACATAATGGTAAGAGAACAGTAAACCGTGATGACCGAAAATATAATGTGTGTATTGACACATAAAACAATATTCTTGAATGTATTTAAACTTGTGTTTCATTGATGCAGAATGGGAACACAATCCAAGCGACAACTAGGGGAATGAAGAAAGTTCTTCAGCTAAAAAGTCACTTTGCTAGACTAAAGCAAATATTTTGTTGTATTAATAAACCTCATCCTTAATGGAATATTTGTGAAATGTTAATAGTGCCTAGATCTTCCTGTGATCTTTAGTTCTTGAAACGGATATTTCTTATTCATTTTGCAAGCACTGAGAATAAAAAACCAAAGCATTCCAAGTATATTATTTAAAAACCAAGAGTGTTGGCATTCATGCCCACTTTTTCTTCATTTCATATGCTCCTTTCCATGTTATGTGGGAAGTGCTTCTCCCACTGTTTTGCTTGAAACTCGCTTCAGTTCAGTCCTGGAAACATCTGTGAATGCCGAATGATCTAGTTTCTGCGTTTACTGGGTATTGGGCATCTTTTGACCTATGCTCCTCTTTTCTTTCCTTGAGTTTCCAGTCACCAGGGAAATATCATATGATGTAGTAGATCATTTACACAAGTTATCACCGTGCAGTGTGCTATAGTAAATGACTAGGCACCACTTCCAGAGTGGACACTGATGTAAAGGGGAAAAAGCCAATCCAGTAGCTTCGTGACGTTTAGTTCGAAGGTTCTATTGTATTATCATTCCTGGCTTCCTTGTCCCTGCCTTGGCTGCAGACGTAATGTTACCTCAGCAACTTGCTGATATTTTCTCGGACCCAATTTTAAGGCACAACCCCTCATGACTGACTACCTCAATACATGGGATAGGGCAGACCGTTCATGAGGGCATGTTGAAGCCCTAGTCTTCGCGTTTTGCAAGCTGTATAACAGTTTTCAGGCTCATGCATGACTCTAGGATTTGTAAGGCCAAGTACCATTAACTAGGCTTTAGTTTAGCAGCTTAGTTGATATGTTTTAAGAGTTATCGTACTGGTTCGCTTCAGCTCAATCAGTTGGACTAAGGTGCCTCATTATAGTTTGTGAAAGTAAAATTAACGGTTGGTTCTTATTGTTTGGGGACCTTGAGTCCCGTGAGTGAGTGAGTCTTTATTTGTTTCAGTTAATTAAAACATTTACAAAAAGATACAAAAGAGTGCTAAAAACATCAAACAAATCTGAAAAAGTGTCGCATTTCAGCATGTTAGATCTAGTACATTATCTTAACCAGTACAACTGATAACAAAGGGATCAGTTTTGAGGTACAAGTATCTCTAAAGAAACTGAGTGCGTGTACGAGTTGTACAGTTTCTTCAAATTAATTAACTAAGTAAGATTCTATTATGCTTGGTTTGATAATAAGATGTTGCGTTTCCGGTTATAAGATCAAGTGCACAATCTTAACCAGCACAGTCGATAACCTAGGGATCCGTTTTCAGGTACCTTTATCTCGAAAGTGACCTTGAACAAGTTACACCCATTATATTAATTAACTGAATAGGATTCTTACGTGTTTGGGTCGATAATATGGACCTGTGCCTCATTTCAAAGCATTAACTGGAAGTCATAACAGTTTGGAGGAAGGGACTGTTTATAGCTTGAATATCAAACACGGCACCTCAAAGTTAATAAATCTAATTAATTTCTAAAAATGCTGGTCATTCTAACGCAAAGTGTACAGTCATTGAAAAGTTAATAATTTCTTTGTTGATAGTTTTATTAGTGCTGTCAATCAATCAGGTTACTTGCATATCGCGCCTACTCACCCATGAGGGTCTGAAGGTGCTGAGGGGGTGTGGGGGAGAGGATCTGTGGTTCAGTCGAAGAGCCAGGTCTTGAGGTCCTTCCTGAATTGCAGTAGCAATGGTCATTGCCTAAGGCACAGAGGCAGTGAGTTCCAGGTCTTTGCAGCGAGGTAGGATTAGTATCTTCCTCCAGCAATGATCTTGCAGATGTGGGATGGTGGCCAGGGCCAGTTGGCAGAGTGGAGATCTCTGGTGGAAGTGTAGAAGGAGAGGCGGTGTTAGAGGTATGCTGATCCGGCGTTGTGGAGAGCTTTGTTGGCATGCATGAGGAGCTTAAGGGTAATTCTTTTGTTAATAGGTAGCCTGTGAAGGTCTCTCAGGTGGTCAGTGATGTGGCTGCGGCGTGGGATGTTCAGGATGAGTCTGGCAGAGGCATTCTGGATGTTCTGCAGTTTCTATTGGAGTTTCTGTGTGGTGCCAGCGTAGAGTGTGTGCCAGTAGTAGAGTCTGCTGCTGAAGAGAGCATAAGTAACCATTTTCCTGGATTGATGAGGATCCATTTGAAGATCTTACCAAGCAGGATGAGCTTGTGGAAGCAGGAGGACGAATCAGCATTGATTTGGTGGTTCATTGAGAATGAGGAGTGCTGGATGATTGAGAGGTTTCTTGCATGGACAAATGGTGTGTGGGGGGTGTTCAGAGCGCTGCGGGCCAACAGGAGTCTTCAAAGTCCACACACATCTAGAGTCTTAAACTGGAGACTTCTGCTTACAAAGTTTTGTCATTCGGATACTTAACTGCCTGACGCAAACATTTCAAATAGTGAGCTGACAAATAGAATTTCCCAGACTGACAGGCAGCAACTGCATCTTTACAAGTTCTCAAGTTTAGTTGCAGGAGATTGTCCGCAACCGATATCTTATAAGTGGTATTAAGGGAGCACAGATACAAATTATGTGCATTGGAGGCTCCGACTGCGCTCCACAAAGCTTACATGACCGCCTGTCATACCCTTGATTCACCCGAAGTGATATTCTATCAATGAAATGAACTCCACACATTAGGAGTAATAACCTCTGTGTGAAAGGGCTATGGATCAGGATCGGGAGAATTCCAAGATGACTGCCACTTTTCTCTGTTATGGTGAAGAAAGTGTAGGTCTAGTGGCTCGCCCGCTCATACCTGAATGCGATCTGATAACCGTGGAGCCATTATATGCCAGTAGGGGAACACACAAGGTGTGTCTTCAGGGAGAAGGAGAGCTGAGCGAAGACGCCAAGAAGGAGGAAGACCTGAGCATCGAGGAGTGATATGGAAAACCGAAGAACAATGGACCAGGGACAGCATTGAGTGCAGAGGTGGGAACCTGGCAGGAAACCCAAGCAGATGGTGAAGGGCACCACCATTTGCATTTCTGTCTTCGCCCAACGGTCCCGACAGAGAGGACACGGAGTTCTGCAACACTATGTCTCAGCAGATGAGCTGTAGCCCAAGGCAAGTAGCCTGTTATGTACTTGTAAAATGGTAATGGGATGCACATTTTCTGGGTCTACTGGTGGTGGTTAAAGGGTAGTTGAGAGGACCAAGATTGTGGTATTATTTGCTTGGCACTTTTGACTCCACTAGTGTTCTCAATCATGCACCCAAAATGGACTCTAGCTGTCACTGGTGTTTGGTGGTGGGTTCAAGCTGGGTAGCCAGATTGGCTAAAGGTCTCTTTTGTTTTCTCCTGAGGGTCCACATCCATCAAGTGGAGAAGTGATGCCAGAGGACTGAGAAACAGAGAAAAGAAACAGAGTAAAGCAACTCTAAAATTCCTATTTTTTCCCTTGAGATGTTACTGGATGACATTTACTAAATGATTCTGACCTCTTAGACCTTTACAGACTCGGTGTCAAGTATATTTTAAAAATCCCTATCAATTACTGAGCGACCCCACTGTGTTTGGTTTGACTAGCCTGTTGCACTCTGCTTCATTGCCATTTTCCAGGGCAAGTCCAGAAACTTGGAAACTCGACTCATTGTATAGGGAGAGTAGAATCCCTGATCTCTTCATAGCAGAGACGGCATCACTGTCCATTGATCTATAAATTAGTCTTGCTTGCTTAGGTAAAATTCTGGACTTGAGTTTTGGAGGTATATTACTGCCCCAGATTTCTTCTGCTGCTAAGGCATTAACTGCTGATACAAGATAATGGTGCCACTTCAAATCCCTGCTGGAAATTGACTGCTAGATCAAGTGTCTCAGCGTGCCAATCTTGGCACTCCTTGCTTTTGCACAATAGTTAATATAGCAGGATTTTGATATTTGGCTCTGTCCAGGCAGGCTAAATTCGAGACGCAAGCATGCTGCTAATATACAGTTAGGCAGCGAGAAAATAGCACAATTACATTGGTTCCGAGCATGAGCTAACCAGACCTCTAAGTGATCTATGAAAGCGAGGCCTCCACACGACAGTTTGCAGTTTAGAGTTTGTCACTCAACATAGCTCTGTTACTTATCGTCTGTACATCTTGCGAATTAATTTGCAAAAGGCAGCTTGCTTTCACGAGGCTAGATGGTCTTGATGACTGCCTTGACTGTTGAAGTATACTCCAAAGTATTTAGTCATTGGGGTTGTCTCCAATTTGTTGGTGCTCAGATGCTGTGATCCTATTTTGATGTTACTCCTATGAATCATTAAGAATTTTGTTTTCCCGCTATTGATTTCAATATTATTCAGTGTACAGTACTTGTTAAGAGCATTCAAAGAGCGCTTGTTGCAAGCCTATTTTGGTTTGATCAAATATGATGTTAACATCTGTTTATTAGAAGAGGTGAATCTTAGCTACTGCCAATTTTGGTAGAAAGGCTCTCACGGTGGCTAGATGATTGTTGATATCAGCAAAGTACAGATTACAAAGTAGCGGGACCAAGATGCGTCCCAATTTCACCCCCACAAAGTTGGATTTTTGTCTGAAGATACCCAATTGATTGTGATCCGCACTTTACCCATGTGTTGGACTAGAGACTAATAATGGCATTTAGTGGTGATACTAGTACTTATGGAGCTTATGCCACAGCCATGCACTGTTTATGCAGTCAAAAGCAGTGGTGAAATCAATAAATGCAGCAAGCAGGGTGGAAGAATTCGTCTTCATGGCCATGTCGGATAGGCAGGATAGTGCCATTACATTATCTCCCATCCCACATCCACTACGGAAGTCTAGCTGTGTTGACGGTATTATCCTCTTTTCCCTGGTCCATTGTTCTAGTTCTTGCAGTAAGATCTTGGAATATACCTTACTATCTATGCCCAGTAAAGTAATTAATCTGTAGTTGGCTGTGTTGTCATGGGATCCCATTTTATGTATAGGAACCCGTACCAAACCTGCTCTCTGGATTTATGTTATGCATCCGACATTGACCAAATAGCGAGTACATCATTCTGCTCATTCCTTACTTGCTTCTTTAAACATACTGGTTAGAAGGTCATTTGGTCCTGGTGCACCTGCCCGCTGCATGAGCCTTGTGCTCTTGTGTACTTTTAAAGGGGTTTGCCGTTGGAGATCAGGAACCTGGGCACAGGGATGCTCTACCATTTCACAAATCTTACCGATTCCACTTGTTGATTGGCCCCATACAGTTGTGCTACGTAGGTCGACCAGGATACTGCTGTGATGTTCCCATAGGTATGTTGGTTCCTGGTGTTCATTATCCCATGTACCAGCACCCAGAAAGCACAGGGATTGGTGGATTGTTCTGCTTTATGTAGCTTTATCCACAGTTTTTCTTCTCGTAATTGGTCAGAGTCCCATCTCTTCTTTCTGTATTTCCTCTGTGCTGACCTTAGTGCAATCGGCGCCGACTCTTTTTCTCTATTTCTCGCCAAAAACGTGGCACGACAATTCACTCTTTTTTTTAGTTGAGCAATCTCGCTGATGTCATTGCTGTAGAGTTCAGTTTCTGGAGTGATTGTATCACTTGGTCTATCCGGGCTTTCCAACCTTTCTCGTGTACTGTTTCTAATAATAGGCCAGGATGCTTTTGAGACTCCTTTTTCCTTATGCAGGCTGGTCAAGGACCTTGTCAGTTTGGTGATATCTTCCTCCTGAAGCTCTAGTCCCCGTCTGATTACGTAATTGTCGTGATGTCAATTTGATTGTTTAGCAGGGAAATAGCGACCCTCGCACATGAATTCACCATCGCCAGTATAATCAACGTGAAAACCTTTTATTCTCTTGAAATGAGCCACTGTAACCCAAATGTAGTCCAGTTTTGATTGTTTTGGCTCCCCAGATGCAGGTATATGAAGCAGGATGATCAGTTGTGAATCTGCTGTTCAGTGCTTGGAGGCTTACGTTGTTCAGAGTGTTGGCTAACAGGAAGTCATTCCGAACTTCTCTGGTATTATTCTTAACTATGGAGTGGATGCCCATCTCAGAATTCTTCACTTGTTGCCACATCGATGTAATGTTTGCACCAACAAGTTAGAATTAAAGTCCGCTGTAATGAGAGAGAGCTCGTCAGGATAGGACAGGTAATTACTTTGTAGAACCTTAACAATGGTCCTTTGATTAACTTTTTTCTTTGTGAGGTGCGGGTTTCTGATGATTGTTGTTTCTGGCACCAGAGGACCAGTGACTGAAGAGCATAGTTTGATGCTAACAAGCTCACCCTCTCCTCTGTGAAATACATTGACCTCTACTTCCATGTTTCTGAGCATGTAACTCCTCCGGGTTGGTGGCCTCCTTCTTCCAATGGCTCAGCTGGGGCGTAATATTCATTATGAGTTTACCACAGGCATGGTGATCGCTACCAGGTCTCTTCAAGACATACTGTTTCGTTTTGTTGCAATTCCTGTAGTAGGTTTGGTCTTTTAAACAGATCGTTCAAGCCTCTGATATTCCAGGACACAATGGTTAAAGTAGGATCTAAAATGTGTTTTTTTTCACTAGTATAAGTGTAGCCTTCTGTGTTGGGGACAGTGCTCATTATTACATTGCAAGTGACCTGTGTAGCAGGTATACTTTGGATTTGCTATGCATCTCGAGATTGATACCCCCTGAAAGGAATTACCAATTAATTCATAGATTTCGAAGGAAAGGTTTCATCAGAGTTTTGTGATCCAGCACGATCCTGTGACTCATTTGCCCGGACGACTGCCTTTGCTTGGTCATTCGAGAAAACAAAACACTTAAGCTACTAACACAAGCAAGAATTTGGACTGGGAAGGTCTTAGGCAGGGTAGGAGTTCAAACAAGCAAGAATTGGGACTGGGAAGGGCTTAGGTAGGAATATTACTAATTTTATTGCTTTTTTGTAACGTTTTTTTTATTTTCAGTTTAGTAGTTTTGCATTAACCTGCTTTTCAGCTGTGCTTTCAAAATGGACTAGGTTTCTTATTGGTGTGTTTTAAATGTTTTTTTAAAGCCATGGATCAATATTTGAACTAACAAAAGAATGTACGTTGATAGGAAATCATATATTGCAAAGTCATTTCTTTTTTCATAAACGTATTTGTATGACTTTAGTTAGCAATTCAGAAAGAAATGAAGTGTAACATAATCGCAAATTACAAAAATTAACTTCAGTACTAAGCCCCTGATCTAGACTTCGGAGGTAGGTAGGAGGCAGTATCACCTTCACCCACACTATGCATTTGGTTGATCAAATCAATGATCAAATGTTGGAGGCTAGGGAAGGGGATGGTGAAGACATGCTCACCTTTCCACGGATGTTGACATAGATATAGCTCCGTGTATTCCCTTTGCAGACTTCATGGATTCAAAGGTGCTCTCCAGCTTCTGTGGCTGACCAAATTGGGAGTCTGCAAAACTCACTGAGCCTCCGAGATGGTGAAGAGTCCCCTTAATCCATTTGATTAACCCTCCTGGGTGCAATCACTCCCCTGATTTAAGGGAAGTCTTAAGGGATGCCCAAGGGTTCCCTCGATCCTCAACATGTACATGCAGTAAACCCAAGGGAATTTGTGGGGCTTTGCTTGAGGCCAAGGGTAGGTTGAGGTGGAATAAGGAGTGAGATTTAGGGACTTTAATCCAAACCGTTTTACTCATGTCACGAGCGCCCTATGAATTAAAAGCTGCAAGGGACAGATCCAAGTAATCCCCAGGGCCAGGAATGCACACGGCCATGGAGTTGCCCGCCACTAGCTGCGAGTATTTGCTGGACAACATGATGGCAGCATATGTCCACCACCACCTCCAGAATATATTTAAGGCAATTGATGACTGTTGTGATGATGGTGCAGAGTGAGCGCCTCCTCCTCTCTATTATAAATAAGGGCACTAATGGCATATTGAAGATCAAAGTTTTTATTTTTTTATGTTTAAAGGAACCTTTTGGTAAGTGGATCCGGCGTAATATATATAACATAGTTATCCCTTACTTGAGCAGAGGCGCTACAACTTCATTGAGAGAGATGAATCCAAGTATTGCTCAGAATGCTTGGACTTTTCGTTAGGTTCTTGTTTTGCTGAATTTATATCTAAATGCTATGACACTTTAGATTTCTCGTTGAACCTGGGTTGATGACAGTGTTCAAAATACTGTGTGTTTTGTTGTAATGAGAAAACAGAATACTTTTCCAATTAAAGCATGCATGTATTTTTTGTTAGGTCCGGATTGACAGGGCAGATTTCTGCATTACCTGTTACCAATTCTTTAAAATCTGAAGAATGAGTTTTGTCTCCACTCCGGGAAATACACGCTCACCTCATGAAACTGGCTCTCTGGCGTGTCATTTCACCTCCTATTGAGAGTGGGCTTTGCAACGCATGAGGGACTATTTTGCATATCAAAAAAACTTTGAAGTACCACACATTTCATTATTTTCTCACTTATGCATTGTATTAGGAAATCAATCGAATTTTTGATTGAAGCTAGCGTTTGTTGCGAATTAATAATGCAAGGGTGACCCACTGGCTTTGACAATTTATGCTTGCTTACTTTTTTAATAGGTTATTGGCTGCAAGCTGTGCCTGCTAGTTCCAGGGCTATTCTTCAGTCACAAATTAAAGGGACGCTGATATATTCCTTACTTGCTTTGCAATGTAGCCCTCAGAATATTTTTTTCCATACAGAAAACTCGTTAAAAAACCATAAGAGCGGTATTCGAAGAAAGTCTTTAATTGTAATGTTTTGGGCAAGGGACCGTAGTTGCTGGCTGTGCCCCTTCATATTCCCTGTGCTCGTATTTTTTTATGTGCAGTGCTCTTGTAAGAAGACCAAGCTAGTGACTGGTGGTCATGCTGCTGAGGATGAATCGATAAGTATATAGAAAAACAAAGCTTTAGTTAATGGATTTTGAGTTTATTTTACTGCTTAATTCTATATATGAGCTACTTATATCCTGTAAAATAATTGTACAGTGTGCTGCAGGAAGCCCGAGAGGTACATCGTTGCATTCTTAAATGGATTTGATTCTCTGCTGTTCGCTTAAAAGCATGGTTGATCCGCTGGCAGTATTTGGTGAAAGCTCCGTTGAGTGACATTGTGTTAAGGATTTTGGTCTTGAAATAGTTTTAGCTTAAGGGCGCGTAAGCAGATAATGCGCATTGGCGGCTGTGCAGCTCCTGGGCTTTTTGTAGGAGAAACATTTCTTCTACTCTGTTGGAGTGCATGTTGCCATCGCCCCATCCTGTGTTTTTCTGATTGCCTTAAATTAACTGTTGGGCATTGTGACAGGATTTCCATGTGCAGCTTGTGCATTAACTCCTGGACGAAAGCTCTGTAAAGGGCCGTCAGAATAGGGGCAGGATAGATTAATGGGACCAGTATTAAAGGCCATTCAAGACTTGCTAGCGATGCTGCCCTTATTAAGAAACCATTGACTGGAATATTAGACAACGCTTCCGTAATGTACGTGGTTGTGTTAATTGTAATACCTACGTTGGCCTGGCTGCTTATGAACAAATGTGTATTGGTAGCCCCTTGTAAAAACTAAAACGTTCAATAAAAACATCTAAAACAAAAAATTGTCTCGAGATTAAGAAATATAAAGTCCTGCCTTCACATTAGTGTGCAACAATCGCTCCCATCTCTGTACCAGACCAGCTTCAGAAAAGAACTCATCTCCTCCCATGCAATGTTGTAATTGCCACACTGCATCAGGGACACATTGCTGGTGCTGATATGCCATTGCCCTTAACAGGCGGTAGCAAACAAACAACATCAACATAGTGCACCATCCTGGACTGGTCACAAGCTATGGAGTCCTACCTGTAGCCAGTGCCACCATCTTGAAATTCTCTACAGATGCTGAGGAGGTGCGCTCTCCATCAATCAAAGACTGATTAACACTTTTGATAGCACCAGTCACCCATCTAGTAATTGGTTGTCTAAAGACTCTCGGCTCGAATCCCCACAGAGCACGCAGCCTCCATCGCAAGAGTCCAAAACAAAGTTGGAGAAACAGTGCTGCTTCACAGCTCAGTCAGCTTCACCCTGCTGTTAGGGTGTTTTTCAACTGCTTCAAGTTGTGACTGTAGGTGTCTTGGAGCACCAGTCTACAGATGCCACAGTAATCCTTATAGATGGTCAGGATTTACTCCTCAATTAATAGATGTATGTAACTGGTTCTGTAACAGATTTTGCTTCGTAGAACGTGGAGCGTTATTGTATTACGGGTTCCTCACCCCTACCCCTTCCACCTGTCCGGGGTGCCTGCCAGCGAAAGAAGAGGAGACATAAACTTTCAGCCATCATATCAAACATCCTGACGAGCAGAATAACCAGAATACTCCATGAATTGATCAGCTAGTCCACTGAAGATTATGAAAAATAGAGCCACAGGATTAATTGGCCATCTACAGTTATAGGATATCAGTCAGCAAATTATCCACCTGAAGATAAATTACTTCAAAAAACGTGATGTCAATATCTTCCAGGACTCCACATTCAATAAAGTCTTTAAAGCGGATGTAAATATCTAGCATCGATCATTGTGAGCAGATCAGCTAGTCTACTAGAGTTTGTCAGGAGCCAGAGAAATAGAAACGTCTGGTCGTCAGGTTATCTCCATACATCGAGTTGCAGATATTATCCCTTCCAGATATAACTATACACATCGAAATTAAGACCACTGGTAAAAGAAAATCCTGAGGAAGGCAACTTGCCGAAACGCGTTGGTGGTAGTTAAACATCATTACCAGTGATGACAGCTCTGAACTGATGATCTATGTTAAAATCTTGATCTAATAGTTGCTGCAATCAGTACATAGAATTTGTATTATATGTATCGGTATTACATAGGATAGACTTTGAAAGAAATATAGTGGTGGTTTTCATATATATGTGACTATAATGAATTATAAATGCACACTTCAAATTGGAGAAAATTGATTTTGTAAATATATGATACATGATGCTTTTTTATTAAAATATTTATATAAAATATCCTTTCTCTTGATAAAAAAACGACAAAGAAAAGAATAAAAAAAATAATTTTCTATATTACTGTTTTCAATGTGTATAATTTTGGATCTAGAGTTTTTCATGAACAATTTGTTTTGATATCAATAATGAATTTGATGTAAATCAAATCCCCTTTCCCCCGTGTTCGTTTCCCAAGTGTAACTGGTTCTGGCGCACGTAGTAGGATTTTGAAGTGATAACACTATATAATTAATGAATCATGTAGAATCGACGTTTTTACTACGAGGAAATCACAAACATTTGTGGCATGTTCACAAGCTCCTTTATGAAATTTCCAATTAACTTTTTAAATAGTTTTGAAAATGCTTTTAAAACGCATTCAAAATATTAGTCTATACACAAGAACATGAACTAATCCCACTACATCTCTGGATCCACAAATAACTCCACTCATACCCCAAATCTCCTTTAGAGCCTTCTATTCAATGATGTCACACACTGCTGAACTATCCATACTAAAGATCAAAGCTTTAGACATATAATTGGAGCGGAGTGTGGCAGTCATGATTATGAACACATATCCACACTATGGACAGATATCACTAAAATTATTAATAACCACTTCTCTAGAGGCGGCGTCCTGTAGTTACCAACATGTGGTGATAGGTGCTTTTTTGTAAGGAACAGTCTGCTGAACACAAGGCCTGACTAACTTCTGACTTAGGGCCTGATTTAGATCTCCGTGGATGGGTTACTCCCTCACAACGGTGGCGGATATCCCGTCCGCCGAAATATTAATTCCATAAAATGTAATGGGATTTATATTTCGGTGCATGAGATATCAGTCACCGTTGTGACAGAGTAACCTGTCCGCCGAGATTAAAATCAGGCCCTAAAACTCAAGCTCACTGTCCAAGCTGAGATCAGTCAGTGAGGGTGACATGGAAGTAACTGGACAACTATAAGAAAATATGGATACCCATAAATCTCTCCACAATCACCAAATGGTCTTACGTGTATTGAGAACTATCAAGTTGGGCTTTGATATCGGCAAAGGGGCCATTGCTTTGGCGTAGCTGAGTAGACAGACTGTACCTATTTACTCCCTCTAAAGTAGCGGATCATAAGACTGTTCTAAAGCTGCTAGAGAGAGTGGGCCAGGGTAGCAGGGAATTCTCAAAATTTCACTCCATACTTTCTTTTTCAAAGAAACCTCCATTAAAATTGGCTCAGCGCGTTCAGTCACATCCGGGCTACCTTACAGATGTCTGCAGGGATCTCCACAGTTGTCTCGAACAACATGAAAAGGGGAGTTCCCATTATTAAAAAGGACAATTAAGTTCCAAGACTGGACAGAAAACGCCCACAGAACAGCTAATTATTTTTCAAATTTATGTTTTATTTATATTCTCAAAGTTGTCTCCTTCAGAAGATATGCCCTACCCATAGCACATCTAATTAAGCGATATCAAGTAGAGTTCCACAAGTGCGCAGACAACATCAAAAGCAGCAATATACCTGTAACCTGTTCAAAATTAACACATTCTGGACTGCTAGTCCAGTGTTGTGCCGGGGATAGAGGCAGCGGCTATATAGAGTTGCAAGGTAGAAACATATTGCACTGCATGGCAGACTAAAGACATTGCTTCAACACTGGTGGTAATTCTTAGTGTTGCAGTGACCTCACTGTGGGGGACATTGGATACAGATTGCTAGATTGGATTAATCTATCACTTTGATACGACAGAGGGAGCGTGTCTTTTTTAGATTGAGTGCTAAAGGTTACAGCAAGCTCATCCCAGCTCAGTGACAGAGGGACTTTTCAAAGTCCTGAGGCTTCTTGGTCCTAAGTAGCATGTTCTCAGTTTCAGCACAGGAGATAACCATGACGCTGGGTAAGGATGCACGGCGGCCTTTTCACAGTCATCTTATGGATCTCACTGCTAATAAGATTGTTAGGTTTAAGAAACAATGCAACGTTTAACGTCTTTTGAGCGTTTAAAGTGTCCTAAGTCACAAATCTGTGTAGGTTGGAGAGCCCAATAACATTTGTAGTTGTTCTAACACTGGCCAGAAACATGTTTCATCTGGACAGGTCACGGACATATCTTGCCCGATAGTTTGTTACGAGGACCATCCGAGTCCGCGCCTTTAAAATAATCTTTTATCTTTCAGGGGTGTTAGGTATGCTCTATGCAGGATATAGAATTGGATTACCTTGATTCTAGCATTCCCAGATACCTGAAAGCTGAGCCAGGATATGACCCTATTCAGCTTTATTGAACACTCTGCGTAGCTCTGTTTCCCACTTGCGCTGTGTCCAGAGAGAATAGGGTGTGAGCAACAAGCGCATTAGCCAGCCATCTGATAAGATATTGACTGATTCCCATAGTATGGATGGCCTGTTACTGCCGGTGTTGAGAACCCGTCAGTTGCTAATTCCCAACCCTGTCACAATGTATGAATGAGCACATAGAGAGCCAAAAAATGGCATTGAGGTATGTTGTGATGTTCCCTGAGTTCTTTGAAGGTGAACAAGGTTCCCTTGTGAAAAGGTCACCAAGGGTCTCAATCCTAAGGTATGCCCTTGCTTGAGAGTGGCAATGCCCAGAGTGCTCTCAATATATTATAGGCTTAGTAATGGGGTAGAAGGACTGTAAGGGAGAGCCTGCGCTATATGATGCGTGGCTGCAATTCCATATGTAAGTTACCTGTAGCAGTAGGGAGGGCATGGTGCCCAAGCAGGCATAAAAGCTGTGGTACTTTTGCTGTCGTCCATGGTTCCTGCACTGTAGCTGGGTCAACTAGGCAGGCACCCATTGACGGCTAGTGGAGCTGAGAGGCAATGAAGTAGTGTTCAACATTAAGGACAACTAGGCCACCTGTGTCAGTATTGCAGTAAAGTTTAGCCTGCACTACCAAGCGCTGGCCGTTGTGCCGGATTTGCTTCCCAAGGAGAGTATTAAGTGTGTGTGTATACATACATATATATATATATATATATATATATATATATATATATATATATATATATATATATATATATATATATATATATATATATATATATATATATATTACCTACTGGCGGTCGCCAGTAGGTATATATAGTTAGGATTTTTTCTCTATGGGTTTTTTGAAAATTCTATGTCTAATAACTTTGGCGTTTGTGGACGGAATTGGCTGAAATTTTCAGGAAAATGGCACATTTTGTTTCTGAGCAGCCCTTGAAAATTTGGGGGGGGGTTCGTCCAGTGGGGGCCGAGAAAAAAGGGGGGTCCCAAAACGTGTTTTTAACATTGAGTTTTCCATAGGGCGGTTGGCCTCACTTTTAGCCCGAACGGCTGAATGGATTTGCACGAAACTTGGCAAAATTGTAGGGACTGGTAGCCCGATGTGCCTTTTGTAGGTCTCAATATATGTGCTCCAGTGGATTTTGAGAAATTAACGTTTAAAAAAAGATATATATCTGTAACAGCGGACCGGGCAGCGCTCTGGTTCGCGGACTTTTCGCGCAACGGAGCTTTGTGAAGCGAAGCTGATTGGTTCTCCGGCGTCTGTCAACATTCCAAACAGTCCGTAGCGGCCGCCATCTTGTCTCTCGGTAGGATCGAGAGACAAGAGGAGGCCGAAGCGAAGGGGCAAATGACCATAAGGGGGCATAGTACATTGTCGCTCACCCCCTAGGTTTGATGTGGAGGTTTTAAAAGGGCCCTGCGGGGCAAAAAAAAATAAAAATAATAATAATCGAACAGCTGAATGGATTTGCACGAAACTTGGCAAAATTGTAGGGACTGGTAGCCCGATGTGCCTTTGCTAGATCTCAATATATGTGCTCCAGTGGATTTTGAGAAATTAACGTTCAAAAAAAGGTATATATCTGTAACAGCGCACCGCTTCGCGTACTTTTCGCGTTACGGAGCTTTGCGAAGCGAAGCTGATTGGCTCTCCGGTGTCTGTAAACATTCCAAACAGTCCGTAGCGGCCGCCATCTTGTCTCTCGGTAGGATCGAACAGCTGAATGGATTTGCACGAAACTTGGCAAAATTGTAGGGACTGGTAGCCCGATGTGCCTTTGCTAGGTCTCAATATATGTGCTTCAGTGCATTTTGAGAAATTAACGTTCAGAAACAAGATATATATCTGTAACAGCGCTCCGCTTCGCGGAGATAAAATTATATGTGTATTACCTAGCTGTTGCTAACACCAGTTAGCGACGGCTAGTAGAAGATAGCGACCATCTTGGGCCCCACTTTGCATGTGAGTGATATTTATCACTAATGACATGCAAAGTGGGCATGCCAAGATGTTAGCGACTGGAAACAGTCGCTAACATCGCTATCTCCTATTATCAACTTTTGGAAATATTCGAGATAAGGGCGAATATCTCTAAAAGCTACCACCTGCCCTGAGCAGTTCTTAGCCATGTTATCC
The DNA here is from genome assembly GCF_964261635.1 of Lissotriton helveticus. Lineage (NCBI taxonomy): Eukaryota > Metazoa > Chordata > Amphibia > Caudata > Salamandridae > Lissotriton > Lissotriton helveticus. The sequence goes on from NC_136067.1 coordinate 1,405,736,555, forward strand.
AATGGGAGGTGGATAACATGGCTAAGAGCATTAGCTCGGTAATGCATGAATATCGCTGAGTTTTCAGCGCTATTAATGCATTGCGGTCGTTTTTTATCGTATTTCCGATAAACCTTGATAATAGCAAGGTTTATCTGCGATAATTTCTGACGGTAAAAAAATCGTTGCTAAGCATCGTTAGGGATAAATATCGCTTAACTTTGGTAATATGCCCCAACGTCTGTTAACGTTCGATTCGAAGGAAATCAGGAAGTGTTGAAAAACATTGTCTGCGCCATCTTGTCTTTTTTCAAATGCCACACTTTTGTCGTGCACGGCAGCCATTTTAGATGCCTTGACCAGACCCACTCTGTGCACGCTGTCGATCCTTAGCATGGCTCCCCACCCTCGCAAACATCTCCCCCAGGCAGTGGTCACCCCCGCTCTCTGTCTTATGCATGGGTAATAAACCTCCCCCATCTGCGCTGCTGTTCCCTGAGAATCACACCCTGTGCCCGCCCGACACCTCCCTTTCGCCCTATTCACTACCGCACCCTCTGACACTCCTTTTCCTCTGTGTCCGATTGTCCAGGCTGGTCCTAGGGTATCAGCTAGCCCTGCAGATGTAGTTTATGGCCACAGCTGTAAAGAATCACCCCTCTTCAAAGGAGTTATAGTAGATCAAGGCCCACACTCGATGAGATTCGTCACAGCAGAAGCGTTGCTATTATCTGAAAACCATCCTGTATTGTGATTGGGGAGGGGACCGAGCCTGAAGCGGAAGATTCCAGGGATGACTGTTTGTACATCAAAGTTTTTACAATTATGTGTCACATTAAAAATATATAGCACTCCGACAAAGTAGTAAGATTATAAAACTTTAATAATTTATAAATATATACAAGAAAACAAAAATAGTAATAACATATAAACATTTTTAGGGAAAAACAACGAAGTAGCGGTCGGCTGTGCGAATAGTCCCAACGCAGCACAACGTCCAGATTTCCGGCGTGGGGCGTCGCGGGGGGTGGGTCATCAGTAGCAAACTGTTGTGCGAATAGTTCCAAGGCAGCAGAACGCGTTGAAATCTAGATGCCACGAAAGTGATGTCTAGTAAGTTGCCACCCAGCAAATAACGGCATGGGGCGTCGCGGGGGGTGGGTCATCAGTAGCAAACTGTTGCGCGAATAGTTCCAAGGCAGCAGAACGATGGCACCAAGGTGATGTCCAGTAAGTTGCCGCACTGGTTTTGGTATCCTACAATGCTGCTCCGAATAACGGCGTGGAGCGCCCCGGGGGTGGCGGCGTGAACGGGCCTCTCCAGGTGGAGTGTCATCTGTTGTAGTGGGGCGCCCCTTTACCGTTTCAGTTGCCATTCCGTCCGTTTTTGGTCCACTGTGTCAAAAGCCGCAATTCAGCTGAGTTGCGCCCACTCTTGCGGTGCAGCGATAGGCGGCTGTCACAGGACTCTCAAAATGGCGGCAGGCTGTTTCCTTTTTGGGCCTGGTCCACTGAAATGGCCCTGGGACACCTTGGAAATCGGACGCTTGTCTGCTAGGTCTTGGACCTCATTCTCGAAAGCGTCCCCTCCGCCTTGAGAATTCATCAAAAGTTTTGGGGGCTCCGACTCCTGCAGGCTTCTGGTGGGGAGCGGCTGCCATGATTGCTCGCGGAATGACCACGACTGAGCTACGAGATGGTGGTGCTTTCATGCTGACGCCAGCTTCAGTCTGAAACATCCAGAAACAAGGTGGGGCTTTCATCGTTTGGGGAAAAAAAAAAGTTTTCATCCTATGAAAAGTGTTGTTTTTAGGTCACATGATCAAGCCTTCCATCATTAGGAAACCAAAAGTAAAATGAACCAATGAAAAGTTTTATAAACAAGTCACATGACCTGTTATGCGGCATAGGGTGTAAAATTAGGAGAAAATACGTTGGCACGTGAGGCGGCGTCAGTAGCGGACCGATGTGCGAATAGGCCGAAGGCAACACAACGCGCCAAGATCTGGATGGCACCGAGGTGGTGTCCAGCAAGTTGCAGCACTGGTGTGGCCATCCTACAATGCTGAAAGTCGGCGTGGGGCGCCCCGTTGGCCTGTGAGTTTGCGTCAGTAGCGGACCGATGTGCGAATAGGCCGAAGGCAGCACAACGCGCCAAGATCCGGATGGCACCGAGGTGGTGTCTAGTAAGTTGCCGCACTGGTGTGGCCATCCAACAATGCTGAAAGTCGGCGTGGGGCGCCCCGTTGGCCTGTGAGTTTGCGTCAGTAGCGGACCGATGTGCGAATAGGCCGAAGGCAGCACAACGCGCCAAGATCCGGATGGCACCGAGGTGGTGTCTAGTAAGTTGCCGCACTGGTGTGGCCATCCTACCATGCTGAAAGTCGGCGTGGGGCGCCCCGTTGGCCTGTGAGTTTGCGTCAGTAGCGGACCGATGTGCGAATAGGTCGAAGGCAGCACAACGCGCCAAGATCCGGATGGCACCGAGGTGGTGTCTAGTAAGTTGTCGCACTTCTGTGGCCATCCTACAATGTTGAAAGTCGGCGTGGGGCGCCCCGTTGGCCTGTGAGATGGCGTCAGTAGCGGACCGATGTGCGAATGGGGCCAAAGGCAGCGCAACAATATTTTCTGATTTGAAGACACCACAAGGCGCTGAGATGCCAAGATCCGGATGGCACCGAGGTGGTGTCTAGCAAGTTGTGGCACTGGTGTGGCCATCGTACAATGGTAAAAGTCGGCGTGGGGCGCCCTGTTGGCCTGTGAGATGGTGTCAGTAGCGGACTGATGTGTGAATGGGGCCAAAGGCAGCGCAACAATATTTTCTACTATATTTTCGGAGTAGAAGACACCACAAGGCGCTGAGATGCCAAGATCCGGATGGCACCGAGGTGATGTGTAAGTTGCGGACGGATGTGCGAATGGGGCCAAAGGCAGCTCAACAATATTTTCTGAAGAGAATACACCACAAGGCGCTGAGATGCCAAGATCCGGATGGCACCGAGGTGATGTCTAAGTTGCGGACCGATGTGCGAATGGGGCCAAAGGTAGCGTAACAAGATTTTCTGTATGGAAGATACCACTAGGCGTTGAGATGCCAAGATTCGGATGGCACCGAGGTGATGTCTAGGAAGTTGTGCCACTGGTGTGGCCATCGTACAATGGTAAAAGTCGGCGTGGGGCGCCCTATTGGCCTGTGAGATGGTGTCAGTAGCGGACTGATGTGCGAATGGGGCCAAAGGCAGCGCAACAATATTTTCTGACTGACACCACAAGGCGCTGAGATGCCAAGATCCGGATGGCATCGAGGTGATGTCTAAGTTGCGGACTGATGTGCGAATGGGGCCAAAGGCAGCGTAACAATATTTTCTGTATGGAAGATACCACTAGGCGTTGAGATGCCAAGATTCGGATGGCACCGAGGTGATGTCTAGCAAGTTGGTGTGGTCATCCTACAATGCTGAAACTCGGCGTGGGTCACCCCATTAGCCTGTGAGATGGCGTCAGTAGCGGACCGATGTGCGAATAGGCCGAAGGCAGCACAACGCGCCAAGATCCGGATGTCACCGTGGTGGTTTCATAGTTGAGAGGCACTTCATCTGCAGTGGGGCGCCGAGATCCGGATGGCACCGAGGTGATGTCTAGCAAGTTGCTGTACTTGTGTGGTCATCCTACAATGCTGAAACTCGGCGTGGGTCGCCCCATTAGCCTGTGAGATAGCTGTTCTTTGGATTTGGGCCTGGTCCACTAAAATGGCCCTGGGACACCTAAGAACTCGAACGCTCGATTTTTTTTTCCTTTCCTGTACATGCAAAAAAAGGTAAATGCCCGGTATGTTACACGCTTCATCTGCCACGATGAACTCTCCAGAGGAACCGAAAAAATATATAGTTGTGGTAACTATACCATGCATCGTCATATGGAGAGGTGGCACCAATTAATTATAGTGCTGCATAAAAGAGAGATTTGGAGGAGAACCCCTGACCTGCTAGTACATTCATCAAAGAAGTGGCACTGAGAGCTTCAGAGGCAAGGGAAACGGTCCCAAATATTTAGAAGAACTTTGGAAAGATTAAAATGACATGTTTAGATTGTGGTAAATTAATTTCATGTGGGCAGATGAGTGTTACTCTAATAAATACAGCATATGAACATCATCATAGTCGATGGTTGGTAGAGACATTTTGACTATATCCTGGACCTGCCCGTCCTCGCCCAAAATGGCGCCGGAATAAATGGGACTCGTAACTCCTTGTTGTGTACTGGTTGCAGAACCTTGAAATCACGAGATACGTATGCAGTTTTGAAGCACATGGCGGGCGGGGACGAGAATTGATTGAATATTTCGACATCCCTATTGATATTAAGTTCTGATGTGTTATTGATTACTGTACTGTTGAAAATTCGAATTAACGTCACCCATGGTACTTGCCCGCAAATGTATATCTAGATAATTTTATTGTAACTGGCCCTGTCGTATTTTAATTATAAAATGTACGTCCACCGATTCCGTAACTGTTAGACACCTTAGTTTTTGCAACCTAATGGCCCGCCCGTTACGTTCCTCTACAGTGTAAATGTCTATTCATCATATACGATTACAGTTTGCTCCGTGGCAGGCCCACGTGGTTATAGGCTCGTATTTGTATAATGAAATTTTCACAATAAAGGTTTTTAAAAGAAAACATGGTAGTAGTGTATACATTGGTAAAGTTTTTAATAATAGTCACTGTTTTAGAATCATTAAAAGGCAAGTGAAATAAAGCAGACCAATTACATGAAGGGTAAAAGGTATAATACGAAGGAACGCAGTAAAGATAAATGGTCAAGGGCTGTTGTGTTTTCTATTCCTGCAACATAAAGTGATCGATAACAATCTCATATTCAGGCGTATCGGCGACTAAGACAGCAGGTCGACCCTCTTTTGCTCAACGGCTCCGTCATGGGACGAAGAAACGCTCTTTTTCTCGAAAAAAGAATATATTTTACTTGCAGGACAGTTGTAAAATTTCCAGGAAAGTACATTAGCCTGGAACATTATAACATATATTTAAGAGAAAATAATGTTCGGAAGTAATTAAAAGCGTAATTTTTAGGTGATATGACCAAGGCTTTCATCATTAGAATAAGAAAAGTAAAATGAACCAATGAAAAGTTTTATTAACAAGTCACATGACTTGTTATGCTTACGTTACGCGCTGCGCGCCCCGGATGACTTCCGGATGCGCTAACGCGGCGCGTCATATGACGCATTACGCGACAACGCAGGTCCAGAATATAGTCAAAATGTCTCCACCAACCAGCGGTCGAAACACAACCCCTTTCAGCAGGCTAAATAGTTCTGTTAAATGACAACAGAAAGGACAGGCAACAAGAACCATCAGTCAAAGAGGGGAGGGCTAGTTCTTCTCTACCGGGTTACATTGGGGCGCTACCGGAACTGATCGAATTGGTAGTCTACAGTGTTTCTGGATGTTTCAGACCGAAGCTGGGGTTAGCATGAGAGCAGCACCATTTCGTAGCTCCGTTGTGGCCATTCCGCAACCAATCATGGCAGCCGCTCTTTATCGTTATTTTGGGCGGGGTGGGTGGCGGAGCCGAGCTGTTTTGCAGCCATCATTGTGTGGAGTTCAGTTCATCTCACTAGTTTTGTATTTGTCATGAGGGGTTGTTCCTAATGTTTCTATTTTAGCGAGGTCAAAAAGAGATCCCATTAGTGGCCTACTGATTTTGCTCGATTCCTTTTCTTTTTTTTTACACGATTTTTCGTTATCTGCAAAGACTAAACAGAGTATTGCGACTCTGTGTTTGTTTGTAAATAGAGAATGAACCAAAGAGAACTAATTCTAAAACAGTAAATACTTGGATAACAATCAATCAAATGGAGAGAGAAGCAGGCACGACGGATTACAACGGGGGCAAAGGCCTGCGTTAACTACCTTTCACTATCTGCAAAGAGAGAGTACTCCTAATAGAAATGAGGGGGGGGGGGGCACCATTCAAAGCAGATCAGTGTGCATAAACACGAAAATGTTTTCACTTACCACGTACTTGACATTCGACAGCTTATGATATTTGCTATTAAAAAACCATTGAAATTCACTGAAAAAACCATAGGTTATAGACCATATATAGTTAGGAATTAGCATTTACAAAACCTTGAAAATTCACTGAAAAAACCATAGGTTATACACCATATATAGTTAGGAATTAGCATTTAAAAAACCTTATTTTACTCACACAAAACCATTGAAATTCCATATATAGTTAGTTGCACTAACTATATATCGCGCACCCGCAATCCACTGCTGATCATGTCACATATTACATCATTCATGACATGGTCAGTGACATCACTGATGAGATCACTGATGACATCTCATTTGACATCAATGACCACATCACTGATGATATCATTCATGTGACAATACAATGCATCTCCTCACGTTTTAATATAACCTCTGTTTCACCCAGTGTTAAATACAGAGTATAATTTTTGAAACCATTGACACACCAATACTAGTTACTACATACGTACTCACTGATTCCTACGTCTACACACACATTCACTCATTCACCCATACAATCATTCATACATACAATCACTCATCTTTACAACACTATCATATGCACTCATACACCTATACAGACACTTACACTCTGCCACTCATCCATGGAGTTACTCACACACCTAGTCAGTCCTGTAAAGAATCAATCACACTTCCATTTTCTTGTCTATACAGTTAAACATAGAGCACCTTACATTTTCAAACATATACTAACACATACTTACTTTCTTATACAATCATTGATACAAGTACACATTGATCTGCACAGAGTCACACACCTCCCAGCCAGCCACACACACACTCAGTCTCCTATACAAATACTTGGACAATCAATCAATAACCCATATAGTTAATCATATAGCTACTGATCAACACATGCAGCAGTTTACAGAACAACAGACATAATGATGCACAAATTAAGACAGTTTACTCACTAACCCATGCACTCAGTGAGACACATTTAATCACTCACTCATACATTCAGTCATGCACCTACTAAATCCTTCGTCCAGACACTTATACATCTACTCATTCTTCAATATGTAAAACATATTTAAACTTTACAGAAACACACAGTCACTGGATGATGTCATCAGTGATGTCATCAGTGATGTCATTTGAGATGTCATCAGTGATGTCATCAGTGATGTCATTTGAGATGTCATCAGTGATGTCATTTGAGATGTCATCAGTGATGTCATCAGTGATGTCACTGACCATGTCATGAATGATGTAATATGTGACATGATCAGCAGTGGATTGCGGGTGCGCGATATATAGTTAGTGCAACTAACTATATATGGAATTTCAATGGTTTTGTGTGAGTAAAATAAGGTTTTTTAAATGCTAATTCCTAACTATATATGGTGTATAACCTATGGTTTTTTCAGTGAATTTTCAAGGTTTTGTAAATGCTAATTCCTAACTATATATGGTCTATAACCTATGGTTTTTTCAGTGAATATATATATATGTATGTATGTATGTATGTATATATATATATATATGTATATATATATATATGTATATATATATATATATATATGTATATATATATATATATATGTATATCCCAAAAGTTCGAAAAACCCAGGCAAGCCAAGGAAAGACGAAAAGTTGAATAGAACCACCAACTCTGTGCTGATCTTTTCAGTGCCTTTATTCGTGCATAGTCATAAGCCCACAAGTCGCCATGACGCGTTTCACCTCAGCCGAGGCTTGATCACATGTCATGTCAAGGAGATAGAAAACGGCATTTATAGTGCAGGTAACCAATAGCAAACTGATACAGTTTCAAAAAAATGCGAAATCTAATAGACATTGTTTTAGTAATATAGGACATGTTGTCCTTTAAATACTGGGAAAAAAACATATTGTGTCTGAAAATATAATAGCATGAAGGGGAAAAGGAATATAAATACTCCATGTGGCTTCAATATTTAAGTACCCTCATTGTAAAGTGAAAAATGTCATTTCTATTAATTTAAAAAAAACAACAATTAATATATTTACACATAAAAAAGATTATAATTCCCAACTACATGCACATTCCTGACAATCCTATTGTAGCCTATGTGATTCCCAAAAATGCCTGTTAGATATCTGAATTCCAATGACACCCCAATGGGTTATTCAGAAGTTGTGTACCAGCCTACCAATCTCATTGCGGTTACTTTCTGCCAAAATGCCTCCCCATGAGGGAAAAATACAGTACAAAATTTAAAGTGCAAGTGATAAACATTACATAATGTAACAGAATTTTTTTATATATTAAAACCTATTGTTACAAACTGCCCAATCTGTTCCATCAGGCCTTGAAGGCATCATTTCTATTTTGTGTTGTTCATTTTTTTCTTTACTTGTGTTTTAATTTATTTGATTAGTTACTACTATCGTTCATGAACATTTCTGATGGTTAAAGGCAAGTATAAAGGTCCTCACTGATATTGAGTCCCCCAGGCTGCTTACTATTGAGCTCTAAAATATAACGGGTTTCCAGAAGACGGAGTTTCCCGTCTCTGTCTCCTCCCCTTCTGAGTGGTAAGATAGAGTCTATTAGATAGTACTGAAGCAAGCCCGGGTCACTTTTATGGCAGCTTTCGAAATGTCTCGCAACTGGGTATGACTGATCCTTCCCTGTGATAGCCCGTAAATTCTGCAAAATGCGTCTATGGGCGGGAAGTCGAGTACTTCCCACATACTGCAGTCCACATGGGCACTGCAGTACGTATACCACAAATTCAGTTTTGCACCCTAGTTGCTTGCTGATCATAATGGGTCTATCCTGGAATGGGCTACTATAGTGGGTTTTGTTAATGCCATGTTTACATGCCTTGCATGTTTGGCATTTCTTGAAACCAGTGATGCGATCCCACCATTTTTTGGGGGTGTCCATGTTGTTACTGACTAACGCATTAGCCATTGAGGGAGATTTTCGTAAAGTTATATCTGGCCTACCCTTAACCAGGTTGCCAATGATTGGATCCCCCTGCACTAAGTTCCAATTTTTAGTGAAAATTTTACGGATGTCTGCATGTTGTTGGCTTGTTGGCTGTAAGTCACTATTGCCCTGCATTGCACTTGTTATATATATATATATATATATATATATATATATATATATATATATATATATATATATATATATATATATATATACATACATATACACACACCCTCAAACGGAGAGGCACTCACAGGTAGGTTTGATTCCTTTAATGTTAATGAGGAATATAGATATATTTATCTATAGCTATATATATATATATATATCCCAAATCCCTTTCAGAGAGGCATGAAGGGGCTACTGGACCCAACAGTGGGGGTTGAATTTTTTTACTCCTGACGTCCCAGGGCCCAACCAACTGTGGATCCTGCTCTACTGGGCCAAGTACCTAGTCTGCACTTGAGTCGCAGTGGTAGCTGTGGACAAGCAGTCAAAGGCTCCGTGGGGTGTGTGGCGGGGGAGTGTATACACATAACTCAAAGTGCAGACAGTACGAACAATAAATTAATGTCTAGCCGAATACTTGCTTTTATAACAAAACATAGTATTTTATTTCTAACTCTACACATGCAAACAAATGCTATATTCAAAGGCAACAACACCATCCTCCTTCAGGTTGGGGCTCTAGTAGTTGTCAGGCAAATCACTAAACCACCCTCCTTCGTGAAATGTGTACAGGGTTTTTCCCCATTCACTGGTGGCCCCATCCAGGGAATGCACACTGTTAAGCTGCACTGAAGAGTTCCTCTTTGACGCTTAGCAATTAGGCAAATATTTCTATGGTGCCACAGCACCTTCAGCAGCAGACCCCAAGGTGCCCAAAGGCCGTAAGACCAGTCTTACCCGCTCCTGCACAACTGAAGTGTTTGACGTTACAGTGAGTGCCCTCATTGCGAGCACTCATGAGATCACATACTGACCGAAGAAGTCTGGCTGCTCGCAGTACACATGGTGGTACAAAAGGGGGTGGTGATGGACGGAGCATCTGAATCAATCAAACACTCACACCCAGTCAAAAGATCTGGGTTGAATCCATCACCGTTCTTTAGCCCACTCTGCCACCCCAGTTCAGACATGGCTATATGAAAATCAGTCTGACCCTGTGCCTCATGGGAACAGTCCAGCCCGAACTGCCAAGCCATGTCTTCCCTGGACTGGAAACAAGCTTCCGAGGACCGGTTTCTGGCATTCCAGCCTTCTTCAGCCCGGCTTGCTTGAATCCAGTGGCAAAGTGAGCAAGGGACTCACGTCTGAGCATACCCTGCCACACTTATGGCGGCCAAAAGCGGTACAAAAGGGGGTGGTGATGGACGGAGCATCTGAACCAATCAAACACTCACACTCAGTCAAAAGATCTGGGTTTGATCCATCACCGTTCTTTAGCCCACTCTGCCAACCCAGTTCAGACATGGCTATATGCAAATCAGTCTGACCCTGTGCCTCATGGGAACAGTCCAGCCCGACCTGCCACGGTCCACTGGGCATAGGCTTACTGTCCAGAGTAACATGCCCAGCTCGCCCTAGCAATCGGAGCAGCTTCGCAGAGACACTGAAAGTCAAATTCTTTCCAGTGGGATAAATTCAGTCCTTCTGCTCCTGACAGGAGTTCCACAAGGGTGGATTTTCCTCCTCCGCATCCTCCTGGTTCTCCGGGTCAGTCAGGGCAGATCTCTTGTGAAGCTAGATTTGCTGGTTGCAGCCTTACTCCAGTCGTGGGGGGACTACTCGAAGCCTTTTATTAATTTGTTCTCGGTAGCCCCTCCTGGCATATGAGTTCACCGCTCAGGCATTCACGAATCCTGGCTCGCTTGTCACACAACTGTTTAAATGGAGTCTCCCTCCTATCATACTGCGGTAACAGAAAACAGTCCTGCACACCTGCCACAGCCTGATTGTTGCACACCCGAATCCTCACACTTCGCAAAGGGAGTCCTTATGGGAGGGCTCCTTATTGGACTTTGTTCCTTCCAATGCTTTCCTCTTCCTCACAGGACATGCTGATCTTGGTAAGCAGGCAGGTGTTGGTGCCCCATGCTCCATGGCAGGCGGTCTTGTTTTCCTTGAATGATGCCCCTTAACCCCGCAGAGAGACTAGCATGCCTTGGCCCCCAGTCCAGGTCACAGGCCAAAATCTTGCAGAGCTTCCCCTCTGCACACAGCCCATCTGACTGCTTAGCAGATGACACAATTTAGGGTCTCAACCTCCCTTTCTTGTAGTCTTTTTCCAGACACTAAATGTGATTTAGGGTCTGAGTCTTTGAAGTTTCATGTTGGGGTTCTGCTTCTTTTGAAGTTGACACTTCTCTCTTTCTTCTTTACTCATGAACGATGTCTGTCACAGAAGCCAAGACTCGTAAGACAACTGTACCACAAAACCACTCTGGGAGTGACCAGAGTTCACACTTGGATGCCAGCCACAGTGATATGTGCATCAAAAGGTTAATGCCAAACCACCAGCTTTACTTTTTATTATTCTCCTATCTGCCCTATCACTCTTCCTGAGATGTGTCCAGGTCCCTTCTTGTGATCTATGACTGAATCAAAGAGCAGTCTTCTGAAGTGTAAAGGGAGTTTATTCCTTTTTCCTCCAGTGTGTGTCCCACCCAGCTCACAGAAATGCAGCAGTACGCAAGTCTCTCTGGGGGATTCCTCTCCCCCTCATGTCTTCACCAGGCAGGCCTGGGCTCCCCAAAATCGAACCCAATGTCCTCCATATGATGTACCATTGCAGGCACATTTACTCCGTGTCCATTCACAGCACCCTTACTGTTCAGCACCAATACCTCTATGAATTGTACCCTTACATGTACTCATGCATTCATCACACACTCCCTATCTGCGAGCACTGTTCAATAATAAAGTTTTTCTATATTTAACCACAATGTTTTATTTACAAACACACAGGATGCCGGCACACACACTCATCATATGCGTGCTGCACAGCACTTCGTCCTTCATATATTGTACTTCACGTAAGTGCACATATATCCATCACGTGCTCTCTTTGCGCATGCACTGCACTACATCTTTCATGTCATGTATTGTTCACAGACTCAGCTAATGCACTAATTGCACGTGTACTTACATAGTATAGCTCTATCCTGGTACTGTACCCTTATTAGGCACACACAACCAGTGCAGCACTCCACATCTACCTCATGTAGGCCTAGGGTGAGTTAAGCACCCAGCAGCAGAACTTTTAAAAAGGTGAGTGAGCCTTTAGGCCTCACTCCAGTCACACAGGTTAAAAAGGTCCAGTTCACTACTACTGATCACTACACAGTATGCAGCCACCACAGTGCATGTGCTGCTCATCTCCTGGTAAAGGAGGATACCTTCCACCACCATAAGGGTAGCGCTTTGGGTGCCCCTCTCGGTCCAACAAGACCACAATCTATGAGACAGTCCTATGTCATGGTGCACATGCTACACCCGTGTTCGCCTATGACAGAAAATCAGCATTAGGGACCCAGACATAAGTACAGTTGGACACTCTGGGCAGGGGTGCACATCTTTATCGTGCAGAGGACTTTCCTGTCCCAACAAAAATATTCTTTGAAAGAGCAATCCTGTTCATTACTGATGGTGGCAATGCTCTTCAGAAAAATACCTGGCGCTGAAGAGCCATCACGGCATGCATCATAGTACCATCAAGCAAGTCTTTGTCCGAGTGATTGACACGTATGCCTAGGTATCTGAAAGTATGATATTGCCGGCTGAATATACCGGCATCCTTGTTCAGGTTGACTGCTGGAGCTGTGGGCCTGAAAAGAAAAAGGCAGGATTTCTGCCAGTTGACCTGTAGGCCAGATATTTTCTGGAAATCGCAGAGAGCCAATGCTATGTCAGAGCAGTCAGCAGTGACATCCTTTAAGTATAACAGCAAGTCATCTGCCTATAGGAATAAGACGTGTAGTCTGTCTCCTAACAGGATTATCCACTTGCTCTCTCTCCCCCACCCTGCGGTGTCTGCAGATAGCAATCTGCTCCACGCCCAGATAAAGTCGGAGAATGTACAACCCTGTCTGGGTCCCCGATATTTACAGACTGAATCTGAAATGCAATGGCCAATTCAAACTCGTGCCGGGGTGCACATATAGAGCGATTGGATAAGCTTCATTATGCACCTACCGGGCCCCAACTGTTATAGCAGCTGAAAGAGGTAATTCCAGTCAAGGGAGTCAAATAATGTTTCTAGTTCTAAGACTGACACAATGTATGGTATCCGTAAGGTAATACCCTCTCAGAAAACAAAAAGATAATATTGTAAACGGCTGGTCAAAAAATCACCTTTGTAATCTGTATCACTGATGTACTGCTATTTTTTGTGTTGTTGCAATAAAAATATTTAAAAAAAAATAAAAGACGATTTGGGAAAGGTTTGAGGTGCTAACTCCATGACCATAAAAAGCCATAGGATAGTCAAAGAAGGGCCCACTTCCCAGTACAATGCCTTGTATGTCAGGATGGACCAGCTGTGGCGTCAGTGGGAGCAACCAGTCCACTAGTATCCTATTCCAGATCTTATAATCTTTATCTAGGATCACCAGTGGCCAGTAGAAGGCAGACTCCATTGGGGTCCTTACCTGGCATGGGGCTGGAGAGCAATAGGGCCTCCTGAAGGGAAGTAGCCTAGTAGTAGTAGTGCTAACACAGGGAACTAGGGTCTTAGCCATAGTTGGGTTAAGGAACAGAGAGGTGACCGCATATACTTGATCACCGATTTGGAGTAGAGCCCAGAGAATGGTACCTACTAAGGATTTTTCTTATTTATTTTATTTCATGTTTTGGTGTTTATGGATTTCTTCAACTGTCTGACACATATTGCCAACTTCTCCCCACAACCCCCTAATAGTTGGCACTCCTGCCTGTCTTAGTGCACCATTGTGGTCTGTTTGTTTTGTGGCTCTAGGAGTTGGGATATAAATGTCAAAATATTCTGAAGGATTTTGTGAAGAATAGTTGAGCGCTCATTCTTGTTATCTTCTAGGTTTTGGAGCTGTGCACTTTTTCTGCAAGCAGAGAACATCTCTCCTCCTCAACCGGCAAATCTAGTCCTGATATCTAATGTTTTGTGATTTGGTGGTGGGTAAACTGTGGCAGTGCCTGCAACTTTTTACCACTTGCACCACCGTCTTAGCTAACCATGACTTTTTGTGGGCCCAGCTCTACCTGTAGTTGGTCAATATTTTACATAAACACTCATTCTGTCTTTGCTTTTTTATTGAAATAGTTCTGTCTACACTATGAGAAAACGTTTCTTTTGTTTTAATTCCTGTTCATTATGTGTGATATATATGTATTTATATTAGAACAAGAAAATTAAAATGAATGTATTTTTTGTCCATAACGGTCAGTGCTGTAGATCAGTGTAATACAATACTGAACTCTCTTCATATATCGTATTTTTATTCTAGCTATCACAAAGGCATTCTTAGATTAGGTGGAACAGCCGAATACAGTCAAACTGGAGCCTTAATGCATATCGTGCTGATCCTCAATCCTTCAATCAATATGCTTTCACCCTACCTGAGGTGCTCCAATTCTGTAGATTTTGTGGGTTGGCACAGAACAGTCTACTGTTGTTGTTTCTGGCTTTATGCTTTATCTTCGCAGCATATTGGGCTCCAAATGGGTGGTTTCTGGTGAGTGGACATGGAATTAAGAAACACACTTGTGTTTGCCCCCTGTGGTGGCTTAGAAATATGAGGCAGGATGATTTGCGCTCACAGACATGCCTCAAGGTTGGTAAGCAAGGTCACCTGCTCAGCCCATTTGGTTATTGCTAGGGTTTGGACCTACAAGATGCTGTGGTAGCTTTCCTGCCCCTGAGTCCATGTGGGCTCCAAGAAGATCCAGGAGTCTGTCAGCTACAGGCTATGGCTTTCACAGACTGTGGGCCCCTTACTGCCAGGGACTATCCTCTGATGGAAGGCTTACAAATTTCTCTTTAATTCTCAAGAGTCTCTCATGTCCCCTCATCTTAACTCTTCTGCAAGCTGCAGCTCAGCTGCCCTCTAAATGTGAAGTTTCTGCTGTAACGTTGCAGGTGTGGCCTATGATTGTGCTGGGTGTTATCTCTTGCTCTGCTCCCGAGAATACAGATCGCACTAGGACCTCTTGTAGAGTCAGTCTATCAGGGCAGTCATCCAGCTATAGATTCCCCAGGTGACATTTTACAGCCATGGTTGGACATCAAGAATATAACACACTATCTTTTATATTTGGGGGTAGTCGTGTTCTCTGAAAGGCTTTTAATCCTTGTGAATACAATCCATGAAATGTACTAAGGAATGAGATAAAACATAAAATTGTGATATAAAGGTGATGTGTGATGACAAGCTTTTAAAACCAAGTTGGCCATAATTTAATTGTGACCGCTGATCGGCAAGTATAGCCTTCTGCAATCAATGAAAGGTGGCGCTGGCTTTGAATTCAATAGAACTTGTAAACCTCAAGTTGACCAAGATTGTGCAAACTGCTTCTGGCCAAGCTTGGGTTTCTTTGATTCATCGTGTTACAAATCATTCAGTGGCATAGTTGCCAACATTTGAAAACAATTCCAGGGACACTTTGCAGCACAACTATAAATTGCTTACTTGAAAATTTACCACACCAACTCCCTCAAAGCTCCGCCCACTCCACCCAACGCACATAATTAGCATACATTAACGTTCAGTTTTGGCTCTTGTGATAACAGGATTAAGAACAGTACAGCAAGGTGTTGATAACATTTCAAAACAAATACAGGAGTGCCATCTGCATGATTCCTGCCAAATACTCCAGCAGAGTTTTTGGATACACACAGGACAGATATCACGTTATATTTTTACGGTATTAAAGTTAGCAATCTGCAGATCGTGCAAAGCTAAATTATTTGCCAACTATGCCCCAATGCAGGCATGCCGGGACTGTCCCGAGATAGTGAATTACCCAGGACTGTCTCCAACTTGCCTGGACTGTCCTGGAAAAAATGGGACAGTTGGCAGCTATGCAGTGATTTCATATTTAGACTGTTACCCTTCAATATTTGGCAGGAAAGCGGTGCTCACTTTTTCTCTATTCAGTTTATCTTCGTTCTTAGACTACATTTTAATTAAGTAAAACAATGGTGAATGGGCATAATGAGCCTAAAGTGTGACTGTGAAAATTATTAGCGGTACAAAAGGGGGTGGTGATGGACGGAGCATCTGAATCAATCAAACACTCACACCCAGTCAAGAGATCTGGGTTTAATCCATCACCGTTATTTGCATATAGCCATGTCTGAATTGGGGTGGCTGAGTGGGCTAAAGAATGGTGATGGATTAAACCCAGATCAGTTGACTGGGGGTGAGTGTTTGATTTGCTCAAACGCTCAGTCCATCATCCCCTTTTGTATCGCTTTGTTCGCCCTAAGTGTGGCAGGGTATGCTCAGACGTGAGTCCCTTGCTCACTTGGCCACTGGATTCAAGATAGCCTGGCTGATGAGGATTATGAATCCGAAACCGGTCCCAGGATGCTTGTTTCCGGTCCATGGAAGACATGGCTTGGCAGTTCGGGCTGGACTGTTCCCATGAGGCACAGGGTCAGACTGATTTGCATATAGCCATGTCTGAAATGGGGTGGCTGAGAGGGCTAAAGAATGGTGATGGATTAAACCCAGATCAGTTGACTGGGGGTGAGTGTTTGATTTGCTCAAACGCTCCGTCCATCACCACCCCCTTTTGTATCGCTGTGAAAATTATTAGGCTTCAGCTGTGTAGTTGGGCATACCTTTATTTTTGTAGGCTATAATCCCAGTCAGGATCAGTGAATCTTATCTTATTTTCATCCTTTTATTTTTCAATGGTTTTGGTATTCCTGTAACATACTCTAGGCCCACTGGGGTGTCAATATATCTGCCAGTATATGGATACTTTGAAATGAATCTGTAATTTTGTTTTCACGTAGGAAGTCATGCAAGCCTACCCTCCCGTATTGTAGAGTTAAAAAGAGGCACTTGTTTGTCAGAATGCAATTCCAGGAGAGAAGGGACCCCTGCAATCAACTGGCCAGCTAAATAGGTCTTAGAGTCCCAGCATACAAGTGTGGTGGTAATTTCTTTAAAAATATTGAGGCTCCGTGTCTTACTGGGAGACTCCTTGTTTGTATTCAAAGCCATTTCACCCTGATGAAGCACTGGTTTAAAGTTTATGGGATGAAAGCTGATTTGGGCAATGAATTGGGGCAAGAATTGTAAACAGGAGAATTGTGACTTTGAACTGTAAGGAGTAAAATTGTTATAGTGGTAATGCTACATATTCTATAATATCTAAGTGCGATCACATGTTTAGTTGGGACGTGAAATAGTAAATGTTTTGATAGTTTGTAATTGCAGCTAAATGGATTGCTGTGTAATATCCAAATTTTGCATTGAGCCTTTTGCGATTTGTTAGCAGATGGTACCAGTTCACCCATGGGGATATTTTAAAATTCACATGTAAATTCCTTAACTTGTGTTGGCTGCGATAATCTCTTTGTTGCAGACAAGGATGCCTCAAAGGACGAGGGTGTCCTGCCACAGTCGACAACATATGGGATTGCAATAGTATTTCAATATAAGCGTAAAATCCGAATCCCTGAATATATCTGTATTCAAAATTAACATAACTGCATTGGAAGGGTTATCACCTAGTTCAAAAGGCAGCCTTGAAAGATGAGATACGACTAAACAGACATGGTGATGAGAAGAGATTGGATAACATTGAAATGAACTTTAAAGACCGGTTTTAAATCCGAATAACAACCCATTCTGGTCACATTCAAGAACGTTGCAACAAAAGCATCAGAATAGCAAGACTCCAAACAGAATATCTTATAAACCGATGAAATCATAAGTGTTGTATAGAATGAGGAATGTTATGGATACGAAGGTTAATTGTGATGCCTTGTATCACAGAAACAGGGGCGTAACAAAACCTGATGGGGCCCCCCTGCAAAGTACATGGAGGGGGCCCCCCTCCACTCAGGGCTGACGGAGCTATGAAGTGGTATGAAAGAGACGTGCAAACTGCAAGCATGGGCTTGGAAATGTACTGTTTTTTCATCAATCCTTCCCAAATCTCTAAAAGTAGTTTATAAATTCTCATTAGTATAGACTTCACCAACCACTGTGTTATGTTTTTAATCTTGAGTTTTAATGCCACATTTTGTGTTTCTCTGGACCAAGGGCTCCTAACATGTGATATCTTGGAGTATCGATGACAAACAAGTGACTCTGACTCCTACATCTTTTAGACCTCATTGTTCTATGTAAAATTTCCTTTATGTTGATTGTACACACTTGTATGATGTATTGTCTTTGTATAATATGTGTGTAATGTAATGCGCTCTGTCACCCTACATGATGGGAAACGCCCTTTGGCCTTAATGAAATCACAGGTAGTGACATCATACGGCATTTGACTCTGAATTTTCCGAGGTGATCATGTCACATGACCTCCACCCTGGTGACATCAAGTGACATTACTGATGTCCTATAATTGCTGCATGATTATATAACAACGCAACACATACCTGTCTATTTTAGATACCACATATATTAAGGTGATGACATGATCTTTGAAAGTTGCGGGGCATAATAATAACCTTAAAGAGTAGTGACCAAGTAAAGCAAGTGAGCCAGACTTCTTCTAAGATGGTTCGGGGGGGGGGGGGGGGGGGGTGCCCCTGAGAACATTTTGAAAAGACTGGGGTCAAATAGTGCATTTTAAAAGACAACTTTCACATCACTTTTTCTACAAAGCCATAGTCTTCGAAAGGACACTTTAAATATTCAAGTCCTCTTATGGTGGGCCAAGCCAATGGAACCAGACACTCCCCTGGAGTTTACACCATTTTTTCAAAATGTGCTATGTGTGTCCCAATATATAACAAGCATTTACAATGCAACGGTTCCGCCTTACAAAAAGTTAGACGAAAGACATCCAATAGTAACACATTGACTAAAACATTCTTAAGAACATTAAACACACATTAGCAGTAAAGTCGACGACGGGACGAAGAAAGCCTCAATAGCATTAAACACACATTAGCAGTAAAGTCCGATCAGTTTTGCAGCCGCCTGTAAATAAAATGCAAACAAAAAACCATCTTATGTTGACAATTTCAATAAAACATTGGCACAAAATAGCAATTACCTTATGAAAGCCGAGACAGCCTGAAAAACAAAGAAATAAACATAAGATTAGCAAAATAAACAAAATGCCTTACCTCTAACAGCAAAACAGCAGCATATCGGGACCAGTTCGTGCACAGCAGTGCACACAGCTGCACGGAGACGCCACGGGCCATATTGGACCTGAAAAACAAAGAAATAAACATAAGATTAGCAAAATAAACAAAATGCCTTACCTGCAACAGCAAAACAGCAGCATACATACCAGTCGGAACAACTTCGTGCACAGCAGTGCACACAGCTGCACGGAGACGCCACGGGCCATATTGGACCTGAAAAAGAAATAAATAAACATAAGATTAGCACAATAAACAAAATGCCTTACCTTTAACAGCAAAACATAAGCATATCGGGACCAGTTCGTGCACAGCAGTGCACACAGCTGCACGGAGACGCCACGGGCCATATTGGACCTGAAAAAGAAAGAAATAAACATAAGATTAGCACAATAAACAAAATGCCTTACCTTTAACAGCAAAACAGAAGCATATCGGGACCAGTTCGTGCACAGCAGTGCACACAGCTGCACGGAGACACCACGGGCCATATTGGACCTGAAAAAGAAAGAAATAAACATAAGATTAGCACAATAAACAAAATGCCTTACCTCTAACAGCAAAACAGCAGCATATCGGGACCAGTTCGTGCACAGCAGTGCACACAGCTGCACGGAGACGCCACGGGCCATATTGGACCTGAAAAACAAAGAAATAAACATAACATTAGCAAAATAAACAAAATGCCTTACCTGCACCAGCAAAACAGCAGCATACATACCAGTCGGAACAACTTCGTGCACAGCAGTGCACACAGCTGCACGGAGACGCCACGGGCCATGTTGGACCTGAAAAAGAAAGAAATAAACATAAGATTAGCACAATAAACAAAATGCCTTACCTTTAACAGCAAAACAGAAGCATATCGGGACCAGTTCGTGCACAGCAGTGCACACAGCTGCACGGAGACACCACGGGCCATATTGGACCTGAAAAAGAAAGAAATAAACATAAGATTAGCACAATAAACAAAATGCCTTACCTTTAACAGCAAAACAGAAGCATATCGGGACCAGTTCGTGCACAGCAGTGCACACAGCTGCACGGAGACACCACGGGCCATATTAAACCTGAAAAACAAAGAAATAAACATAAGATTAGCAAAATAAACAAAATGCCTTACCTGCAACAGCAAAACAGCAGCATACATACCAGTCGGAACAACTTCGTGCACAGCAGTGCACACAGCTGCACGGAGACGCCACGGGCCATATTGGACCTGAAAAAGAAATAAATAAACATAAGATTAGCACAATAAACAAAATGCCTTACCTTTAACAGCAAAACATAAGCATATCGGGACCAGTTCGTGCACAGCAGTGCACACAGCTGCACGGAGACGCCACGGGCCATATTGGACCTGAAAAAGAAAGAAATAAACATAAGATTAGCACAATAAACAAAATGCCTTACCTTTAACAGCAAAACAGAAGCATATCGGGACCAGTTCGTGCACAGCAGTGCACACAGCTGCACGGAGACGCCACGGGCCATGTTGGACCTGAAAAAGAAAGAAATAAACATAAGATTAGCACAATAAACAAAATGCCTTACCTTTAACAGCAAAACAGAAGCATATCGGGACCAGTTCGTGCACAGCAGTGCACACAGCTGCACGGAGACACCACGGGCCATATTAAACCTGAAAAAGAAAGAAATAAACATAAGATTAGCAAAATAAACAAAATGCCTTACCTGCAACAGCAAAACAGCAGCATACATACCAGTCGGAACAACTTCGTGCACAGCAGTGCACACAGCTGCACGGAGACGCCACGGGCCATATTGGACCTGAAAAAGAAAGAAATAAACATAAGATTAGCACAATAAACAAAATGCCTTACCTTTAACAGCAAAACATAAGCATATCGGGACCAGTTCGTGCACAGCAGTGCACACAGCTGCACGGAGACGCCACGGGCCATATTGGACCTGAAAAAGAAAGAAATAAACATAAGATTAGCACAATAAACAAAATGCCTTACCTTTAACAGCAAAACAGAAGCATATCGGGACCAGTTCGTGCACAGCAGTGCACACAGCTGCACGGAGACACCACGGGCCATATTGGACCTGAAAAAGAAAGAAATAAACATAAGATTAGCAAAATAAACAAAATGCCTTACCTCTAACAGCAAAACAGCAGCATACATACAAGTCGGAACAACTTCGTGCACAGCAGTGCACACAGCTGCACTGAGACGCCACAGGCCATATTGGACCTGAAAAACAAAGAAATAAACATAAGATTAGCAAAATAAACAAAATGCCTTACCTCTAACAGCAAAACAGCAGCATATCGGGACCAGTTCGTGCACAGCAGTGCACCCAGCTGCACGGAGACGCCACGGGCCATATTGGACCTAAAAACACAGAAATAAACATAAGATTAGCAACATAAAAACATTAGTAAAGTCAGCATTAAACACACATTAGCATTAGTATTAACTAAAAATAAATATGAAAAAAAAGTCTTAGCTCTCATACTGGTAATGAACACAACAAAAACAAATGCCGTGACGAAAAAAGGGGCGGAGGGCGGGCGACGAAAGCCGTGACGAAAAAAGGGGCGGCAAACAAAAGCCGACAAAAACAAATGCCGTGACGAAAAAAGGGGCGAAGGGGCGGTGACGAAAAAAGGGGCGGCAAACAAAAGCCGACAAAAACAAATGCCGTGACGAAAAAAGGGGCGAAGGGGCGGAAACAAAAGCCGACAAAAACAAATGCCGTGACGAAAAAAGGGGCGAAGGGGCGGTGACGAAAAAAGGGGCGGCAAACAAAAGCCGACAAAAACAAATGCCGTGACGAAAAAAGGGGCGAAGGGGCGGCTGACGAAAGAAGGGGGCGGGACTTAAAAAAAGGCACAGGAACGCCCCCGATTCGCATCCGGACGGGCAAAGAGTGACGGACAGCAATGTCTGCCAATGGCTAGCCTCCATTTATAGAGCTAGCCAATGGTAGACTAAGGCGGGACATTGGCACATAATGTAGATCAACAGATTTCGCCTGCGCGAACGCTGCTGCGCAGCGGACGCCAGGCGAAACCTAAAAAAATACCAGGGCTAGGGCCAACATTCTGTCATGGATGCCCTCTTACGCCAAAAATGACAAACAATATATCATAGCCAGAATTTTTGCTATTAATGCCATCAATATACCATGAGTGACACTTACGTCAAAAATTACCACAATTTGTCAAGGCCAGCATTTTTCTAAAGGCTCCCCCTTTCATGCGCCCCAGTTGCCCTCACTCATGGCAAAAATTACCTCCAATGTGATAGTGCCAGCATTTTGACACAGATGCTCCCATGCCTAGAATTTCCTCAAGTATGACAGCAGGTGCCCTATATGCCACCAATGACCTCTCATATGCCATTACCAGAATTGTATGATTAAGTCAAGAACTACCCTCAGAACTAATTACCTCTATTATATCAATTCCAGCATTATACTGTTATGCCAACAACTACTTCCAGTATGCCAATACTTTGTCACAGATGCGTGTCATGCCAAGAATTGCCTCCAGTATGCCAGTGCCAGCATTTTGCCATGGGTGCCTCCATCAACAATTATCTTCAATATGTCATGGCAAATAGCAGACTCACAAGCATATTATCACAATTTTACTCATGCTCACTTACGTCCACTTATTCTCACTCATGCTCATTTCATTCATTTTCACCAAATTGTACTCACTTGTTCATTGCCACTCACTATCTTGCACACACTCTTACTTCCTAACTCTCATTCACTTTCACTCACTGCCTCACACATTCTCACTCATTCACAGTCACTCAAATTCACTTTCTCTAACTCAGTCATACTTTCACTAACACATTACAAATCGTTTTTTTCTCACTCACTTTGTTTCCCTCCCTCATTCTCACTCACATTGATTCTCACACTCTCTAGCACTCATTCACTCATTCATTCTCTCACTTGCAGTCACTCTTACTCGCAGTCTGACTCATACTCACTGACACTCAAACTCACACATTGTCATTGACTCTCACCCACTCACATTAATATTTATTCACACAGATACACACACACCCTCTCTGACACAAAAACACTCTTACCCACAAGCAGTTACACAACATACATTTAAAAACATTTTTAGCTACATTAGGTGCCAGAAAGGTCTCATTCCAGCTAAATGTACTCCATTTTTTATTACACTAATAGAGAATAACATATTGTTATTCACTATTAGTGTAGAAAACAAATTGGTAGAAAACCAGGAGAGTGAAGCCCCAACTGACGGCATAAGGACAAGCAGCTTCTGTGTTCTTTCCTGGCACTGATTTTGACATTACTGAGGCCATGGATCACAAAGAGCAAGCCAGAGCCAGGTGTCACAGCTGCAACCCCTGGTGACCCCTAAATGACATCCATGTCCTAGATAGATAGATAGATAGATAGATAGATAGATAGATAGATAGATAGATAGATAGATAGATAGATAGATAGATAGATAGGAGTGGATAGGTAGGATAGATAGGAGTGGAGTAGGTTGCGCTGTGGCTCGTGCCATGTGAATGATTTCACGTGCAGTTACACTGTGCATGACTATAACTATTACATGGCCCACCCCACCCTGAGACAAAGTAGACACCAAGGCCAGGCATTGAGGGCATGCCCAGACAATCCTTCCAATTTATTGTCTGCGACATTGAGCTGCCTATGTTTAGATATCAATACAACTTATGGAATCGAGGCATTTTTCAGAATTTGGCACAAATTATTTAATTTGGTGAGGTACTGTGAGACACCTTCCTCCCTGAGGACAAACAGTTTAACCCCAGCTGAGGACAGAGGGATACACCTAACACCCACACTGAGAATAAGGCAGAGCAACGTAGTCACCTGGCAATATGTTATACACATTTAAAAGAGACAAACTGAATGTACAAATCAATCACAGAAGCGATTGCAATATTGGTAATCAGATAGACTCATAGTACATTTTCTTGGGTAGGCAAACCAAAGACAGGTAATTCACTTACATTGGACTGCTTGCACCCCTCTGACACATGTGCACTCACATGGAATTTGCTGTTTGTGGTTTATGGGGGGGGGAGGCTGCAGGGCCTTACGTTACGCCACTGGCCCCATAGTACAATGGTGCCTGCGTTGGCGCTTGGGTGCAGTTGGTGCACTAGCGCTGGCAGAAAGGACAGGAATGTGCTGTATCTTGTAGATACTGCACATTCCTGCCCTTTTCTTTGGACAGAGGGCACCGCAGCTCTAAGGCTTGTGGCACTGCCCTACGCCAAAATATTGTAAATATGTCCATTTATTGCTCCTTGTTGGGAAAAACATGATGTAGCACAGCGCAGCAAAGATCTCTTGCTGCGTTTCAGTGCATCACATCTTCGTAAATCTGGCCTGTAGTCTTTAGCCCAATCCAGTAAATTATGTGTAACCTGTGGGTTGGGTCTGAGGTGTGAAGGTACAGGCCATTAGTACTGTGCCACCTGGAGGGTTCTCTGTGAGATGGCTCTGCTGTCTAAGGCCAATGTTTGTACTTTCTGTGGCCCTCGAGGGATGGATTTATCACTGGGTGGGGTCCCAGCCAGCATGAAGTTCATTACCTTAGCATCTCTAAGACATGAAGGATAGATAGCGTTGCTGTGTCATTTTGTATCTGCAAAGTAGTGAGAAGAAGATATATCTCTACTGTAAAAAAAAATAGTTTGTGTCTGTAAGACCTGTATAATCTAAGGGTTAATAATCTATCTACAGACAGCCTTTGCCTGCCCTGCGAGATCCTCTCGAGTCGAGTCAGGGGGCCATAAAGGGAGTGGGACGGTGGGTTTCTCATCCTACACCCTGCGGGGTGTTTTTAGGTCTCGCTGGCGTTGCAGCGCGAAGCGCTGCCGCCAACGAGACTTATAGCTGCCGTGTTTGCCTCCAAGGGAGACAGACCTGGAGACAGACCTGTGCACGAGCCGATTCTAGTATGGGCACAAGCTCAGGTCTGTGAACGCGCTTCTAGCTTTGCAGGGCCGCCACTGGCAGGAGCCGCAGGGAACGCTAACGTGCACGCTCACGGTGTCACGCTCATGCCCTCCCGCGTCTCTTAGGCTGTTCTCCGCTCCAGGCCGACTTGTTTGAGGATGACGCCGTGCCTGAACTGCATCCGCCTGTCCCACGGTCTCCGAGCAGGTGGATTTGGGGGTGCACCCACATATTCACTATATGATGCCCCAGCTCGCCACGGTAGAGGAGGCCGCAGACGCAGTTCCGACGGCGCAGGGTAAGTGATCTCAGCCGTCGGGTCTCCATCAGGGGCTGCTCCCTGGTCCGTCTGTGCAAGGCTTACTCGTCGTGCGTTTTTTTTTAATCGGGGTCAAACGGCTACTATCATACATATTTCGTTTTTATTAAATTAAGGTCACGCATTCATCGTTACACTCTGTTTGCAAATGGCCGCCTGCTTAATTCTGATGTCACCATTCTAAACAGGTGCTCTGAGCTATCCAAAGACGGGCTGCAAGGACGCCTCTCAAAACGGAACTCCTGCGCTTGAGTTCATTTGAGAAACGATCACTGCTTGAAATAGGCCGGTACTGTCCGGCACTGAGTAACAACACTTTTTTTTGTTTTTGTTAGAGGGAGAGTAGTTGCACTTCTCAAGATAAAGGCAATACTTGTAATTGGAGAGTACCAGCACTTATCTGAAAAGCCATGATGGACGGTGTATTACTTCATTTCTGTTTTTTTTATATATACTATTTATTTGTTTGTGTTTTTATTTGATTATGTAGTGTCCATACTCAGTAGGGGTCTGTATTAACCATCTAGTTGGAGTAAGGGTGTGTAACCAGTGTTGGCCTGGCCACTCTAGACATAAAGCCTTGTGTAGGGGTGTCCTTTGATGTGGAGAAGTTATTCGCTAATAATAGAGCTGCATTCTTTGTGCATATGTGAACTACCTATCTCCAGGAGGGCAGCTGTAATCATAACACAGCTTTCCTCCAGGGCCAGTTGGGCTGGGGAGGCTGACTTTACCTTTCGTTCCAGAAAAGTCACTAGCAGGGCTGTGCAGTATGGACGAGTCTGACGGCTGTACTGGAGAAGGAACCCTGCACTCTGGTCACAGTGAACAGAGAACCCATGTGAAGGGTAGCTATTATTATATAAATTAGAATTGGGCCTTTAATCTGTGGTTAGCTTGTATTTTGCTGTTCCTGTCATTGCATCCAGGTATATCATACAACAAGCCACATCATACCTACAACAAGTCAGGACTATTGGCTTTGTCAATGGTTGCTAGTTGCATAAGATACATGAGCAGGAACTATGGCTTGAATAAAATATTGAAAACACTTTCACTTAAAGCCCTGGTGGTGACACCACAACAATGTTGCTGCTCCTGCGATTCAAAAAGAGAAGGGAAATCCAGAGAGAAAAAGACTCTTTAAAGGATTTCCCTCCCCCTACAATGCTCAACACGCGCACATCGATGTGCCTGCTGTCACAGCAGTCCGGAAGAAAAAACAGAGACCAATAGAGACCCGTTTTGAGGCCCCCTTAAAAAAACTGCCGGTGCTCAGACCCGGCCCACTTAAAGCCCTGAGTTTATGGTTATTCTTTGGGGTGGGTGGTGAGGGGCGAGTAGTGAGACCTGATTTTGCCCTTTTCAGGAAAGCGACTTCGCAACACCTTTCTTTTTGTTGATTTGTATTAGGTGGGTCATGGCTAACAGTGCCGGTGCAGTCTTGTCTCTGGGTTATGGACTGCTACCTTACTCCTTGGTCCTGCTGTTCTGTGTGTTAGTGTCTTTTTTGGACGGGTTGCCTCGCCTTCGCTTTCTTACTCCACCAGTTTACTCCTTGTTTAATGGTTTGCAGTGCAGTTGAGGGTGCTTCATTTTCAGTGGGGTTGCAATACGTGTGGAATTCCCTTATCTTGAGCTCGTCCTGGGTGTGCCAGAACCTGTGTGTTTAGTCTCACCACTGCAGTGGCAGCTTGTCTATAGGGGCACAAGGGGCTGCCCCCTCTACCTAAAGTCTGCCTCACATCACAACTACCTGCTGGATATTGCAGCTAATAAACGTAATCACATGATCCTTTGTTTACATGTAATGTGGGCCGCTGACGAAGGAGCGACTACTGCTTTAAGACTTGGGCTGGTGTGAGGGCTGTGGTTGTAGAGCCCGGTCTCAAATTATTTTTTGTTGTTGCATATTTATATTGTGGGGAGTCGACCCGAAGGTATTGGAGCGCTTTACATGAGCACCAGGTACATTACACAAGGACACATTCATTTTTAGGTCTCGCTGGCGTTGCAGCGCGAAGCGCTGCCGCCAACGAGACTTATAGCTGCCGTGTTTGCCTCCAAGGGAGACAGACCTGTGCACGAGCCGATTCTAGTATGGGCACGAGCTCAGGTCTGTGAACGCGCTTCTAGCTTTGCAGGGCCGCCACTGCAGGAGCCGCAGGGAACGCTAACGTGCACGCTCACGGCGTCACGCTTATGCCCTCCCGCGTCTCTTAGGCTGTTCTCCGCTCCAGGCCGACTTGTTTGAGGATGACACCGCGCTTGAACTGCATCCACCTGTCCCACGGTCTCCGAGCAGGAGGATTTGGGGGTGCACCCACATATTCACTATATGATGCCCCAGCTCGCCACGGTAGAGGAGGCCGCAGACGCAGTTCCGACGGCGCAGGGTAAGTGATCTCAGCCGTCGGGTCTCCATCAGGGGCTGCTTCTCTGAGCTGGAGGGGGGGGGGGGGTGGGGCTTGGGACATCCATGGCAGAGTCGCGTGCACGGCCTAGAAACAGTGAACCATGGGCGCAGGCTGGAGCCCGTCAATAGAGGCATGTTGCTTTCAGACCATACGTGCAGTATTGACATTGGAGGGCACAGGCTGCTGGGGATGGATGGGGCTGTGGGGGGTATACTCTGGGCTAGTGCGTAAATATAGGGAGATAAACGCCGTGGAGGTTTGAATGTGTCCAGTCCCTTGCACGGGGGTTTCCCTCGGGGTTGCGTAGGTCTGTGTATCGGGACCTATTTTGACTAGTCTGTGCTGGGGACGTTTCTTGTTTTATATTGTTCATTCTTTTATTTCGATGTTTTTCTCAACATTTTGGTCTTCCGAAATGTAATTTCCGATGTTATCACTTCCGTGACCGTGAATGACCAACACACAAATGCCAAATACCAGTTTAACTCACTGAATTATCTTTGCCAGTGTCCGAGCTTTCAGACAACTTGCTGCAGTGATGTAAATCGTTTGCAACAAATTGCTGATGAATAGCAGTGTCTTGTCTTTGTTTTTGGAGCTGTATCCATATGCTCTCTTCAAGAAAACATAGACATTTTAATGTTACAGCTGCAGACTTGCAAACCAGGCCTGCGTCTTGTGGGGACAGGTGCTTCACTGGGGGACAGGAGTTATACATTAAAACTCTTTCTTAATTCAGCTAGCTTCCACAGTGTCTGTAGATTTGCCACAGTGGGTATAATAAAGGGTGTTTGTCACAGTGGTCCTTATGTACATTGTCCACCTGGGTCAGGACTGTGCTGCAAAACACAGTGGTAGGGGAATTATAACTATGTAATAACAAGCATTGAAAATGCAATAGGTCTCGCCTTTGATTAAGTTAGTCATTTGCTTTGCTAATGGTATTGTATAGCAGAGCAAATGGCTTTAACTTAATAAAAGGCGAGACCTATTGCATTTTCAATGCTTGTTTTAATACCCGGCAGCTTCTCTTCAAACACTGTTTGATCGTAACCATCCACCTCTGAGCAAAACTGCAGTCCCTACACGCCCAGGACCTCTACTCTCGAGGTGCTCAAGATACTTTCTGGACTGGAGTCGCATTTACTGTTTTACATGAAGCATGTAACACATGAAAAGTGACCCCAGTCTAGACACGGACCAGCAGGCGGCTGATAGGGCCACTAAAAAACGAATTTGTGGATTTGGACTCGCCTGACTCCGACTCTCTGAATGTGACACTGTCACTTACTTGCGAGGCTTGCACTGCAGTTTAGTTTGTGGGCAGGCCTCCCGCCTTTCTCCTCTGACTCTTGGCCTCTGTAAGTAACACTAGTCTCTCCCTCGGCAAACGTGCACGGTGCGTCAACCCCGGCATCAGACTCACTCAGTCTCAGTCAATGCCCCCGGCCCGCCGGATCTGCAGTTTACACTGTGCATGACATGAGGGCTGTGCCCCACCCCTGAGGCTGAAGACTAGGGAGCTGCATGCTGCGCAGCATTTGATTTATGTGATTGGACTGAAGCAGGCGGCATAACATTTAAACGTTGTTTTAGATTATTTTGGATTGTTTGTTTATTTAACAAATGTTGTTTGAGTGCAGTTAAACCAATGCAGCGACCACTGTGTGCTAAGGGGCCTCTCAAGCTGGGGGGCCCCCCGCAACGCGGGGGCTGCGTGGGCCTTTGTTACGCCCCTGCACAGAAACGCAAAACAACAGGTGATGAACAGAATGCAGAACAATGTCATACATTCACCCCAGTACAGAGATCTGGGCCTAAATCCATTGTTTTTTTTGCTCACCATGCCTTTCCAGTTTGAACCCAGCCATATGCAAATCAGTCTTGACCCTGTGCCCCATGGGAACAGTCCAGCCCGAACTGCTAAGCCATGTCCTCCCTGGACTGGAAACAAGCATCCAAGGACCGGTTTCGGGCTTTCAGCCCTCTTCAGCCTGGATAGCTTGATTCCAGTGGCATGGAGAGCACGGGACTCACGTCTGAGCATACCCCTCCCACTCGGGTGACAAATGCAAAACAACAGGTGATGGACAGAATGCAGAACAATGTCATACATTCACCCCAGTACAGAGATCTGGGCCTAAATCCATCGTTTTTTTGCTCACCATGCCTTTCCAGTTTGAACCCAGCCATATGCACATCAGTCTTGACCCTGTGCCCCATGGGAACTGTCCAGCCCGAACTGCTAAGCCAGGTCCTCCCTGGACTGGAAACAAGCATCCAAGGACCGGTTTCGGGCTTTCAGCCCTCTTCAGCCTGGATAGCTTGATTCCAGTGGCATGGAGAGCACGGGACTCACGTCTGAGCATACCCACCGGCGTAGCTAGGGGGGGGGAGAGGGGGGCGGTCTGCCCCGGGCGGCACTATTCTGGGTGTGGCAGCCGCGTGGCCCGTGGCCTTTTTAAAAGTTAAATCATTAAGAGAGCTTCCCTGTGATTTCAGCCCTGGGTCCCGGTAGTTTGCAATATTGAAAGTCCCTGACCTCTGATGACGCACTGCAGCCCCGCTGATTGCAAGCAGTCTGGGTGCTTTAAGCAGAAGCCCTGGGTTTCCAAGGCTGCTTGTCAATCAGCGAGGGTACACCTCCATAGCCCCACCCCATCCTGGGAAGAGCTGTGCACCAGAGGCTTCCTACGAGCACGACCGGGCCTGATCTGTAGCACACGTGCTTTTTGTAAAAACAAGCAGCAGACTTGCTCGGATCGGGAGGCTGGCAGTTCGTTTCAGAGCAGAGGCAAGTTTAATTTAATTATTCTACAGCACATTTGCGTCTGTAAAGCTGCATGCATTGCCCACTCGAGGTCACTGCATTGGCACAGCATTTGGTGAATTGGTAAACATAAGCTCATGATGCCGGTAAATAGTGCGTAGGACCATGGGTGATGTAACTGGTGCTCTAGCAAAGCACTCAGAGACAAATGGGGTACTCTCATAATGCGATGTATGTCTGTTTGCCAAAGAAAGAGCCCCACGTGTTCTAGAAATTTACATGGATTTATAAAGAGCATGACACTGTATCACGGCATTACTGTGAAAGGACATGGGGCCTGAGTTAACGGTTTGTTCTGTTTTATTACAATGGCACACAGTGCTCTTTGGGCTTGATATGTACCCAATATGATTTAATTTCAAAATCTTCCCGCAGCCTGCTTCAGTGAAAGGAAATGTTTTTCTCAAGATATAATATGCTCATTTGGATGGTACTTTGTTTTGATACTCTTCTCATGGCCATCTTGTTTCAGTAGGGGGGACGAGCTGCCCAATATCTGGTATTGTATCATGTCAATTGATAAGTTTCAAAGTAACAGGTGGTTATGCGTGCCTGGCCCCCCTTTTATTAAAAATACAGTTAATTTCCTTGCATTTAATGCGTCACATTATATCTCCTTGGTGTTAATGGTGCACTGAATGCGCTCAAGATTTTCGTATTATATTCTCAGGGCTTGCACTAGATCTGGAAGGGCAGGAGTTAACAGACGGCCCTGGGCGGCCCTGGGCGGTGGGAGCTTAAGCAAGCTGACCATGGGTATGGGGGCAGGAATGATTATGTTATTGCTCAATAATTGACCCATGTTGCCTGGACTAAACAGAGTGGGGGCCAGTCCTGCCACATTGTGTAGCCATTCGCATGAGATGAGATGAGCAAGCAGGCAGGTTGACTTAAAAGTACTATTACTGCTCAACTCATTATCTTTTAGCATATACAAAATTATGAAAGGGCATGTTGTTGTAACCAGAGACACGCGAACCACTGACTGTCAAGTTCACACACGTGTCTGCAGCAGGCGCATGAACCGCGTGAGCTTTCTTTCACAACACTCTATGTCACTGTTTCTCTTCATGCTAAATTGACCTCAAATATATTTTGCTCATGGATTTTTGAGCTATCCCTCAGGTGCTAGCTCTCCTGGCTGTTTGATAAGAGTGTACCTGCTGAGTTTACCGTTAGTTTACATTTGAAGGAATTGTCGGTTAGTTACAAGAGAGCTGCTAATATCTGTGTGTGGTGTGAACGTCACGACTTTGAACCCCTGCGCGGCCAACAGGGCCGTTCAGCCTGATGACATCCAAAAAATTGGGGTTTATTAAAAAGAGAGAACATAGCGCCTATTTTCAGGGCTTATAAAAACAATATATCCACAGCGCTAAGTGGCATATAATCTAGTGTTTAAAGCATTATTGAAAGTGGACAAAAGATCATGGAATATTTGCGTTTCTAAAAATGGAGAGGCTGACACTGAGCGCAAACAACCACTGCACGTCATGTTGAATTAAACCAAGCAAAGATAGCTTAGAGTGTTTTTACTTTTATTTCCTGGGGAAAATATCACACTTCACAGCAATTGTACTGTAAAAATGTGCATGGGGACAAGGGGCCTGCATGTTACTAGTGACGGAGAAGAGGCATCCATCCTAAGTGATCGCAAAAGAGAGACAGGGTTTTACACAGTACTCATGAGACTTTCATGTGAGATGAGGTCTTCAGTGTATCCTCGTTCCAGTAAACCAGTAATAATAGCAAGTGTCTTCTTGTGATCACCCAGACACATTTAATAGTGAGGTAGGTGCGTGGCATCGGTGCACAGGGGCATCAAGGGCTACTGAAAACCTGAGTATTGTTTTACTTTGCTATGCATACACCAGGCAGGGGCCCCAGTTTTCCTGACTGCACAAGGTTAATTGTTTCCAGGTCAATCTCGTTATTTCACCTCTCGACCTTTTAGCGATATTTTAATTATTATTGCTCTTTACTGTTTATTTATCTACCTATGCTTGGACCATAGGTATCTCGTCGTTCTTGTTAGTTCCTGTATTCCCCTAACTGTTCTGGCGGAGTTAAGAATTCAGTGTGGATGCAGCCTATGCAAGGGTGAGCCTGACAGTGCTCCAGGAAGCATTTGACTTATGCCCTCGGATTAGATCTATGCACAGGGGCTTAGAAGCCTATGGGTATCCACCAAACACCCTCAGAGATAACTGTCCAGAACAGCTCTTAATGCGCTCATAGGTAATGCGAATAATGAGGTCTAGAACACGCAACAGGGATACCATCCTGGGGGCTAGTGCAGTGTGCTACAAAGAGGACCTGTAACGTGGTCATGTTCGAGTCTTACTTTTTAAATTGCACCGCTTTTTAACTGTTGCTGTCTGCCAGCCACAGAGTCTTTGGCTCAGTCTGTGGAAGGGGACCCCAGAAGCTTCAAGCAGTGATTGCTCACACTTTTCTGTCTCAGCCTGACTTGGCAGAAGTCTTCATCTAAGTCTGTGCCTGCTCCCCCACTGAGCGCAGGGCTGGAGGCTCGCATCCACACACTGACCCGATAGAAATGTAAAACATAAGTGTGTCATAGGAGCTAAATACCTTGACACTAATGTACAGGACACAGTGAGTTGGAGCACCACCACTGTATGGGCCAGAGCTGAGCCACATGACTGCTCCCGGGTAAGGATTTGTGCCGTATTCTCAAGAAGTATAACTGCAGGCACTCTCTCACGCATTTTTTCTCACCTGTGTTTACAACTGTGTAGCCTTGGACTGTGTCATGTAAGTGCATGTAACTTGCATGATCGGGTTAAACTATTAGCGACGATACTAAGTGTCTCTCGGACCTCTTTCAAGTGCTTGCTGTCCTTTTTCCCCAGCACACCTGCTCCGTCCATCACCACCCCTTTTTGTACCTCTTTGTTCACCATAAGTTGGCAGGGTATGCTCAGACGTGAGTCCCTTGCTCACTTTGCCACTGGATTCAAGCAAGCCGGGCTGAAGACGGCTGAAATGCCAGAAACCGGTCCTCGGAAGCTTGTTTCCGGTCCAGGGAAGGCATGGCTTGGCAGTTCGGGCTGGACTGTTCCCATGAGGCACAGGGTCGGGAAACATCCTTTACCACGAAACTTTTACCACGCAGTGCTTTTACAACGCAGGTTTTACAACGAAAACCATTACAACGCATTGCACTGGTGGGGGCTCTAGGATAGGGAATAGTTTTAATTTACTATCCAGCACCTTCCCTACTATCCACGGGGACTGGAGTTGGAATAGTAAATTAAACTATTCACTATCCAGCACCCCCCAAAGCAATACGTTGTAAAGGCTTGCGTTGTAAAACTTGCGTTGTAACAGCATGCGTGGTAAAAGCATGCGTTGTAACAATGTACATCCCACAGGGTCAGACTGATTTGCATATGGCCATGTCTGAACTGGGGTGGCAGAGTGGGCTAAAGAACGGTGATGGATTAAACCCAGATCTGTTGACTGGGTGTGAGTGTTTGATTGGTTCAGATGCTCCGTCCATCACCACCCCCTTTTGTACCACTTTGTATCACAGCACCAAGAAACTGTATAAGTGTACGCTGCGCTTTATAAATGCCTTTCATTTCACTTCACTTCACTTCACAGAAACAGCTCCTCTGGAGAAGACCAGGAGAACTTTTGCAAAAGAAATATTTTCTTTCAGAGAGAAAGAATGTAATTGGAAGTAAATTGATCAATTCGACAGCCACAACTAGAACAATATATGTTGTGTATGCCTTCCATTGACTGAGGGTAGTTCTTGATTCAGTGAGTAGAGTGAACTCATTCATTGCCTCTCTCCTCTTTAGCTTGATAGCTTGCTGTGGCAGCCACTTTATTGATGGGTCGAGTTGTTGGGTGTCTTTACTGGACAAAGCTTCAAGAAAATGCCTTTGCTACTAATAGGTTACTTTGGAAATTTTGGGATAATGAAACTTTTGACATCTAGCGAGCTGTAACTTGTTTCAGACCTCTTTTGTTTCTTTCTTTTCCATGTTCTGGTAAGAAATCAAATCAGCCCATGAATGAAGCAGACTTGAAATTTAAAGATGAAAGTTGGAACAACTATATGACTTTAGTAATCCATACTTTTCCTTTGGTAATTCATATCTGACTTGTGTTGCTAAT
Source organism: Lissotriton helveticus (assembly GCF_964261635.1). Classification (NCBI taxonomy): domain Eukaryota; kingdom Metazoa; phylum Chordata; class Amphibia; order Caudata; family Salamandridae; genus Lissotriton; species Lissotriton helveticus. The sequence continues at coordinate 1,405,771,537 of NC_136067.1, forward strand.
CACATCATTTACATTTCAGTACTAATCTCCCTCTCAAATATTGGTAGAGATGAACAGCTATTAGTTGTGTACTCAATAATAGGTACCATGTCAGGCGTGACCCCGCAGCATGTGCTGGCTTTTTAACCAACAGCATTTCACTTGCTTATATTTTTGAGACCACATATAATGGAAAAAGGCAAAACTACAATAACCTGCTACTAACAAGGCTGAACTGGCTGGAAATTGCACACAACATGATCAAGTTGGCAGCAATGTCGCCGTATGTCTAGAGCACCTATAAATATGGACATATGGAGCCATCAGTGACATCACCATTATCTTTGATATGCTGATGAATGCAGAATTAGTCGTTGACATGCTAGGTTCACCTTTTAAAATTGCGGTAAGGCTGCGTGAGGCACAAGCCAGATCATTACGTTTGAAAATTACTAGTGTCTGGCATGGTCAGGATCAACTCTACAATGCCACTTTGGGTTGAGCAAAGTTCAGTCATATGACATACTTGCCTCTTAAACGGCAGTAGAGTTAGGATGGAGTCATTTGTGTTCCATGCACCCTCGAACATCTCTGACTATGCCCCATCACTACTGCATTACTTAATGAAAATTTGGTGTGAAATGATTGTGACAAATTGAACTACCTTTACCTAAATGTATGTATGTATGTGTGTGTAAAATATATACAGATATATTTATAGATGTGTTTGTGTATATAGATTATGTAAATACATATATATCACTGAGAAAATTTAAAAAAGATTACGATTACCTTATATTTGTGTTGAAATGAGATACGAAGTAATGATTAAAAATGGAAAGCCCCTGAAATTCATGAATGATAGTTTAGTGGACTAACTATGACTTGCGCCTCTCCCTGCACTGCATATGACCTCACATATTACATCACTCATGACCTGTTAAATAACATCATTAATGACATCACTGATGACACCTCAAATGACGCCATTCTTGTTACTGTTATTCATATTACTTCATAAGATCTTACATCATTTAAAAAAAAGAGTTGATAAGGGGCCAATCGTCATATACAGCATAGTTTCTGTGTGTACACCTGTAGGTGCGTGAAACAGAAATAATGTAGCCTTGGAGGCAACTGTCGCTGTACAATGCAAAAGCTACATGACACACGGTTTACTAACCAGTGAAGTTTCCGGTGCAAGTAGTACTCCATATTAAACCAGGTCAAGGCTGAGAGCGCCTAATGAGAGTTGCAGAGGGTTTTATGTCGGAACCACGCAGGCATTTATCACTCTTGACTTAATAATGTAGTCTGAACCCCGAATGCGTCTTTACAACGCATTCCTTTACCATGCAAGACATTACAACAACTTGTCTTAGAGAAAGCACTGCAGTTGGAATAGTAAAATTTACTATTCCAACTCCAGTCTACGCAACAGTAGGGAAAGTGTTGGACTAAGTTCAACATCAGTTCAACAACACTTTCTTTAAGGCAAGTTGTTGTAACAACTTACGTGGTATAGGAATGCGTTGTAAAGACGCATTTGTGGTTCGTACCACGTTTTTAAGACACAGCGTGGTTCAAGCCGCGTTGTTTAAAACAGTTTTGGGATGCAGAGGCAAGTTTCTAAGTGGGTTATGGCTTAAAGCTAAAGCCCTGTTGCAAATAATCCTGTCAGAAAAGCCAAAGCTTCAGTTCACGATAGATCATCCACCATTGGATGTCTCGGCTCGTGTTCGTATTAACCACTTGACCATGGCGCGAATTTCGCCGCGGTGGGGTGGGGGGTGAGCGCAGTGCCGCCGTGCTCGTGACGGAACCACGCCGTCATGAGTCACGGGCGGGCTGTGCTCATGATGGCGTGGTTCTGTCACAGCCCCGCCTGCTCATTAATTCGCCCGCACAGGCGGGGAATTAATGCCGCGTGGGCGGAGCAGCAGCTGCATGATGAAACCACGCCGTCATGAGCACACGCCGCCCGTGGCTCATGACTGTGTGGTTCGTCCTAAGCAGGGAAGGGGTTAAATAGTTATTAGACAGTGCTATCGACAAATTCTATGCATAGAGGATGTTTGAGGTGTCACTGTTGTTTTCCAAAAGTACTGAAGATTTCGAGGCATTGCAGATTGTTCAACAATGTGGAATGTAGGGATCACCCACTGTGAGGATTTGGGAACTGGGTCTGGTGGACTAATGCGTCAATTACAGGGGCCCGTGTTTGACCTCATGGTCACAGGTTCAAATCCCGGCGGGTCCATCTGAGGTCGATAAAATGAATACCATTGAGTTGGGTAACAATGAACATCTGTTATTCAGCGCCAAGATACGTCTGGGTGAACGTGCGCTTTACAAATACACATGTTATGTTACCAGCTTTACCATGGAATACGCTTGCAAAAACTGTCTTGGGTCCAATCAGGCTCATTTGAACACCCTTAATCTCAACCCTATGTAGCTAATCTTCAAACAGCAGGGCTTGCACAAAGGAACTTAGTGTAAAGCATTTAACAGTACCAAACAACGAAATAAGAAAGCCACACAACAGAAAAGAAACAAGAGACCAATTTATAAAAGTAGATTATATTTTTATGAATTCATAGAGTCCTTGATGAGCAAAATCCACTGGAGGGTTCCAGAAATACAGAATTTTTTTGTAACTTGTGATTTGACCTTTTCACACACCCAGGCTTGGTACAAAACAGTCAGCATGATGATTAACTTAACCATGAAACATCTCCCTGAAAAGTCAACATGAACTCGAAGGAGCGTATTTCACCGCCCATGGACAACAGCTGAAGTGGACACGGCTCAAGGCATATCCCTCAGTGCACGGCCCAGGTCCTTCCAAATTATGTAGTGTTTTTGTAGAGACCCCTTGGCTTGGTATACCAGGTGCTCGAGGCCCATCTTTCTAGGCAAGGGGATGCAGCGTCCTTCAAGAAGTAGCGATTTTTTAAAGCTTTTATCACTTTTCAATTCAACCGCAAATGAGCACTGGCCAATTCAAAAGTTTACAAACTTTTGAAAAGTTTAGAAAGTTAGTTTGGCTACTCCGACCCGGTTTGAGTGACCAAATCAGACAGGGAGAATGTCCGGGTGACCTGTGGGGTATATTTAGACAGTTACTGGGCCACAGAGCGTTTTCCAGTCCAGTTCCAAACGTTATGGCATGACTGTCATAGACATTAATGGAGTGGACCTAATGCTGAGGATAGAGGATGAAAAGATGCTCAAGGATGCGCCGGTTACAGTGCGGTCAATGGGGGTGCCTTTGTGGTGAGTCCTTGGTCCACAAGTCATGTGGGGAGACTTGGGCCGCGAAGGTTGGGGTCCCTTGAAGTCCTCTTTGAGACTGTGGAAGGCCAGCTGCGCTACCAGTCTCCATACACAGCAGTCCTTATGAAATCCTTTAGTGGGGGCTAGTTTTCCTCTTGGGCGACCAATCTGGACTCTCATGGTTCTCCCAGGTCTTGGTGACTCTGGTTCAACTTTTGGCCATCAAGGATCGGTCTTTTGGGGCACTCAGTGGTAGTCCGTAGCTATTCCTCTGAAGTGGCTAACAACTTGCCGGTTTGAGCTTTTTCAGCTTTAATGCCCCTGGTGCTGTTCCAGGGGGCCAGCATGCTGACTCTTAGCTGGGGATCAACTTTTCCCTGTGCCAGGAGCCATAGGCACGGTTACTAGCCCAAAGGTGCAGCAGGTGCAGTCCAGCACACTGTGCAGCCTCTCTTTGTGCAGGCCAGGGGTGGCAGGGAAGTCCTTCTTCTGTCCTTTTTCCAATTCCAATGTGAGGTTCAGGGTGCAAGGAGCGCCATATTTATCCTGGGCAAGAGCTCTGATGGGATAACGCGTTCACTAGCCAATGGGCTACCAGGCCCCCTCCCTCTTCGTGACGAATTTCTGAAGATGTGTGGCATCTGGCAATCCCAAAGTGCACTATTCTGGCCACTCTGAAGATGTCTGAACCTTTCCTCAACTGAGGAGCTTGGTAGCCCACCCTACAGGTGTTGCTACCTGGGGGCTACACGCAAAAGGGAAAACTGGTTTTGGCCCTGGTTTCCCTCTCCCACCTGATCTTCAGCTTGTCTATCTGGACAAAGGGCAACCCTCAGGCGTGTTGCTCACCAAAAGCAGCTTCCCCTTTGAAGCTCACCTTTTGGCTTAACATCCTGAGTGGCTTCCTGCAAGGGGGAGGTAACACCGCTCCCTGCAGTGGACTGCTATTGTTTTCAAGCCTGGGAATCATTCACACAACTTCCCAGGTGGGCAGAGCAGAAAGCTGCCTGGTGTCCAGTGCCCATGTGAGGCCACTGGACAAACTGGTTCAAAGAGTGGCAACTTTCTAAAAGTTGCTTTACTTTAACAGTGACATTATATTCTACCTGGGCATCAGGTTGGGTTTAATGCCACAATTAATTTGATACTTCTCAGTACCCTGCTAGGTAGTCCCATTCAGAATTTAGCCAGATTGAGTGGTCAGTCGGTAACCCTGTGTTAGCCAATTGGGGGACTCGCCTTTCGACAGCAAAAAAGACAATTGTAGGTGTTTTTCTGCTAAGGCACATATAAACATACATGTCTTATTTAATAGTATACAGCTCCCTGCATTAGGGCTCTTTAGACCGTCCTTAGGGGAGATTTCCATATATTGTCAGTCGAAGTGGAGGCTTTGCCACTGGTTCTACTGGCAAAGTTGAGCTGGCTTTGTGACAACAGCCCTTACAGTCTGCAGTGGCAGGCTGGGACCCATTTTATACCTTGTCCACCTACTGGGAAGCACAATCAGTGCTTCAGCCTTGGGTGGACACTCTGCCATACATGCCTTTGGTACCTTATACCAGGGACTTCTAAGTAAGTCAGTACTTGCCAATTGGGGACAATGGCAAATAGTATACCTGTTAGCCTCTTGATTTACAATGGGTGTCTTTTAAATTCTTTAACATGGTGATCCTGTTTGGATGAATAGAGCACAAACACTTTTTTTTGTGTGGTCATGTTTAAAAATGGGGTGAATGAGTGCTGTGCACTGCAATAGCAGTCACAACATTTTCTTCAGTGGTGCAGCCAACCAATCAGATCTTTCAGTACCAAAATGACTGATATGAGCAAAAGCTTCCTCAGCTCATCAGAATGCATATGTTTTAAAATATGTTGTTACCGCAAGATGCCCAGAGGATCAACTACCCATAAATAACTAATTTTGTGTGAAGGTTAACCCCTGTAATACAAAGAGGAGCTAAGAGGGAGATACGGGTACCGTTGGGATAGCCCTCCACTCAACTGAATTCAATACCAAAAAATCCCTGTACCCTGGACATTGGTTAGTATTCATCTACTAGGTATGAGAATCTACTTGGTTGGCGAAAATACTGTTTAAGTCCAACATCACCCCCTCTCTATTTGTGGTTAGGTGTATCTTCTCTAATGCCTGACCGTCCACATCAAAACACTGTTTGTGAACTGCAAGTGGGAGATTCCAGGCAGAGTTCAACTCGACACAACCAATGATGTCTGCCCACTGAGACAGTACATCCACCCACACTTAAACAATAAACAAACAAAACGTGTGGTGAAAAGGAAGGCACCTCACGGGCGCGCCCGTGAGGTGCCTTCCTTTTCACCACACATTTTTTGTTTGTTTATTATTTGTGTGTAGGTGGATGTACTGTCTCAGTGGGCAGAGAACCCACTTCCTGAGGTAAAAAATTAAAATCTAAACCTACCTTACAGAATGTACTGAACTGGGGGACATGCTGATGAAGTTGCTTTAGAATCAATCACTCTCTTTTACAGAAGGCAAAGTATGTACCTTACATGTTTTCTTTCTCTGCTGCTACAAGTTCCTGAACTAAACGAGGCCCTGAAAACATTCCTTACCAATTGCCGCTATTATGAATTTACAATGTTTCCAGTCTGGAATATAAATGTGGAGTCTGGCGGTTTTCACGGTTTTTAAAATAGTACTCTCGTTTTGTCTGATTCACGTTGGTAATCATTTTAAAATAATTATCTTGGAAGATAGCCATGCGGCAAGACCGGTTTATAAGTATTAAAGTTACAATTTAAATATGTTTTATCATGCTCTTATATATTTAACTCACAATGAAAACGTTGAAGTCCGTGCACATTCATGTAGGGAGATCCCACTACCGAGAAGAGAAAGTGAGGGAACAAATTAAATATGTGTTCATATAACTTCCTGAACCTCTGAAAAATCTATTCACATACATATAAATGGAAGATTTAAAAAACTTTCCATGTCTACCAAAATTTAACTATTTTAAAATTAGAGAGTATTAAGTGACAGAGAAGATGTGTATCCTGTGTAAATAGATGTGGAAATGGGGGATGCTGGGCTTGGGTAGGTATATCTCTGTAAATGTTATTAACTCCTTTAAAAATTCATTATGCCTTAAATGACTTAAAGCCCATAGTTCCCCTCACATTTTTTAACCAGGTGTGTGTGTGTTTTTAAAATTAAATATCTGCCTTAGCACTTCAGTGCTCATCAGCCTTCTCCCCAGGAAAGGCTTTAAATTCAACAGCTCCTATTCTAACAAAATGCTATTCAGGCTTGCTAATTTTTGTCTTGAATGCAGAATGTTAAAACTCTAGCTCTTCCACCTACAGTCGACCACTGGGGGGTTAAATTCTGAGACTGCTGCTGGTGTTGAAAGCACGTTTCACTCAGCATGCCTGACTTTTTTTGTAAAGTGTATGGGTAAGATATGTAGAATTTACAGAAAATGGCCTAATTTTAGTTTTCTAAAGCACTAACCATCATTTGTATGACCGAATGAAACCCCTAATTTTCCTTATTTGATGCACTCTCCTTCATTGGGAATTCTTTCGGTTCTACAGCTTTGAATCCAGCAACATGGCATTCAGGTTGCCCTACATTTCTCCTATGTATAGAATTTTAGTTCTGTAGTTCAGTGGTGTAATATAAAAATGATTGGCCCCCTACAAAATGTGATGTAGGGGCCCGAGTTTCTCATATCTCACAGATATACGATGGTTGGGTTGAATGAGGACCCCTGAAGGGTTGGGGCACCCCTGCATCGTGAGGGCTGCAGGGGCATGTGTTACACCCTGCTGTAGTTGTTCACTAAATTGGAGTTGAAGCCACAGTAGAACACCATGTAATCAACTCACAGATCGCTGCTTCTCTTCTATTGCAAGTATGTGTTTTACTCAGCATGCCAGACTTTTCTCTCACATGGCTTATGAAGACAATTGTTAATTTATAGAAAACTTGTTCTCATTTTAGCTTCTGGAGCACCTTTAATAACTTCTATAAGAAAATCATGAGAAAGTTTTCTCACAAGCATAGTTCATCATATTCCCATCCGAGTGCAAGCATTTTTTAAAGGGCAAAATCATCATACAATCATGGGTGTAGGAGACACTAAATTTCTGGGGGGGACAGGGACAACCTTGTGGACTTTCCAGTGACCCTATACAAATCTCCCATTGTGCGAGACCGTACGCGCGTTAAACGTATACAATCGCATAGATATTGAGAAAGGCAGGCAAGTAGTCACAGTCTGCAAGTATGCTTTATTTTTATTTACATTCACGATAAAGACCAAATGGGAAAAAAATATGTATATGAATCTTGTATCTTCCTGCACCAAGAAAACAAAGGCGGGACAAAAAAAGGAATGATAAACTAAGCGCTCTTAGCGACATTCCTACATCTCAACATGCAATTGGACAAATTAGAAATTGTTTTTCTTGCTGCAGGAATCTGTTTTAAAATTATGAACTTTATTTTGAAAAGCCAAACATTTTCTTGTGCCGTTCATTGCAGAGGACAAATTCTTTCGCTATTCTATGCAGGTTAACTGAGTCCATCATCTCTTTATGTATGTTGCATTGTTTTAAAAAAAAAAACGCTTTTCTTCTGGGGAAACATTTTTTGAGTGCAACTTGCTCCAAACAAATAATAGAAAGCCACCTATTGGATAACTTGTGTTATTCTCCAATGAAGCGGCCTTGGGGTTCCGGTGATATTTACACCCCTCCACCTGGCCTCGACGCAACTGTAATGTTGTAACCTATGGGATTGGAGGGAGGGGGGAGAGGTTATGCTTGTGTATGTCAGTGTGTGGATAGAGTCTATTAATCTCTTAAATCAATAGACCAAATTATATGTAAATGTCACCAGAAACTATCAATTGAATTTTATTGCCAAACATCCAGCGCCTGGTGTTCAGTATAGCGACTTCAGAAGGATGAAATGCTGAGTCAACAGTGATATGAACATCAGCACATATATAACTTAGATGGCAGCAGTAAGTCTTTTGTCGTTTATTTCAAGCCCATAATACATGAGTGCGCACCCAGTTAAACAGCACTGAGATTGTGACATGATGAGAACATCTAAGCCGACAAAGCTCCTCCTTTCAGCAGCACACTGGTTGCATTGCATCATTGTGTTATGTTGTGTAATGTCATTGCTGGACAGCTCACTGGAGCCCCCCATACACACGCGAAGACCCCATTTCCACCTCTTCCCCCCCACCCGCCTGCACCCGTAATGCCGGCCGTGACAGCATAATATTCTAAACTGCATCCCAAGGTCTGATTTAACAAGGCTAAAGATATCCTGAACTCTGAAGGTATTGTCTGCACTGAATATTTTGAAAGCAGGAATACTTAAACGGGCTAGGATTGATAATTGTGAAAATAATGGTGCTGCTGAACCGGAGGAGAGAGTTCAAGCGGCCGCTGCGCACCAACCCAGGCACGTGACCACAAAGCCTGCACCAGCCTCAGTGCCCCAATGAGAGGTGGCACGTGGGCGGTACTGCAATGTCTGGAATTACCTTCCTTTATTATGGTTGTCATTATTACTAGTGATAACTGGTAATTCCCCAATCCCCACCCTTCCCTGCTACCCCTCGTCCCACCCACCCCCATCCCTTGCTAAACGTGTGTTGGAGAGGTGCTTGTAATGTGTGGAATAAATTATTGGCCAGGGATGATTACGGGGCATTTTACGATTATCACAACTTTGTGTTAACTAATAATTTACACTTGTCGGACCACTGATTAATAAAATGCAATTGGGCCTAGAATGAATAATACATATGCAAACAAATGCTATTGACGTTCGTTTCTGCGTGTATGTGCATGTATCAGTGTGTGCATTTATATTTTTCGAAAGGGCTGTCATGGCTGCCCTGAAATTTGGCAGATGGCAAAGGTTTTCGTGAGGCCTATTTGGAATGGGGCGATCTGATGCAAACAGAGCACTTGCCCCTTTTCTGCTGTTAGCAAAATGATTGTAAGGATATTTACAATCATTGACCCTCTGTGGAATCAAAGGTCACAGCTTTTGACCCGTAGGTTGGGCACAGATGTGTGCAGACAGATAGGTACTTTTGAGCTACAGAAGGGGCCGAGGGATCCGCATCACCGAGAGAAGCGAGGCAGAGCAGAATAGAGAGACGTAGAGGACCAAGAGAAGGATCTTTGTAGATCAAAGGGCAAGCAGAGTTTGGAGCCAGAATTCAAGAGGATGGAAAGGAGTGTGGGGTAGCTGCGTTCAGAAAGAGAAATCACAAGGAGGTGTGAGGAGAACACAACTGGGCTCTGAGGAGGTGAAAAAAAGGACTAGCGTGCTGGTGAGGGATCAGGCTTGTGGTACTTCGAAGGGAGTGCCATAAATCAATAGTGCGCTTTCCCTGCAAAATCTCTGTTTCGCCTACTCTATTTGTAAAGGCAGGCCTCATGAATGCGTACTGAATAGCATTTCTGTGCATCCTACCAAATTATTGCACTCCGGTTATTACATGAAGATAATTGTGTTTTGACTCTATCCAGCATTAAGCAGCCTTTGGGGAAAATGAGCAGTTATTTTTGCATGGTAATGTCATATGCACATTTTGTTATTCCCTTCAGCCATTAGCAGGGCAAGTAAGGTTCGCTTGCTGTGCTCGCTCGCCATAGTGCACTCCACCACAACCTGTACACCCCACACCCCCACCACTTTCAAATGTCACCAGGCGCCCCTGGCAATGCAGTGTAACAGCCCTTGCGCCTACTTACAAGTTAACCGAACGTCAGTCACTTCAATGGGATAGGTACTCACGCAAGAGGGACCTCACACTTCGTGGGAGCGTGCTGCTGCCTGCAGCCCTTCCGTCTTCAAGCCGGCAACAGACACGGGGCGAGGAGTCCGAGGACGAGGTCAGGTCAGCCAGCAAATCAACCAGAGCACTGGCTACAGGCAGCTGAGGTGAGAACGAAATAATTCCCGGAGCCTCACAAAGAGTTCAAAAGGGCAGAGGCAGGGGGGCGAGTGGCCTCTGACGTCACCTTATGCTGTGACTATTGGATCATTGGCAGCTCACAGACAGGTAACTGGAGAGGCGCCAGGTCAAGTGCAGGGCCATTTGGTCACGCAGCACCTCTCGCACTTTTTTTCGCGCCCTAATGGCCTGCCAATCTCCCTCTCAGGAGGCAGATGGGAAATTTGGTTCCCCTCACCCTTTGTCCCCTGTGTCCCCCCCCACTCCAAAATCTGGGGGGGATATGTCCCCCACGTCCCCCACAGTTCCTACGCCCATGCATACAATTCATCGCAAATCTTAAAATTTGTATGATGCCACCAACAAATGATTTATAATGTGCCTAAGAGCGGTTATGTGTTCCTTTTTGTGACCCTCAAAACAAAGCATTCCCAACAATGTGTTTCAATAGGACAAACATGGCCTAATCTTAGCACGCAAAAAATTCCAAACAGGTAAGCTTCTTGTGTAACCTTCCACCTACGAAGTTCCATGAAAACACCCTCCAAATTTTAAGGCTCTTATTTCCAATACTAATATTTTCTAAGCCGGACGGTACTTCCAGGTAGCTGCTGACCAGGGTGCAGTAGGGTCCTTGGCTCATCCTTGGGACCCTGTGACTCCTCCATAGGTCAATAATTACATTGGAGTGCCCTTCCCATTAGATAATATTGCTTAATCCCTCGATTTCCTCAGTACATATCATGATGGTTGGAAGTGCTGATCTGAGATAACCCTACCTATACTCCCCTAATTGCACCAGGTACAACCCAAGTAAAGATTACCGCCATTGTGCTCACTGTTGATAATGGAAGTTACGTTCTCCAGTTATCGTTGCGTAATACTGTGATCATATGAGCAATTCCATTTAAGCAACTTGACAAGTGTGGCAGGATGTCTTGATTCATGCCGCCTCCAGCTCACATGGCTTTGGCAGGCAGGATGTGCCCACCCTGCCCACTTTGTGGCCTGTTACTATTTTTTTATTTTTTTGTGAGTGTAGTGACTGCCACTACATATTCTCCATATTGTAGCCAACCAATTTGGAACACCCCATTCACTTTGAATGAGCCAGTTAAAGCCTGTCTTGACACAATCGGTCCTTATATCTCTAACATTGTACCAGCGTTAACCTTTTCATGGCCACCAGAAGCACCTTTTTATAAGCTTTTTTTTTAAAAAAACAGCTGTACGGATTCACACTAAAAAATAAAAAGCTTACATTCAGAGTAAAGTTATAACTTTTTGCCAAATTTTATGTAATTCCTTTCTGCCATTCTTTCTGTATCATAGACCAAACTTTGTTTTAGGAATTAACTTGAAAAATCACACTTTTAGCCCCCACCCCCATTTTCCTTGGCCCCTGCTTTACTGATCAGTGGCAAACGTTCCATGAAATAGCCAAAGTAGATGATCCTTTTTTGGAAACTTTGGTGAAGATTTATTTATCGGTACCAAAGTTATTAAAGCAATAAGAATGGTCTTTCCGGTGCCACTGTGTAATATATATTTAACACAAATCTTTCCATTAGAAAAGTTCTCTTTAAACCGACTAAAACTGTCTTTGCAGCCTTATAAAACCACATTTCATTTATTTTCATTTAAAAAAAAAAAAGAAATCTTTTAAGCCAACTAGTCATTAATTAAAAAAAGTGATTAAATTGTATTTCACAAACCTTTTTTAAAAAGAAAAGTAAAGCAGGGCAATGTCCGCAGATAGGCTGGCAAAGACATACGATGAGAAAGTACCAATATGCTTTAATAAAAAAATCACACTTCTGTGTCCCATCATGTCCCAGAGGTTACAGCTAGGTAAGTTAATTTTTACGGGACCAAGAGGAAACTGTACTTTAGTCAAACACCACATTCTTATTCATCCAAGTAGGTGGCAAAGTTGCTTATGACTTTGATGAAGATTCCCTTACAGCAGAACTAGGTTTACAGGTAAGTAACATTTGCTTCTCTGGGGATCCTCATCAATAGTAGTAAGCACTAATAGAATAGCGAGTCCATCCCACTAAAAAGGCAGAAGAATGAGCAAAACAAAATTACATTATTACCCACAAAGATTCCTTAAGGAAGCCTATCCAAATCAAGACAATAGTTTCTTGTATATACATGAACGCCCCGTAGTGGCCGTACAGATCCTAAAAAGGAACTTTCCAAGTCAAATGCTGTGAAGATGCCTTATGTATAGACTCAAATGGTATACGCAGGAGTTTGGAAAGGACAATGGTATTCTTCCAAGGTACATGTGGGGATCTATTACGGGGAAATCTATCTTTAATACCCTCCACGAATGCAGGTATTTGAAACAAAGTTTGTGATTGAGATTTTCTCTATGCAGTTATTGCTGCAAGGTATAATAATTAATGAAAAGTGAAATCCAAATCTCGCTAGGGAAATAAAGTACGAAACTAATACATCTTTCTGACTTCTGAGGGATCTTAGTTGCTTTGAATACACCAGTTACAGAGCCTCTTCAATTTGAAAGTGTTTGATGATCTTGTAGAAAGACATTTTGCTGCTTTCAAACTATCCATAGTGTCTTGTGGAAAATTCATATGCCTCTATTGTAAGAATTTAGGATCTAGGTCAGTAAGTTCAACAGTGGAAGGTTGATATACAAACCTAATCCCCAAACGTGAAAAGGAGATCCAGTCTTCATAGGAGACTTCTGTGTGGCCACTTAGATCATCCTGGTTTTACAGTGGGACAGTTTGATCGACACAGTTGGGAATCACACAATTGGAGAGAATCGGTAAAGAAACCTTCCTCAACAGTCTTTCAAAAGGGCATTCCCCTTCAACACTGGTTGATAGTTCTGAATAATAAATGAATAAATAAATATATATCTTAAGACTGATGAGGCTTTTCCTGCAGGAAAATCAAGGATTACGAGTAAGTATGTTGGGCTTTTAAGACCATCACTGAGGCTGTCCTGTTAAACAATCATGTTCTATTGAACTATCACCAAAGTATGCACAGACCGTGTAGAATTGATTGAAAGGGCACTATGCTGGGCTACTTGACATTTAATTGTGTGCTTTTCTGGTGATCTCATACATTGTGTCTACTGTTAGGAGTACTGACATAATGGTATTTATGTGCTCTAAGATGAAGTCATTGCCAGTTTGTTGTAATGTTTTGTGACGCTTTTTAGAGAAATACCAGTCAATGTTTCCTCCACATTGTCATGTCATGCAATGCAATATAGACCTGTTCCATCATCAAGAGTCGTATGGATTTTGAATGACTTGCAGGTATAGCCAGCATTAAAAGAACATCAGCAGCGAGCAGCCTTCTTGAGGCAAGAGTAACTGCTCCATGAATAATCAATATTGTGACCCGAATTGGGTCACATAAGGGCATTAGCCAAGACCTCTTGATTTTACGAAAGTTATATGTGTAATATACCTAAAGGTGCTTTGACTCAGTCCTCTTCATCCGTTGGTCTCTTCTTGTGTTGTTCATACTTTTCTTTCGTCCACTACAGTATACAACATGGGGCAACCCACCTCAGCTATTGGCTAACTTCACTGTGAGAGACCACATTCTGTCCTTTCACATGGAGCATATAAACCAAAGCAGTTACTTTAAGTGCCAGGCACCGCTATGGCAATGCGTGGTATTTAAGAACAAAAAAATATTTGTGCTAATAGGCAATGTATTTTTTTTTAGATTGAGGACCTGGTAGCTTATTCCAGACTAAAGATTTGCAAAAACTATGACCAAACAAAACTGGCATCGACAAAGCCAAAAGGAAGGTGGCCATCGCCCATCTACTGGTTTAGCAGTATTCTTTCCTGAAAAGAGCAATGAGCAAAACCAGCAGTGGCAATTACCCTGTTTCAGAATGACACTGAAGGAGCAGAGAATAGGGTACAGTGGTGCGGACTAATTTGTTAATTGACATTTCGCTGGACCATTCGTTTTAGGAAAGTGTTTTTAGAATACTTTTCAAAATGTATCAGTGACACAAATAATGACGAAAGGTATCCGAGAACTGTGGTTTTTGCCAGAGTGCTAGGTGTTCTAAGGCCTATTTTCAAGAAACAAAACGCTGTTTTTGAGGAGGGAAGTGGTGTTACAAAAACGTTTGACAACAGAGACGTCATTTACGTAATAAATATTAGATCTGAGCGCTTTGCATTTTGTGTGTGTGTGTGTGCGGAGAGGCAGTTACTTCGATGTGTAATATGGTCTTTGCAAATTGGGCAAAGGTTGGTTAAGGGAGTGGTGTAGAAAATGGTGGAAGCAGAACATTGTGAAAATGGATACCGTGAGACAAGAATGAGATCTAAATGAGGTTGATGAACTTGTAACACAGCTTGTATTTAATTGCTGGCATAGCTCTTCTCTTACCTGTAATGTTTTTAAACAATGTATGAGAGTTGAAGTTCATTTATCGCCACCACCTCCTTCTCTCAATCGAATGAATAGGTAGAGACCGTGGAGGTACATAGGTTTTTATTTTCACCTGATTCCAAAACGGTGCCATTATGTGGCCTTATTTAATTGTGGCTGTGCCAGAAGCTAACTATAAATACTTTTTGTATTTTCCTTTTGTAGCTGCAGTGCCTGAGCTTCCGTGCAGGACTGGAGGAAGGGACATTGAGCGCTGGAGAAGTGAGGTTTTTTTTTAGTTTTAAGAATTTAATATGTTGAATTGTTAAATGCGTTTGTCCTGCTGTCTCCATTGTACTAGTGCATTGTTGGTATGACAAATGAGACACAAAACTAGCTTTCCAGCTGGTAATAATTTATTATGAAGAAGCACCATCATATCCTCTGGTAGGGCCATCGTGGCTCTTGGACAACTAGGCAAATGGGGTGTTGAGTAAAAAGGGACCTTCCAATAGAAAGGGCAGCTGCAGGTACCCGAAATATTGGTGCTAACTTGGAGTTTAAACAATTGTAAAATATGTGTTTTTATTGTGTAGAGCTGCACAGTGTCTCTAGCCGTCAATTTAGTTGCAAAAATGGCTGCAAATTCCTCCTAGCGATGCTGGTATGGCCAAAGAGGCAGACTCTTAAACATCTGAAATCAAACACGTTCTTTGAAAGATGCTTACTACCATTATGCTTGCATTAGCATATGCTTGGGTGCAGCAAATCACTCAAAACCATTTTAAAATACTATAATTTAATGTCAAGATAGTGTATTCTGTGACTGTAAATCAAACATCTGCTTTTAAATGTATTCATTTTTAATCTGATATACAATAAAGCGATTGTTTGATTTCATGTACAGCAACATACAAGGTAGGTTTCACAGGCATTTATTGAGCTAAAAGCTGATGTATGTTTACACTTCATATTTTAGTCTTTGTTAAACAGAAAATACATCTACAGCTATTTGTAACAGCCATATTAACGACATGCAAAGTAAGCCTTTTCAGGTTTCACACCTCAACAACCTAATATCAAACACAAGAATTCTGCAAAATTAATCATTTGCACAAAGAATAACATCCAGTTAAACTCGTCCAACTTAGTGCCCGTGCCACATTTGACTTTCTCTTGATACTTTGCAGTTTCTCAGTCTTTCACTATAGTACACATACCACACCTAGACACTTCATGCGACAACTCCATCAGAGAGACCACTTTCTGCATTTTATCATCCACCTTCAGCTTTCCGGACATCCTTTACTCACAAGGAATGTCCAAGGTAGTCTCTGACCCATAGCACATGCCAGTTACACCTTATATCTCACACTCTGTAGAGACAGCTTCGCAAATCTGACATCCTCTACTTCTCACCTTGAAAGATTGCTATAGAAGCCCGCTCAAAATCCATTTCTACTTTATTTCTACAATCGGTATCTTAAAGGAAACAGTCAGACATTGACCCAAAGATGAACTAGTTACACTCTTGCTTCAGTAAGAGTCACCAAATTCAGTGCAGGTACCACACTAAATCAACCCATGATCTATTGAAGTCTGGCCTAAACACATCTCTCCTTCTGTGAAAAAGCACAAAGCCAAGTGGTTTACCCCATGGAGCACACAAACCAGATTAAAAATAGAAAGTTGGGAAGAACATGAAAGAATGACATTCTCAAATTAAATTACAAATTGTGTCACAAAGCATAAACTTCCTTAATCATGATTGTGAAAAAGCATACTAAATGCGCAAATGCCCTTGACTGCTAACTCCCAACAAGAGGTCTGCAAACTCCAGATAAGATCCTAATTCAAAAGCAGCTTCTGCAACAATCTCCCCTAACAAGAGATTGTGACGTCTAATCCTTTTTCCGTTCCTTAGTGAAAAACACCCATCCTAACATCAACCTTTGATGCCGTCTTACCACACACTGTCCTTCTTTTCTCCTTCTCCAGTTAGCATTATTATGTCTCCATCAGTCTTGTTTGACTTTCCACTTAACCTTCTCCTCAGAAAAGTCAGTCACCAGATCCGTGCTTTATGCCTTCTCTGGGAGAATCTTCAAAAGCACTGTAACCTTCCTACCACCAAAACTGAATAAATTACAACTTCACCACTTTCTCTCATCAGGCATCTATACTTTCCAAGAGCAATTACCCCTTTATCAAACCGCTAATTTCCAGTATCTTCAAGCTTTCCTCGACTACAAACCTCATTGAACAGACCCTAGAAATGTATTGAAGACAATCACTTTTTAACTACTACTGGGGTGTCTCTGCCAAGAAAAAATATCCGAATCTATTTTATTCAGCTTCTTTTTGATCTTAGAATAAATAATCACTGATGCTGGTAGAATTTGTGACTGTACCCTGCCCCACGTAACTGTAACCTTCAGTACTGTTAGTTGCAACACACCTCCCCATCATCTTTCAGATGATGGATTCTAAAACACTGCGATAGACTGGAGCAAATCCATTCTTCCAGACTGAACTAAAGCAGCTTTTTCCATCCCTACCCATCACAACAGCTCTTTTGCTCCTGTGCTTCCTCTATTTTCTCCAAAGTTTACTGCCTATTTCTATCCTCCACAATCAGTTTCTTTGCTTCATTTTCTAAAAAGATATACGCACCGCACACATTTACCTCAGACTTCGCACTTGATGCTGATTCCGTGGACTTGCCTTACAACTGAACCATTATCGTCAACCCATTTACAGCTTGATGCAGAATTGTTGGCTTAAACTGAACTCTGAGAAATTAGTCAATTTCCTTTAAAGACTCTACTTGTATATGATCTGTCATAATAGGCCCTTGTCCACATTCAAGGGGGATAGTAAAGAGCTTTGTATTTTTCGTAAACTTCATCCTTTACCCTTGTTGCAACTGCACAACCTCTTTCACCTTGCACTGCTTAATGCATCTAAAGCACACACTTAGTTTGTGAAATGATGAGGTTCCCAATCCCCTGATTCTGTGGTTACTTTATATTACAAGAGGTTGAAATGGTGGCCTCTCCTAAGAGTGACCAACCTGCAGTGGCAGCTTTGAACCGAAGGAAGGTGCGCCAGCAGGCAATACATAGAGGCAAGAGAAAGTGCAGAACAAGGGCAGAATAAGCAGAGTTCTGGAGACCAAGCTGTTGCCAGTAGGAGAGGAGAAAGCAACAGGTGGCTCGTAGGCTCATAGCAGAGTGAAAACATTCGGGTAAGGAATGCATAAAGAGTGGTGGCTCCCCAGGTGACTTTGAAACTTCTTCACCTGTAAACCTGCCAATTGCTCTTTGATGTGCTTGGTGAGTTTCCAAGGTTCTCTGGAACAGTCAGACATGACTCCATAGAGCAGAGCAATGTTTCAGAGTCTGCCTTCCAATAGGAACAGATAATGAGAAAGAAGGGGTGAAGTTGCATTGATAGCCTGTGCAGAGACCCGGAGCTGCTGCCAAGTAAAACTTTGACTCGAAAGGAAGCCCAATTAACTGCAGAGCTTATTAGTAGTCAGATGACAGGAGCCTGGGTGACGGCTAACTAGGCTATGGTTGCCCCCGAATACCCTATGGCTTTAATCTACACACTCAAGTCCAGAAAATCCAAATTCGTTTAGCTATTTTAGGTGATGCCTCTTCACAGGCTGAAGGAGCTGGTATTGACAACATTCCCTTTATAAATGAGTAGAAGCAATATGGAGATCCTAGAAGGGAGATGATGGAAAGAGGGATGAATATCAGGTATGCAGTGAGGTGGGATAAATGGCACAGAGGCTTGTAAAGTGGAAAGGCATGGTGGGACATTGAGGCTCTAGTCTGCTAATAATCCTTGGTAGAGTCTTGCTTTACTTTCACAGAACTGGCCTGAAAGAGCACGTGAAATGGGGCATAGTCTGCTGCTGCTTCTCCTCAAAGTCACATTGCTCAGCAACTTGGGTTGGCCAGACCTGCAATGGACACAGAAGTAAGAATTGAGCTACTAAGTGGGCCACATGCATGTTTTAGAACTTTAACTATGATGTATTGGTTGCCCCTCACGGGAGCACAGGTAAATAGAGCAACCTTATAAAGTAGTTGAAGTACAAAGCACCACAGAGGCAACAGGAGGGGCTTGACAAGAGAAGTGTCAGCTGCTAAACAAATCGCACCGTAGAACATATGAAATGGGTAGTGCAGCAGAGTGTTACTATTGAAGATCACCAGCTGATCAGTTTTGGGCCTCAAGAACTAAACAAGGGTTTTTAAGTCCCTGGAAAGGCGCAGGTGCAAAAGCGGGCAAGGGGAGATAGGATGCATCAAGTACAAATTTACTTTGACCACTCTCAGTCAAAAAGCACTGCCTGCCTCAGCACACGAAGACCACATGGAAAACATCCCCAAAGCAATCAAAGTACAAATAAGAATAAAATAAAGCTGAAGAAAGATCCACATAGATCAGGAGGAAGGTCGACAAGCTCAGTGGGTAAATGACTTAATGTACAAGAGCAGTTCTAGTTCTAGTCCCAGTGAGTGGATTTGGTACAACACAACTTCATCTTGCTAGACAAGAATGAGGAGAAGCAGTATGACCTGGAGAACAGTTTGCAGTTATGAGGATGGAATTGACTTGGATGTCCCCAATAGATCACCTATTGAGGCAACTCAGTGGTTTTGGCAAGGTTAGTTAATATGTAGATACATCATTTTTCTTGCCTCAGTCCCTGACCCACTCCTTTCCTTCATTGGGCTAATGTATTCTTGTGTGGTCTTTGACTAGTACCATGGACTAGTGGGTTGAATAAACAGATTTAGAAAAAGATAATAGGAATGCTGAGTTCATCTGCGTTACATTTTTTTGTAGGTCTCCAGAAAACAAAAGTTATCTTTAAGCAAGTCTCAGTTCTCATTGATTGGGACATGGAAATGAGTCGTCATCTTGTTCATTTTCAGGAAGGTTGTATAAAACTGAGATTTTATTTATGGACACTCTCCTGGCGCATAAGGTTTATCTCGTTAGAGACATTGTATTCCATGTTGTTAGCCTGTTACAAGTTATATAGCTTATATGGCATTGTTCATAACTTCAGCCTGTTATACTAATCAGTTTGTGCCAACATATCCCGACTGGTTTTCATATAGAAAACTTAATTAACCGTATTGTCGTGAACATTACCCAGTATTTATTGGCCAATAGCAATATATCCTATGATACTTCTGCGTTTCTGTAAAAGAGGTAATTGTGACAATCGGACCCCTGAGCCTACAGTGAGGTTTAGCTGCCTCATATTGCCCTTGATTTTTCTTCATAGGTGTGTGGAATATCTCTGCACCTTTGTGAATTTTCTGATCATTCATGCACTCTTATTCTCTGGCCCACATCCAAACTTAATTTTGCTATCCTTCCATTTATTTTACCATACATATATTTGGGTATATTACAGGTTTTGTAAAGCAATTGAGTATTTCACTTTTAATATTTTGTAACTTCTAAAAATGCCTTTTTTCTCATTCATATTTTCAATTGATAGTACAGTTCATGAAATGATGGTCTGGAGTTTAATACAAACCAATCAGTACAGCTCCTGATTAATATGTTTTCATGAATATAATGGGTTTGCTTGTTTTCACTTGACAAGCTGATTTTCTGGTTAAAAGTTTAAACTGAAAGCAAGAATGATTTTTGGAACACTGTATCCCGTGGTGATATTCAGCAATGGAGGACCAAATTATGCAGCGTGGCTAACTGAATTTTGAATCAAGGAAATGCAGTTTGCTTAATTTTAACGCATATTGATTTGATAGGAAATGTGTCGGGAAAATACAGAATATTTTGCCGTGAAGTTGTAGTGCACCGTCTTAATAATGTAGTGTTTCTTCTGCCTAGATTAAACTAATTTGTGAAAAAATGTATCCCGTTCTACACTACACAACCTTGCAGTCTTCTAGTAAAATGTAAATGCTTGCACGCCCATTCGGCCATCAGACTACAGCATCTTACAAATAAACTATCTTACAAACAAACTGACCATTGTTGAACTCAACTTTGTTATGTTGTGCTCATTTGTATGGTGCGCATATCACGTAGGAAAGTATCCTGCCTCCTAAGAATGGTAGATCTGCCCTAACTGGGGCATATTGAAAGTGCCAGGTTTTCAGGTTTCTTGCAGAAATCTGTGATGGAGCTGGAGGCTCTGATGTGGAAGGGGAGGATGTTGCAGGCTTTAGGGGTCAGGTAGGAAAAGGTGTGACCTCCAGCACTGTTTTGGTGGATGTGGGGGGACGTGGGTGAGGAGAAGGTAAGGCATGTGTAGGTGCCTGATTGGTGTGTAGAACTGGATGTGGCTGTTTGTGTGCTGGGTCTTGTTTGTGTTGTGCCATTTAGATGTGTTTGAGAAGCTTAAAGAGTGCATGTTTGTGTATCTGGAGCCAGTGGAGGCCTTTTAGGTGTTTGGATGTGTGAAAGGGTAGTGGGAGTTTGAGAGTGAGTCTGGGTGCTGCAATCTGTATGACTTGGAGAATCTTGGGGAGTTCAGAGGTGATGCCGACATAAATGGGTGTTGCCATATTCCATTCTGCTGGTGATCAGGGCTTGTGTGACAGATCTTTGGGTGTCCAGTGGAAGCCATCTGTATTCTTCTTTAAGGCGGTTGAGGTTTTAGAGGCAGGTCGAGGTGACCATGTTGGATGGCATTATTTGATTGTTGGTCATGCGCCCTAGTTTCCTGGCCAAGTTGGACGGGCTTGACGAGTGAGCTCTGAGAGCCACCAGTCCAAACAGGTCCACTTAGGTCTTTTCAGTGTTGAGTTTCAGCGAGCTGGTTTTCATCCAGTTTGTTTTCATCTAGTGGGCGATCTCAGAGATGCAACTGATAAAATGCACCTAGGTGGTCGATGTGTCTTTAAGGAGGGGAGGATGAGCATGGGGTTGTTGGGGAATGAGATGATGCTGAGCCCATGAGCATGGATGATGTTGGCGAGAAGGCTAATGTAGATGTTGAATAGTGTAGGGCTGTTCAAGGAGCCTTGTTGGTTGCCATAGATTAGGTGGGAGGCAGTGAATGCGTATAGGGCTAAGCTGACTGTTTGGGTGCGTCCTGGGAGGAAGGCGCTGATTCATCGGAATGTTGATCTATGGATGGAGTGCTATACTCTGTCGGAGGTGACCTGCTGTGTCCCTCTTGTCCATGCTTGGTGGATGCTGCCTATGGCAGCGATGAGCGTTTTCTCAGTGCTGTGGTTTGGTCTGAGTCCAGATTGGGAGGGATCCAGGATGTAGTTGGCAATGGGGTGGTCTCACAGTCAATGGTTGAAAAGCTTTTCTAGTACTTTGGCCAGGTAGAGGAGAAGGGATATAGCCCATTGTCTTCTGGTCTGCTGATGGGTTTTGCATATGAGGTTGTGTCCTTTGTTGAAAATGAAGTGAGGGCAGGGATCTGAAGGGGCACCTAAGTGGATTTGGTGCATGGTGTTGGTAGTTTGCAGAGGGGTAATGGCTGGCCAGTAGGTCAGAGAGGTTTCTGGGATGATATTGCCATCAGACTGAAGGATAGCAAAGGTGGAGAGGGCCGGTTGGGGTGTGAAAATGTGGATGGTGCTGAATTTGGTGGTGAAGTAGTGGAAGAGCTGAATGCAGAGTTCCTGCAAGCTTATGGCAGTCCTGGAGCTGGTTACAGGGATGTACATAACTTCAGTACAGTGAATAATTCGTTTGAGGAGTTAGCGCTGTTTTACATCCGTTTGAGTGCTGAGCGCTTGGTGGCTCTGAGTTGATGGTGGTATATCTGGAGGGTTGATTTGTAGGTGTCTTTGTTGTTAACATGGGTTTTGGGCCATCAGCATTCCAGCTGTTTGAATAGGCACTTAGTGAGTCTGAGGTCTTCCGTGCATCAGCTTGCCTGTGGCTCTGACCGAGATGAGGTGGTTTTCAGACCAGGAAGTCCGTGCAGGAGATGATCCATTTGTTTTAGTTCATGATGACGCATGATATGTTTTTGTGATTGGGTGGGCATAGAGATTGAACCTATGTGGTCCAGATATATTTGGGGATCTTGTTCCAGTTGTACCTGAAGGTCTTGGCTTGATGGTTACTGTGTTTGTTGGGCAGGTGTAGGCTGAAGCCGATGAGGGAGTGATCGATCCAGGTGAGGGGGTGGTGGTGGGCTTATCCATTGTGGTTTTTGAGAAATTGGTGAATAGAGTTTTGAGGAGCTGTCCAGCTACTTGGAAAGGGTTGTTCACTTGTTGGGAAAGCCTCTTTGAAGGATTAGTGAATCTTTAACATCAACTCTCAATTCAAGTATACAAGTTACAGAATATTTACTGCCTCTGTTTCACTTGGCATCAAGAGCATTCTTTGTGCATGAGAAAATGGGCTCCCACAGAATAGTATTTCAAATGTGTTTTTGTTGAACGGATATATTGAGAATGCTCTTCATGCTGGGTGAAAATGGGGTAGCAAATTCTTGGGAACTTGTATATTTGAATTGAGAGTTGATTTTAAAGAGCCTTGAAAAAGAGGTGGTACCTCGGAAAACATGTTAGCTGTGGGGGAGCAATCTTATTCTTGATGTCAGATTAGTTTTAAATTAAAAAACAAATAAAGGAAATAAAAATACGGACACAAGGATTCATATTGTTATTGAGAAGGCATGTTACTGTGATTTATGAGTATCCTCCTTTTTAGAGATAATGTAAAATGGTAATAGGCTTCAACTTAATCCTCATGTTTGGGCCCAGTAGCTCCTGTTTGCCCAATTGCCCTCTTAACAGAGTTTTCAGTGATGTAGCTTCAGGTGGAGGGGGTGTTTGGGCTGTGACACCCCCCAAATAAATGCATTCTTGGTTGGTAGTTGTGTCCGGGGACCCTGAGATGGGTCTGCCCTGTCTGTTTTTCCTCGCCATCTTGATTTCTTAAGAGGCTTTGAGTTGTTGATTTTTTTGGATGAGTAACTTAAATATATATAGTAAATGGTTTGCCAAAAAAGTATTAAATCAAGGTGGAGTGACCTAGCTAGCTAACATGGGGGATGCCTTTAAAAACACTCAGACTTCCTCCGTTGTGCATCCTCCTCCCAGGTAGCAGGAACATTGTTTTGCCTTGAAGGCTGGAAGGCTACCTCCCAAAGCTCCCCCATTCAATACCAGGGGCTGGATGTGCTCATAGGGGCTTCTGACAGTTGTCCAAGGACCAACTTTATGCAAGAGCGGTGGACAAGATGATGACCTGACTCTGTGAGACCTGGCCCTGGCTGGTTTAAGGGGGTAGGCTGGGACCACTGGTCTTCTGTGTTCTTAGGTGGGAGCCTTTGTAAGGCCATAAGGTCCCTTGAAAACTGCATGCAGCAGTGGTGTCCGTTCTGGGGCCCATCGCTGGATGTGCCCACTGGAGGTGGATCTTCCTCCTGAGAGAGACCTGAGGCTCAGCCTGTCTGCATGAAGGTGGGCCACCCACCCAGACTCCAGTGTGCCACATGCCCTGCCTAACGTACTGTGAGGGCACCCCGGCTGGAGGAGGGGTGTTGAGGGTGATGGGACTTCACCTCTCTACCCCCCTCTCATCCGTTGGAGGCTCACCTGAGGCTTTGTGTCCAACAGTTCTCTGAGGGTCAAGGCACGAGGCGGACAGACCCACCCATTATCCTGGGCCCTGGAGGACGCACATTTCGCTTCAATTTTTGGAAGCACCCGAGAAGAAGGGTGAGATTTTCTCCTTCCACCTCACCCACCCTCCTGGGAACCAGCTGGTGAACCAGGTGACGTAGAGTGACGCCCCTTGTGACTTTTTCTTTCTCACCCCTGGTGTTTGCTGGCCAGGTTTGGGGGGGGGGGGGATGGGACCCTTTGTGGTTTGTACCCGGCACTCATGGACATGCTTAGCAGGATTCTTGGACATCTGCTCTCCCTCCCTGGTTTCTCCTAACCACCGGGGGCTACGCTCACTGCTCGTGCTGCCCTGCTAGAGACACTGGGGCAAGAGGGCTGGACAAGGAAGTCCACTCCAATGTGTATATACCAGCTGGTCGAGTAATGGGATGCCTATGGACCCAGCGAAGGGCGAGCAAAAGAGAACCTTTGGTGGTATTTTGCTCCGATTCACTGGTTCCTGGGAGCTGACTGTTGCTGACTCCATGGGCAATGACAGAAACTCTGGGACCCAAAATGGACAGGTTTGTAGTGCAGCCTCTGCTGGGAGCCGACTCCTCTGACACTGCCACACACTCTCCACTGCAACACCAGCCCGATGACATAAGAACCATCCTGCAGGCAATCCAGGCTTTTTGTGAAAGTATGTATTGAATCCAATACTGGAGAAGGGCAAATTGACATCTCCTTCTTTCGCAAGGATCTCCACAGCATGACCAACAGAGTGATCGAAGCGTTGGGTCGGGTGTCCACACTAGAGAACCAAGTCACAACACTTAAAAAAACAGGTGCCTAGGCTTCTTTCAGAAGCAGCTACTCTAGAAAGCTCAGCTGAAGATGCCGAAAATAAATTCAGGCATAATACCTTTGACTAGGTGGATTTCCGGTAGGTGTAGAGGCCTCTGAACCGGAGACTTTTGTGGAGAACTGGCTTACAACGTGGATGTCAGAGGGGGGGATCTCACCCTGGTTTGTGGTCAAATGGACCCTCTGTTCTCTGCTCTCTGGCCCGTGGTCCATTCCCCCCCAAAAACAAACTCCCACAGGTGTACCGCTATGCCTGTTTATTGCCCAGATACCTAACTACAAAGATTTGGTCTCCATTCTTCAGGAAGCTCATCAAGTAGGTCACCTCTCATTTGAACCCTTGCGTGACATGATCTTTCCCCACTACACTAGTACAGTCCAGCAAAAGCGGAAGTCTTACGACGAGGTAAAGCAAAAATGATGTGCTATGCACATTTAATACATTGTAATATTTACAGCCAAGCTCGATCATGGCCCTGACCAAGCATGGAGCCTTAATCAACTCTGGTCACCAAGATGGGAATGCCTCCCATTGCACCTGTTTGGAAGAGTGGCATTATTTAAAATTATGATACTGCCCACTTTTTAGAAGTCCTCCAACACTTCCCATACAACATACTTAATGGTTAAAGAGGCTTGGTGGAGAGATTCATGCCGTTCGTCCCCACATAGCCCTGATTAAATTAAGCAGTCAGCATATATTGGGTGTCTGAGGATGGCCTACATTCAGATATGATATTGGGCCTTCCACTTACTTGTAGTTAACGACTGGCTAACAGGCGGATGGGACGATCCAGAATCCTGCTTGGGCCTGGGTAAGCTCTAGTGCGCTGCCTTGAGATTCCTGAGCTGGGACAGAAAGCGAACTCACTGCATCCCAATACGGGCAAGACAGTGTCTTCAACATTCGGCTGAACTAGAAGAGTTTGCGGCCTGGGACTAAATTGGTATCACAATCATGGGGGAAGTTTGGCAAAATGGTCACTTGTTTTCCATTCAGGACCTCTAGACGCAGTTCTCTCTATCACGCTAGCAATCCCATAAATATTTCCATTACTAGCAGTCCTCATAGATGGTGGAAATGGCCTGCTGGGAATACAGTCCTTTCGAGGCTCAACTCCTTACAGGGTGTCATGGAAGGGGAGTGAGTTCCGAATATGCCTCTCAATGGTGGTGAATGCATCAGAGGAGTTCAATACCCACAAAACAAAATAGGAGGAATGGTGATGCCTGGATTGCTCCCCGAGCTCCAGACCTAAGCTGGTCCATCTGAAAAACCTACACATTACTTATTACAAGCCAGATGCCAATGGCATGCAGGTAAACTGCCCCACTCCAAATGCTTTTGATCTTCCGACGCAAACATCGCAGCCAGAGGACTCCACACCTGGATCATCAACTGCGCGGATGTGCTTGCCCCGTCTACACAACCCTGACAAACAAGGTCCTAGAAAAGCCGCCTGGTTCACCACCGACCTCCAGGAAGCCAGACACACCTACAGAAGCCTGGAGAAGAACTGGAGAAACACCAAGGCTACCGAAAACTACTCCACCTACAAGAAAGCCATGACGCACTACCACAACCAATTCAGAACCACCAGGAGGAACTTCATCCACAACAAAATCCTCGCAAACTCCACCAACAACAAAATCCTCGCAAACTCCAAGGAACTCTTAAGTATCATTCAGGAATTCACCAACCCATGCAACGGAGCCACAGACATAACCCCGTCTCAGGACCTCTGCGACAAGCTTGGAACCTACTTCCACATCAAGATCAAAAACCTCTACAACAACTTCACCGACCAGCCACCGTACGCCACAGCCAGCTCCCTGCCCTCCAGAGACACCTGCCAACCCACCATCTCCAACTGGACACTATCACGACCAAACACCGCCTCAACCATGAAAGGCACCCACTCGGGGGACTCCACCGACCCCTGCCCCCCCATCTACCACAGATCCGCAGCCATCATCGCACCTGAACTGCAACGCACCATCAACACCACCTTTGAAACAGGCACCTTCCCAGACGACTGGAATCGTGCTGAAGTCAGGCCTCTGCTTATGAAGCCCACAGCTGACCCTACTGACCTCAAGAACTATCGGCCCATCTCGCTCCTCCCCTTCATGCCAAAGTCGCAGAGAGAACAGTCAACAAGGAACTGACTCGATTCATCGAAGAGCACGCCGTCCTTGACCCATCGCAATTCGGTTTCCGAAGCAACCACAGCACCGAGACCGCTCTACTCGCTGCCACAGACGACATCTGCACCCTCCTGGACCAAGGCAACTCCGCAGCCCTCATCCTACTCGATCTATCAGCGGCCTTCAACACCGTCTCCCTCCGCACTGTAGTCGCCAGGCTACACAACGCCGGCATACAAGGAACAAGCCTGGACTGGATCTGTACATTCCTCACCGGAAGAAGCCAAAGAATCAAACTACCACCCTTCTTCTCTGCCCCACGACGATCACCTGCGGAGTCCCACAGGGGTCATCACTGAGCCCGACCCTCTTCATCATTTACATGGCCCTCCTAGCAGCTATCGTCCGACAAGACACCCACAACATCGTATCCTACGCCAACGACACCCAGCTCATCCTCTCTCTCACCAAAGACCCCACCACCGCCAAGCTGAACTTCCAGAAGGGTATTCAAGACGTTGCAGTCTGGGTAACCAACAGCTGCTTAAAACAACGCCACAAAACAGAAGTCCTCATCTTTGGAATCACCCCCTCAGCTTGGGACAGCACCTAGTGGCCGACCGCCCTCGGAAGCCCACCCACCCCCTCAGACCACGCCAAAAACCTCCGCATCATCCTCGACTCAGAACTCACCATGAACCGACAGGTCAACTCTGTCACCTCCAGCTGCTTCAACACACTCTGCATCCTCCGTAAGACCTTCAAATGGATCTGCCCGGAGTCTAGGAAGCCAGTCATCCACGCACTCATCACCAGCAGACTGGACTATGGAAACGCCCTCTACGCCGGTATCAAAAAGTCCCTACTCCGCAAACTCCAGACAATACAGAACACCACCGCCAGACTCGTCCTAGGCATCCCCCGGCACAAACACATCAGCCAACACCTACGCAGACTGCAATGGCTCCCTATGGAGAAAAGAGTCCTCTTCAAGGTACTCACTCACGCTTACAAATGCCTACACAAAAATGGACTCAAATACCTGAACAACAGAATCAACTTCCACGTACCCAATAGAAGCCTCTGATCTGCCAACCTTGCAGTGGCCGAAACCCCACGCATCCACAGAGCCAGAGCAGGCGGAAGAGCCTTCTCCCACATTGCAGCCAAGGCCTGGAACGAGCTACCGGCAGACATTAGACGAGCCCCCTCCCTGAACGCCTTCAGAAAGGCCCTCAAGACTTGGCACTTCGGCTAACAGTTCCGCGGACCCCCCCCACAGCGCCTTGAGACCCTCACAGGTGAGTGGCGTGCTTACAAATCCCTGATTGATTGATTGATCCCTCTATAGGTCACTAAACCCAGTTTGTTGTTTATTAATATTTCGGGGCTCATATGAAAGCTCAACTTATTGGATAGCGAAACTTTAAAAATAACCCACGGCCTTTGACCATGAGTTTGTATACTTAACACGGTCAGGTATTCATCTCTTTAGGGCAAAAGAATATATTTGTATGTATATATATATATATATATATATATATATAACAACTAATCCCTTATCAATCCCATTTCCTTTTTTCCACTCTTCGCTATATCCTTGATGAATAAAAAACATTCTCACCCTTTCTGGAGTTGTCAAGTCTTACTCCAATCCTGCTTCTCCAATTTAAAACTCTCAGGGGGACAGAAGTGACAACAAGGTGACAGTCATTCCCACCGATAATGACCAGTTGAGTAAAATTATAAATGCAAAAAAGAAACTAATAAGGGCTGAGCTTCATGCCGATTTCCTGGTAAAATATGGAAAATCTGACCTAATTCTTGTTGTACTTCAAATAAGAAATGAGCCGGGTCTCTTCATTGACAATTGAACATTTATAGAACCTTGAACTCTAATAGTCAATAGATGCAGCTGAAATTGGATGTTGTTAATCATTTAAACAGCCTAGGAATTAATCCTCATTGAAAGACAGGCAATTGGTCAGGGAAAACACAGCACTAGGAGAGGCCAAAAAGAAAGATATCTATAGAGAGTATGTATTCAATAAAAAGACCATAACATTGAGAAATTATACAAATAGATTTACATATGAGTTTGCTTATCCGTACCTGTGACCAGATTCTTATCAGGAAAATCAGGACCTACCATGGAAAAGATCACCCAGGGGGAAGGCCAATATATACTAGTGGAGGCAAGACACATGTCACCTTTTCAGAGTTGTCTGGTTGCTGCAGTGAGGATGAAGGGTTAGCACACAATGGGGGTGCTACATATTCAACTAACATGGACCACAGGCCTTTTTTAGAATTGAGACAAACGGGGACAAAGGAACAACAGAGTAAGAGGCCACTTTACGAGTACCCAACCACCTTAGGAGTACATTCGTACGAGAAGCCAAAAGTATTGTAGGTAAAGAAGGCCCGATAATCAACCTATCCAGCAGGACCCTTAATAAAATAGAAGTAGAGGTCCTAGAAAAGGATTTTTGTTTTGGCCCCACTACGGGACCCAACAATTTTGAGATTGAGTGGGATCTGAGGGCTTATTTTAGGAAAATCAGGTTGAGGAGATTTTTGGAGGGAGAGCAGGATAGACAAATTACCAACATTTCAGGTTTACTATCTAAATCAACATTCACCGAGTCAATAACCCAGATAAGTAGCAATGTAGAAATATTTGAGAAAGTAGTAGAAATTAACATCCTAAAAATATTAGAAGAACCTGGTTTCCAATCTAGTAATCTATCTGCCCAACATAAGGAGACCCTATTGGCATTTAGACATGATACTAGTATAACCATCAAACCGTCCGATAAAGGCAGTGGGGTGGTTGTATTTGATACAGCTCATTGTGAGGCTCGAATTTCGTAACTTCTCTCTGTGAAAGAACATTATCAGAGAACTGACAACGATGCACTAGCAGACCTCGAAAGGATCGTTAGGGATGCCTTGGAAGCAGCCAATAACAACGTCTGGATCTGTGAGGAGGAATATCGATTCATGATGATCAGGGACCCTATAATCCCAGTGATTTATGGACTACCCAAAATTCATAAAAGTATCCACAACCTTCCTTTGAGACCCATAGTGTCTTGTCTTGGTTCGCTTCTTGAACCCTTGAGCAAACATGCTGATTGTTTCATGAAGCTGCTTGCGAGCAAGCAACAATCTTATATTAAATTAAGCCCATATGATTTCAAAATTGAAAGGGGACAATTTAATAAGGAGACACAACTATTGGTAACGCTTGACATAGAAGCGTTATATATGAACACCCCCAAAATGACATAATAGAAGTCATACAAGAGGTCCTACAAAGTTCTGAGATAGAATGTCTGAACAAAGATTTTATTTTACAATGTGTGACAATGGTTTTAAAGAAAAATATTTTTTGTTCAAGAATGATTTGTTCCTTCCAAAGAAGGGGACCAGCATGGGAGCCACCTGTGCCCCAAGTCTGACATGTCTCTATATCAGTCAGTTTGAAAATAGGTCCATCTACAATGAGATGGCTTAATTTTATAACACATGTTAAATCTTGGTATTGTTTTATTGAGGACATTTGTTTTCATATGAGAGGGTCCCAAAGAACAATTGAATGACTTTTTGGCCTGGTTGAACCTTGGGGATCTCAATTTGAAATTCACAATGGGCATTCACAACACTAGGATAGATATTTTCGATATTTCCTTCAAATTGGTGGAAGAACATC
Source organism: Lissotriton helveticus (assembly GCF_964261635.1). Taxonomy (NCBI): domain Eukaryota; kingdom Metazoa; phylum Chordata; class Amphibia; order Caudata; family Salamandridae; genus Lissotriton; species Lissotriton helveticus. The sequence continues at coordinate 1,405,802,481 of NC_136067.1, forward strand.
CAAAGGTAGAACTTTATACCAAACCCACTGATAAAAATACATTATTGCACTATTCCAATATCCACGCTAAATCCCTGACGGATAATATTTAGTTTGGACAATTTCTCTCACTTTGGAGGAATTGTTCATCCATTGAGGATTTTTTTTTACTTTCTACCAACCTCAAAGAAATATGGAGAGAGAGAGGGGTCCCCCTAAAAAACGTTTCAGCCACTCCCTCAAACGAGCCCCTTTTTACTATCGAAAAAGTATGTTCAACAGCCCTGAGAGAAGGAAAGACGCAGAAAGGATTGTCTTCATCAGCAATTTTTCTCACTTAAACAACCGGATCAAAGATGATATCCATAGAAACTGGAATATCCTCAATGATAATGAGGAAGTGAAACTGAGCAAACGTTTGTTTACTTTTAGGAGAAATCAAAATCTTAAAAACCTCCAGGTACAGGTTACAGAGAGGAAAGAGTACAGCCCCAAATTACTCTTCAATGGTACCATTGAATATCGAGGATTTAGGTTCACAACTAAGATACTGAGCAATTGCAGCTGTAGCAACATAATTGATCTCTTGCTATGTCCCTATGGACGGGATACATGGGGGAAACTAGCAGAGAGATAAGACAGACTATGTAAGCACAAATCAGCGGTGAGAACATTGAAAATCAATGCACCCCTAGTAGACTACTTTTCGGAAAGAGGTCACACATGTACAGACATTAAGTGTTTTTTCTTGAAAAAATTCTGAGGATGAGTGTGTCCTTATATAATGCAACTGGTGCTCATTAAGGCACTCTGATACCTGGTACTTTTGGGTCAAGTTGCGCTATATAAAACTCTGGGGAAAAAAAGAGGAGGACATCCAGATGAGAGGTGGAAAGTGAGGGAACAATGGTTTATCTCTAAATTCAACACCAGAAGGTTTGGCTTAAATGACAGGGAGGATTGGGACTACTGTATTACTTAACAGGGTTCGCCCAATACTGAATTGAATACGAATTTAGATCAGCATTCCAAGATGGCGCAGAGTTGCAATTCCAACTTTGGGACACTTAATGCAATGATTGGATAGGCTTCCCAACACATGAGTGACGCATTATCAGGAAGCAGCATTTTAATATTGGGACAACATGCAACATGGCGTCCGTAAAGGGACCCCACTGTGTTAATGAGACATGGCCATAGGAGTAAGGAGGTAAGATTGGACTCTGACTTTTCCTGGCGACATAAATATGGGGTTCTTCTACCACTGAAATAAATAAGAACTTAGTTAGGTATAGCTAATTCCAAGATGGCTCCGAGTTGTAAATTCAACTTTGAGATACCCAGCATGACGATTTGATAGGCTGGCCGACACATGTGATTTCTGCATAATCAGGAAGCCACATTTAAATATAGTGACGTATATGTGATGACATCCACAAGGGGAACGCTGTGTGAAATAGATGCAGTCACAGGTGCACAGAAGTAAGATTGGAGGCAGTCTTCTCCCTGCCACTTGGCTGCATACTTGTATAGTATATAGTGTCTGTAGTAAAATTTTGCCTAGTTTTGTCCTAATGTTACTTATAAATCACTGATGGGAGTAAGGGGAGAGTTAATCCTGATGACCGTAAAAGAAACAAAAGGATACAATCAACCCACCTGAATCGTGTCAAGTTAGTGATGTAAGCGGTGAGTTAAATGCGATGCCGCAAAGAGTGCATGCCTAAGCCTTTATTGAATGTAGCTTCTGGGAAGTTCCTTTGGATTGCTGACTTCAGGATATGAGAAGTGGACATAAATGAGTAGGGAAGGGATAGGGCCTAGCAATCAGTGACGGGCATGACCCTTGTTAAACAATCAGAAGCAATGCACTGAACCCCTCGAGAATAGGTTTAGGGGTTACTCTAAACAAAACTTTCAGTATGTTAGGAATGACTGGCTGGGGAAGTGAGGCCATCCCCCTATTCTTTGTTTGATTTTTAATTTGAAAAAAATGAGATGTGCAATGGGTTATTATTAAAAATCCCTGGGAGTAAGATCCGTTAACCTTCTAAAAATACGATTCTTTTACGGGCTAAAGATGAATTTTTTGACAGAGCTGAATTCTAATTATCCATACCACCCTGCATCATAGATAGGAAGCCTATGCCCATGAGAGTTTTTAAATTGGAGATCCGGGATTGAAGTAAGAAAGGATGAGAATGTTTGTTTTCTTCAAGGATATAGCGAAGAGTGGATAAAATACATGGGATTAGTTGTTTATACATTAAAAAATGTGTCTCCACTCCCCCCACCCCCGTTTTTGATTACTTTTTCACTACAGAGGTGAATGCCCGATAGTGTGAAGTGTACAAACTCATGTTGAACGGCTGTGGGTTATTTTTAAAGTTTTGCTATCCGATGAGGTGAGCTTTCATATGGGCCCCCAAATAATAATAAATAACAAACATGGTTTGTCACCACTAGAGGGATGGCATTAGATATAATGAAAGATGCCTCTGTTTCAGAGTGCTGGGGCCCTATGAGGGAGGTTCCCCATGGTCATTGAAAACTTTGAGGTGGTTCAGGACTACCGCAGAAGGGTCCAGATTGAAATCTTTGGGCAGTAGTTTTTACAGAAGGTGAGTGCGCAGTGTTTCACACTAATAATAGAAACTTAAAGCAAGCAAACATACAAATGAAGTCTGAGTATTCATTCCCCTCAGGTCATAGGTAGGTGGTCCTATCTATGGAAGGAAAAACAAGAATAAACTAGAGGAAACAGGAAACTGATGAGAATTGGTTGGTGCATGGTTGTGATGGATCCACATGATGTGAGCGGGGGAGTATTACAGAATGTAAGTTGTAATTTTGGAATACAGATACCACCATAGTATGACAGGCTAACGCCATTGGGTGCTAATTTTGTGGTTTATAATACCAAAAATAACTATTAAATTGTGATTTGTGTATTGTTTCTCTTCACATTGTTTTGTCACATATATATGGGAGATTCGTTTTGTTTGTCCTGAGGAAAGTGGAGACCTACAAATCCTTGTACACCGAAACAAGTCAAAATAATTCGCAAAACTTAATCTGTGAAGACTGGGGAGTCAACAGATGGTGATATGAACACCATATGAGGTGTTTTGATATCCCACGTTAATCAGATCAATTTTTTGTTCTTCTCTTGGTTTGTTATTGTCATGATTGTATACTTGGGTATATGTCATATTGATTTGTGTTGCACTGTACTGTGAAGATTACAAGAGGGTTTTTAATATTATTGTAATAACTTGATTTTATTTTGTATTTTTAACCGCTGATATATGTACGGTGATGATCACTCAGAAAATGAGTATATACATATTGTAATGTATTTTTAAGAAAGTTAACAATGTTCTATATTTTTGCTATTGTTTTGTGGTCCTGAATTCAGTTTTTTTAGGTGATTGAAGGTTGGTTGTGAAGTACGCATGTGACTGTATTGTTCTGACATGGGGGTAACTAAGTTTTAGGCTTTGGCTTTGAGCCCTGCCCCAATGTTGTGGGTCTCTCTCTCTCTCTGCACTGATTATATGTCCACTCCAGAAAGAAATCACACATTGTGGTTTTATTTTTCCATGCTTTGTTTTAACATGACTGATCTCTCCGTACTAGACATTGCCTTTGTAAGATATAGCTCTGACTAAACTTTGATTTTGTTGTGCGATACTTTATCATTCTGTATCTGAATTCCAGACTTAAGCACACCTGCTTTAGTATGACTTGGTTACTCAGCCAAACTTTATTTGGGGAGTTGTGAATATGAAGACAGAACTAGATCAATCCAACTAGAATGCAGTATTACCTAAGAATTTGGGACAATATTGAAAAATGACAATACCCAACACAAAAAAATAAAAAGTCTTCTAGTTGCCCCAGAGAAAAGCCCCCACATGTACATCTTTGAAGCTACTGGAATAAAAATCAAATCCCTTGAAGTACTGACTTCCGATACTTTAGTGAACTGTAGTGAAAAGTAAGGGTTTTAGATGTGTTATTATTAAAATCACAACTGTATCTAGCATACTGATGATATTGTCTGAACGCTATGCCTGAATAGTAGTTGTCTCAATGCCGCAGCTGGTGTGAGGCTCATTCGATAAGTATGAAGAATAGTATGTGTAGACAAATGAGAAGTCTAAAAACATATTTCTCGACTCACTTTTCTGAAAAAAGAAAATTTCGGCAAATAGTCTATCATTTTCCATGTCTTTGTTGAATTCAAACAAGTTTCTGTACGTGTGAAACCTTGCTTCATCACAGTGACAGGGTGCACTAGACGCATGTCTGGGCATACCTGTCCCACTTAGGGCGACATACTAACCAAGGTCAATGGGCATCTCCCCGCAAGGTCTCTTGGTTTGGCCCGTTTCTGTTGAGGGTACTAGGCCAGTCACAAAAGTAGCACTGTATTTTTATTGGCATACATGGGGTAACACTGAGTGGCAGTAATTATGTGGATTCCTGCAGATTCCTGAAGTTTCCATCACAGAAATGTAAGGAAAATGTTTGGTTTCAGGAAAAGTTTGAGGTGTGCAGGGCATTATGGGTAAGAAAACCTCATGGGATTCTCACAAGGCCCACCACCATGGAATCCCCAGGTTGTTTGTTTTTCAAAAATGTCTGTGATTGGGAGCTTTTCATGGTGGTGGCAGAGCACAGCACCAAATTTTGCAGCTACCCATTTTTTTAAAAAAAAGGATCCGTTTAAGTAGAAAATGTGAAGTTGGCACAGAAAATGGAATAGAAAAGACAGTTTATTAAACCTCATGAGGTGGAACTACATTCACACAACACCCTTCGGTAGAGTATGAGGTAGCACACTGACTGGAAGGAGCTTGGTCCTTTTATACCCACACAGGGGCTGAAATGAAGGCGCTACAAGGCACAGAGTGTTTGTTTCAAATACATATAGGGTCATACAGAGAGTGTGCTAGCAACAAGTGGGAAGGGCTGACAGTTAGCTAATTCTGGTGGACACACCTTGACAGTTACAAGTTGGAGACAGCTGCATGCTCAACTGAACATGTGCAAAACAGAAGAGGATAAATATATCTTGTCTCTAGGCAGATTTCAAGAGCAGTTAGCAGGAAGGTAGGACAGAGCACATGGCAAACAAAATGGCCAACAAATACAAAATGGATTCCGTAAAACTGACAAGATAGTCTCTAAATACAAGATGTCTTCTGCTAATGCGTAACCTAATCATTGCTAAATTACCACAGACGACCCTTTCAGCATTTACTGAAGACATTCGTCTATCTGTGGTAATCTAAATCTTCATCCTGTATATTAATGTTCATCATTTCAGTAACTTCACTATTTAACATTTGTTGTTCTTTTGCAATATTTCTTTTGGCCAGTGTACAAGCAGTGAGGCACATGGAACAAATCATGGGACCACATTGTATACAAGTACAGCATGTAAATAGTGTCACCAGTAGTATACATAGAATAGTCAGTAGATTCCAGCCCCAAGTAACAAAGAGTGTCCATATCCAGTTTGAAAATGTCCATGTACCAGTCTCTGGGTGAATGTCTGCAGCAATCTTATGTAGCTTAGAGATTGCATCATAAACTGAAGGTGAGTGGTCAGGTATAAAGACGCAGCAACTGCTACCGATGAAGCGGCATGCACCACCTCGATCAGCCAAAATCATGTCGAGCACCATCCTATTTTGGAGTGCTACAATTCTTGCAATTTGCAGTTTTTCTGTAATGTTCCCAAGTGCCATGGCTGTCTGATTGGTGACAGCTTCCACAACACGAGTCAATCATCTGATTTTTCTGCTATTCAATGCAGCACCCACAAAGAAGAACAAACCCAAATTGAAATCAACATATTGTCGTAGAGCGGTGTCTGTCTGGTCAATCTCGTCAGTACTTGTTGTTCTTCTATATCTATTTTTAGAAATATCATTGTACAGCTTCAGGTCAAGATGATATGATGCAGGTGCTAAAAACACAGGGGGTAACAAAAATGATATGTAGCATACCCCTGACCATCCAACAGGTAATTGATAATATCCTTTATTACCACACACAAAGTAGGTTTTGTGCAATTATGTAAAACTACTATTATTCATGCCCTCAATGTTCAGTACATAAATACATTCACTTCGTCCTACGGGAATTCTCCCAACACTGCCAATACATAAATCTGCTTTTGCTCTGGTTACAGAAATCACAAAGTGTCCAATGTTCTTCATATTCCTCACATTTGTGAAGACATATGGTGTCGAAATATTGTCCGGTTGGTATTCATCACATTCCCATTTAGTCCCTTTAGCTTGAGGATAGCCATCTTTATCTTTGTAGCATTCTTTATTTAATTGAAAAATGATTCCACCTACTGCAGGCATTCCATAAGCAACCAAAAGGGCATACCAAGCTTGACATGAACCATTATGGGAAAACGGTAGAGGAATAAAAGGTGTTCCTCCTTTCTTCTGATGTGCAGGCATCATCCCACACACCCAACAATTGGTAGTATTTGTAGCATTATGGGTATGATGCAACATCTGGATGAATGTGTTATTCAGATAGGACTGTCGATGTTTCTGCTCATGATAAGGAAGAGTATAGTAACGATGCTCCAGTGGAGCTGGAGTAGTTGCAACAAAAAGCTGTTGAGCAGGAACTGCTTTCTCAATGAACCAAGTGGTTATTGCCAAAACCACCAGGGCAACAACAAACCCTACAGCACAAATGATTCTCCTATTATTCATTTCAATGACAGCAATGATCAATCTTTCTAAGAACTTGTTGAAAACAATCGTTGGAGCTCTTCTCCCTTGGGTAGCCGTTGATTTCTTCACCACGGGCCAAGACGGGTGTCACTACACTAATGCAAGGCTGATCCCCCCCCTTGCCTCATTGGCTCTCCGTTTCACAAACCCAGGGCGGTAGCTCAACCAGTCTCGTTCAAAACTGCAGATTCTTTTCTCGGTCTCAAATTGTATCATGATGCTTCAGGAATCCTGTGGTCCGGTAAGACTTCCGTAGACTCGCCAGATGAGATAGCTTGACCTTTCTCAGTCTCCAGAATTTCTCGATTGTCGGTCAGCGCAGCAGGTTCCACCAAGGCGAGCGATGTGAAGAACCGGACCTTTTAGAGATCCAGCGGCGCAGGGGATGCCTGAAATCTTCGGGTTCACCTGTCTTGTTAACAGAGACATGGAACACTCTATCCATGAGAAAGAGTAAACATTTATTTAGCTGCAGCCATGAACAGTGGTCCCAGAAGTACAACACAGTAAGTTCTCGGGAGACTGCTGCTTCAATCTGCAGCGTACAATCTTATATAGTAATGGACACACTTTTCACATCAACCATTCAACAATGACTTCTTTGTTGACCAGAGCACGGCGTGATCATCGCATGCTCTGGGTTTTATTTACTCTTGCAACATCTCCAAGCGCAAACATATCCCGTGACTTGTTCCACCCGCCAGAAGGAACAACACACACAATCAGTTTGACCATAAACATAAGTTACCAGATGAGGGCTGGGACCTTGCACAATCCCTTAGAGATCTCTGCACAAACAGGGAATAGTTTAGTCAGCAAACGCAGCACCCTTTCAGGGACAAAGAGCAACAAGCTCGTCCATCAAAGCCAGGCCTTGGGCAATGGCAACACGATAATGGTGGCTGAATAGAAATACGGGCGCGGAATATTACATTTAATATTTCCTCAGTCCCCCCTTTTGCCATGCACAGGCAAAACTAGTCTGAATCTACATCAATGGCCATGAATTGTGAGACTTGTTCCTGTAGCATTATTTGTATATTTTCTTTGTCCCTATTCATTGGTAAGGGTATGCATGCCGTGGCGCAAAGGCCACAAATGGCTGGGCCACATTGTAGGCAGAGACAACAGGTGACTATCACAGCTAAAATGGCTCCAATGAGTGTCATAATCCTCCAACCCCAAGTGGACAGCATTCCCCAAAACCATCCGGTCAATGACCAACTCCCTTCATCTTGGTGGATAGACTCAGCTATCTTATGTAGTTTTGAGATGGCCTGATATACTGTAGGGGCATTATCAGGAATATAAATACAGCAGCTAGATCCGATCAACTTGCATACGCCTCCGCGTTCAGCAAGGATAATGTCTAGCACCATCCTATTTTGGAGCGTGACAAGGCGGTCGGCAGCAAGCTCTGCTGTAATATTACTTAGAGCTCCAGCTGTTTCACTGACTGTTGCCTCTACAACTCGAATAAGCTGCCTTATGTCTCTACTGTTGGCCATTGGACCCCAGAATGGAAGGAGCCCTTTTAGGAAATCTCCTGCTTCTTGTTCTGCTGTATCTTTAGCAGATATCACTCCTCTTTTCTGTAGATGGTGTTTGGCATCTGCTATATAAGTAGGGGGCAGTAACCAAGCAATATAACAGGTGCCTCTCCAGTTACTGGGTAAAGAAGTATAAGCCTTACTCCCACACACGAAATACGTGTTGCGTGAGGGTACCATGCGAGGCCAGTCTGTTCCATTCAAAGTCACAATATGCAGACACTTACTAGTACCCTTGTACTTTGATCCCCCTTTCTTAATACAGAATGGTGCCTGTTCGGAAGTTACCAAAAGGGTCTGTCCTTTGCGAGGAGTTTTATCAGATGGCAGGAAATACAAGTCTGTAGACCTATTCTGGCGGTCAGCATACTCCCATTTTTCACTAGCCATCCCATATACTCTTTTCTCATCTGGCCAGCACAAATGGTACAGATGCGACCCCAGTCCCCATATGTCTGTATTGCTTTCGCTAGTACTAAATGCCCAACTGGCACTCAACTCCCACCACGCATTACAAGAGCCATTAAAGGAAAAGGGGAAGGGAATATATGGTACCCCGGTGTGTACAGAACTGGGCAGGAGGCCGCAAACCCAACAATTTGTTGTATTAATGGCTAGTTGATATTGATGTAACATAGAGACAAACGTATTGTTGCGGAACTCGTTCCTTCTTGACTCGAGATGTGGGGGTAGAGTAACATGAGAATGCATTTCGACAATGACCTTGGTAGTGGGCTGTGCAAGAATCACATGAAGCACCCATCCTATACAAGAAATCATACCGCATATTAAGACCAATACTATTAAAGTCACAACACAACGATTATGCAATAATTTACAATACTTCTTTCTTTTCATTTTTACTTTGTCTATTATCTTAGGGATAGCCGATCCCATCTTCTAGGCGTTGCCCGTGACTGGTGGTTGTTTCACTCAGCCGTGATTATTTGCAGTCCTATGATCCTACAGGTCCCGCAGGCCTAATACCACTACTCGGGTCACGAGTCTGAGGCTGCTATCACGGCCCTACAACTTTTTAAGACAGAATATTGTGGCAAAAGTCATAAACGAAGTTACTGAGGCACCGTCGAAGTGTTTTTATTTAATCTTGGCCTCAAATTATATCTCTTTGAACCAGGTACAGTCTGATCTTGGAAAAGGAGGTGAGGCTCAGTAGTGTCCAATTTCAATGAGGATGGCACCGCTGCTTGAAGAATCTCGTCGTCCTCATTTTCAGTCCTGGTATACTCTAAGTGCGCATCACTGAAAAGCACAAATCTTGGAACTTTTTCACACTCAATGTCTCCTAGTCCCTCCTTTACCCATCGATCATAAGGCAGGGTCAAGGGCACCTTCTTACAATGTACCCCGTGAATACAGTTTTTTTTACCAGCAACCTTGATCGCTGTTCTCGTTGAGAGCAAAACCTGCTGCGGGGCTTGCCACCTAGGCTCGAGGTTCTTGGTCCACTGAAAGTTGCGTACGCAGACCCAATCTCCGGGGTGTATGGAATGACCCTGGTCAGTGGAAGCTGGAGGCAAAGCGTCATGCACCTGTTGGTGAAGGACACGCATCTTATTAGTCAATTCATGCAAGTAATCAATCAGTACAGGATATTCAATATCAGAGTATTTCCTTGGTCTAGGGACGCCCCAGACATTAGCTGGACGTCCAAACACGATCTCGAAAGGGCTGAGACCCATGCGTGAGTGTGCCGTAGTCCTTGTGGATAGAAGGGCAAGAGGCAATGCATCAGGCCATGCTAGGCCCGTGGTGGCTTGTACTTTTGCAAATTTTAGTTTGTGTTCCATTATAGCGTTCCACTAGACCTGCCGACTGGGGGTGATTTGCTGCATGAAATTTCTGTCTAATACCCAGAGCAGTACAGACTTTTTGCATAACTTGGCCCACAAATTCACTTCCATTGTCACTCCAGATGATTCGGGGCAAACCAAACCTAGGGAAAAACTCCTTTAAAAGGGCTTTGGCAGTCGTTAAGGCTGTGTTGTCTTTGAGAGGGTAGGCCTCTATCCATCTGGAAAAGGCACATACCACCACAAGGACGTATTTCAAATTATTACACCTTTCCATATGAATGTAATCTATCTGGAGGACCTCAATGGGATATGTTGGTGGTGCAAAATGTCCTGCCGGTGTTGGCGTTCCCTTTCCTGGGTTGTGCATTAAACAAATCATACAATTCTTTACCAAATTGTCAGCATATCTAGGGATGTTAGAATTTTGCCAAACCGGTGCTAGAAGCTTACATATTCCTTTTGCACTAATGTGAGCTGGTCCATGCGCCATTGTCACAACAGGGAGAACATAGGCGTCCGGTAACCACCATCTCTGCTGGTCAGATAAATCTGTCCAACAACCAGTGTCATCTAACATACCAGTCATTTCTTTCCATTTATCTTTTTTTTCTTGTGTTGCTTCTGCCTGTATTCCCTTTACACTCTCTAGAGTGTCTTCACACATCCCTGCTTCCACAACCCATCGGGCTGGGCCAGCGACATACATTCTGCTGGACAGTGCTCTAGCTGTATCCTTCGCAACTTGATCAGCAAAAGCATTTCCTCTTCCTATATCATCTGTTATCTTTTTATGTGCACTACACTTGATGACCGCTATTTGTTCAGGTAGAGTAAGTGATTCAAGCAGGTGACTAACTAGTTGCCCATGTTCTATCTTCGTACCATGAGAGGTGAGGAACCCTCTTTCTTCCCATAGGCGTCCAAAGCTGTGCGACACTCCGAATGCGTACTGGCTATCGGTATAGATGTTAACCTTTTTACCTTTTGCTAATTCGCAAGCTCTTGTTAATGCTATTAGCTCAGCTGCCTGAGCTGAATTGTGAGGTATTCTCGCTGTTTCTACTACTGTGTATAGCGTTGTGATTGCATATGCTGCTGTGATGTCACCACTGGGTAGCTTAAAACATGAACCGTCCACATACAATGTCCTATCAGGGTTAGAGATTGGTGTATCTTTAAGGTCTATTCTGCCTTTTGTTTCTTCCTCAGTTCGGAGAATGCAGTCGTGTTGCTCATTTGTATCTGAGTCTGATGGAAGTGGTAACAGTGTTGCAGGATTGAGTGTAATACATCTTTTAATGGTGATGTGACTTGCTAACACTGTTAACTCGTAACCAGAAAGGTGAGCACTCATGAGGTGTTGCGTCTTTGTTCTGTTCAATAATGTGTCTACAGCATGGGGAACCATGACAACAAGCGGAGTGTCCAACACTAATCCTGCCGATTGGCGGATTGATACAGCTTCTGCTGCTGTTGCTCTTAGACAGCTTGGCAATGCCCTGGCAACAGGGTCCAAGGCCGCTGAAAAATATGCACAAGGACGTTGTTTATCACCAAAATTCTGTGTTAATACCGACAATGCACAACCTTCTCTCTCATGAACATACAGCGTGAATGGTTTTGTGTAATCAGGAGTCCCTAATACTGGTGCAGAGCATAAAGAATATCGTAGATCTGAAAAACTTTTTGGGCATTCCGGTGTCCAAGGAAGCGGATGAGGTGTAACTTTTAATGTCAAAGCTAATAAGGGTTTGGCCATTAAAGAAAAATTCGGTATCCACTGACAACAAAAATAGGTGATGCCTATGAAAGCACGAACCTCCTTTTGCGTGCGTGGAATCGTCATTTGTGAAACAGCTTGTATTCGTTCCGGAGTCAGTCTAAGACCCTCCTTCGACAAGAGATGACCTAGGGAGGTAACCTCTTGTCGACAGTATTGTAATTTTGATATAGAAACTTTATGGTTATGCTGAGCCAAGTGCCGAAGGAGCAAAAGAGTGGCCGTTTGACACAGGAGCTCAGAATCAGCTGCAATTAGCAAGTCATCCACATATTGTATCAAGGCCGTACCATGGGGCAAAGATAGTGTATCAAGTTGTGTTTTCCTTGGCTAACTATAAATGGAAGGGCTCTGACAATAGCCTTGGGGAGCTCTACAAAATCGAAAGCTGCGGCCTCCTAAGGAGAAGCCAAAAAGATCTCTGCTATCCTCAGCAATAGGAATGCTAAAGAAAGCGTTTTTGAGATCTATGACAGAAAAATGAGTGGCAGTGTCGGGAATCATTGTAAGCAAAGCAGTTATATCTGGTACTACTGGAAATTGAGGCACTACTAATTTATTAACCTCTCTTAGATCAATAACAAAACGATAAACAGGAGTTTGAGTTGTATCTGTACGTTTAATCAGAGGGAGAACAGGGCTATTACACACATTCCCTCTTGTTTCCTCAATAACACCTTTCTGAATCAGATCATATATAATGTGAAGTAAAGTTTGCTCACCTGCACTAGAAATTTTGTATTGAGGGAGCCGGGGTAATCTGGCGTTATGTTTCAACGTAATAGAGTAGGGTGGAATTTGTAATTGGCCTACATCATTCGGGCCTTGTGCCCAAAGTGAAGTCGGCAAATCATGAAGGGCTGGAGGAAGATTGTCAAGGGACACATATATTGGAGAAATTACTTTAGGACCTAAAGTGAGACGCACTCCTTGAGGTGAACAGTAAAGAGTAGCATGTAATCTCTTCAAAAGGTCTAAACCCAACAAGTTCTCAGCACAGCCTGTCGTGAGTATAAGGGGTGCCTCCAAATGGCATGATCCTATCGATATTGGCAAGGGGCGTGACACAGGATTCTGAATCCTACTGAAATATTGGTAATGCCAGACAAAGGAGCCCCAGGGAGCTTGGAGCAAACAACGGAGCTTTTAGACATGCCAGTGTCTAATAGAAACTGTTCCTGTGCCCCATATGCAGTAACCATAACATAGGGACCACGTTGATCCACAGGAATAGACACAACTCCCTCACTCTGTCCTAGGCTGTCCTATTGGGAAAGAAAACCTTGACCTTCTTCTTCAAAATAGTCATCATTGTAATAATTTCCTGCCTGGGGAGCCAGGTGATCAAAATAGTTAGCGACACTGGGTTGTGTACGCTGTGGTGGTTTGGATCCTCGTCCTCTTCCTCGGGGAGCCGATTGATATCCACTCCTACCTCTTGGAATAAGTCCTACTTGGCCTCTCTGCAGTAAGTGCGGGCATCTACTTTTAAAATGACCATCCTCTTTACAGTATGCACACTGATTGGGACCTAGGGGAGGTCACAGAACAGTATATCCTGGACGTTGGTATAACCTCTGAAATGGGGGCGCATTCTGGGGCATCCTCTGTTGGTCCCGAGGGGCATAAGCCTGTTGTAAAAGGATCTTTGTCTTAAGGTCCTTCGTTTTCTTTTCCAGCCTTTCCTTTTCTTCTAAATCCCTGTTCTCATAGTATTGAACCATGGTCAAAATGCCAGACGGCGTGGTGACTGGCCACGCACTTTCCGACGCCTTGAGTCTGGTAGCTAATTCTGGTAATAGATTGGAAACAAATTTATCTACAAATAATCTCTGGCCGCCTGATGCGGCCATATCTTGCCCACTGTGATCTACAAAAGACTCTTCAAACCTAGAGAAGAAGTCAGAAACCGACTCATCTTTCTTTTGTTTACATGCAGACAACTTATCCCCATATTATCTGTTCTGGTTTGGATCCGCCCACCTGTCCTTGTTCTGCCAACAATATGTCAGCCCAGTCACCACCTAATTCGGCAGCGTGGTCTTCTTTACGTATTTTATTCCATACCTCAGGTGGAACAACTTGACCCATAAGCATATCTATATCAGTCAATGTCAAGACGCTAGAGCCCAAAGTCTGTGTCAATTCCTTATAGTAACCCGATGGATTTTTCCACGGGTCAGGCAAAGCTTGCTTAAGGGCGAGAACTTCAGATCTTTTCCAAGGGACATGCACCCAAACCTGTTGGAAATGAGCAGGCACCGGAGGAGGTCCTGCTACAGCGTCGTGCCAGACCGGCTGTACTTCCCGCATAGGGTAGCCCTTGGATAATGTCTGTATACCATCTTTACCCTCATTTCTATATGTAAGGAGATCTCGGAATATTACCAAATTCACGACAGCATCCGCAAGATCCTGACCCACAACATGTCCTCCTGCCACTTCCCTCCTGAGAGTGATGAGGTCCCGAGGGGGACCATCCTCAACCATGTCACCAGAGGCCAGTAAAAATGATGGGGCCAGTCCCGTGTTTGGAGTAAACTTCATATTGCGGAGTCCCCACTGGAGGCACCGGACAGGTGTCCTCAAGTCGGGAATCTCTCGAACAACAATAACAACACCAAATTCTAAACTTACTAAAACCATTCATCTTAAAGTCTCTGGCGTAGTCAAACAAACATCAAGGGGCAAAATAAAAAGTACATAATTTCTCTGTGGAAAAAAAAAAGCACTCACCCCTCGGTTTCGGCCTTTGCAAAGGTCAAACAAACAAACCACAAAATAGTCATACAAGTGGGAGCGACTCACTCTTACCTGACCATATACTCCTCTTACCGATAGAGGTCCGTCTAATATCTCGCTCTCTTAACTAGTGGGACCAAGACAGGGGCGTCAGTCAGGGCGGCGGCCAGGCAGCCTTCAGGAAGGGGAAGTCGCGTTGCAAAAACCTCAGGTCCACGAAGACAATCCGGAGTCACTAGTGTAGTGCGCTTCCATCATAGTTTGTCCACGAGACCCCTCACGACCCTCCGGCTTGACCGCAACCGCTGATGACGCCTCCACGATGGGCGCCAATTGAAGAACCGGACCTTTTAGAGATCCAGCGGCGCAGGGGACGCCTGAAATCTTCGGGTTCACCTGTCTTGTTAACAGAGACACGGAACACTCTATCCATGAGAAGAGTAAACATTTATTTAGCTGCAGCCATGAACAGTGGTCCCAGAAGTACAACACAGTAAGTTCTCGACAGACTGCTGCTTCAATCTGCAGCGTACAATCTTATATAGTAATGGACACACTTTTCACATCAACCAATCAACAATGACTTCTTTGTTGACCAGAGCATGGCGTGATCATCGCATGCTCTGGGTTTTATTTACTATCGCAACACCTCCAAGCGCAAACACATCCCTTGACTTGTTACACCCTCCAGAAGGACAAACACACGCAATCAGTTTGACCATAAACATAAGTTACTAGGTGAAGGCAGGGACCTTGCACAATCCCTTAGAGATCTCTGCACAAACAGGGAATAGTTTAGGCAGCAAACGCAGCACCCTTTCAGGGACAAAGAGCAACAAGCACGTCCATCAAAGCCAGGCCTTGGGCAATGGCAACACGATAATGGTGGCTGAATAGAAATACAGGCGCGGAATATTACATTTAATATTTCCTCAGATGCACGCTTGCAATGCGTGGTGTGGAGCCAATTCTTTTTGTTCGTCACTCGAACTGCTGTCCTTGTAGCCAACAGCACCTGCTCCGGGCCTCGCCACCTCGGCTCCAAGCTGTTTGATCTGTCGAAGACCTTGACCATCACGTGGTCACCGGGACGGAGATCTTGGGCCTCACCTGTAGATCTATCAGGAAGAGCTTCTCGAACCCGTTGATGAGTAGAGGTCAAACTGTCGGTTAACTGTGCCAAATAATCATTCAACAGAACACAAGGTACATCATGTATGGGGTGTGGCTTAGGAACTCCCCAAATATTCATTGGTCTTCCAAATACCACCTCATCCGGTGTAAGCCCTGATCATGAGTGTGGTACCGATCTTATGGATAACAGTGCCAAAGGCAGTGCATCTTGCCACTTTAGGGACGTGGAAGCCAGTATTTTTGCCAGCTTAAATTTTAAGGTAGCATTAAACCTTTCCACCAATCCTGCTGATTGTGGGTGGAAGACTTATGGAATTTCTGTTTGATCCCTAACCCTTTCAGGACATACTCAACAACTTGCCCAATAAAATGAGGTCCGTTGACGCTCCACAAAATTTTACAAACACAGTATCTTGGAAAGAATTTCTTCAGAAGCACCTTTGCTGTGGTAAGAGCAGTATTATCCTTTGTAGGATACGCCTCTATCCATTTACTGAAGGCACATACCACCACTAGAACATATTTTAGATTATTGCAGCGTTCAAGCTGGATGTAATCCATCTGCAAAACTTCAAAAGGTGCAGTTGGTGTAGCAAACCCTCCTGTAGGAGTTTGTGTCCCTTTTCCAGGATTGTACTGCCAACAGATCAAACAGGACTGTACTATTCTATGAGCTGTGCTGGCAATTTCAGGATGCTCCCAGACTTGTGTAAGCAATTTAGTTATTGCTAGAGCTCCAACATGTGCTAGCCCATGTGCCATTTGAACCATAGGTTGTAAATAGACTGCAGGCAATTTCCATTTATTCATTTCTTTGTTACGCCAACAACCCTCATCATCTAACATTCCTTCTTTGGACCACTGCTCAAGTTCTTCCACAGAGGCAGATCTCTGTATATCCAATACATCCTCTCTAGCATCGTGCCAACGTTGAGCTTGTGATTTCGCTCCGTACATAGATGTAGTGCTTCGCTGTATTGCAGTTTCGCGGGCTACACGATCTGCAAAGGCATTGCCTTGTCCAATTTTGTCAATGATTTTCTTGTGTGCGCTACACTTCATAATGGCAACTTTCTTCAGATATGTAAGTGCAGTCAAAAGATTATGTACTAATTCTCCGTGCATTATCTGCATCCCGTGGGATGTAAGAAAGCCTCTTTCCCTCCAGAGTTGGCCAAAATCATAAACCACTCCAAAAGCATAGCAGCTATCCGTGTAAATGTTCACACATAAATCAGTACTAAGCTCACACGCTCGTGTCAAAGCTATTAGTTCATCTGCTTGAGCCGACTTTTGTGGTATACGAGCTGTTCCACTACTGTCTCGAGTGTGGTGATTGCATATGCAGCTGAGGTTGTGATATCTGGTAAATTCAAACAGGACCCATCCACCCACAGCTCCCCATCTACATCTGAAAGGGGCATATCTTGCGACCCTTTGTCTGTTCCTCAGTAAGGAATTTACAATCATGAGGCTCCTTTGATTGAGACTGAGTCGCAGAATACGACAACAAAGTGGCTGGGTTTAGTGTTGCACACTTCTTCAATGTAATATGAGGTGCTAACAGTGTCAATTCGTATCCTGTCAAGCGAGCACTAGTTAAGTGTTGAGTCTTGGTCTGAATCAAAAGGGCATCTACTGCATGGGGTACTAGCACCAACAGTTTGTGTGACAAAACTATCCCTTCACTCTGACGTATGGACAAAGCTGTTGCTGCAACTGAACGAAAACATCCAGGCAACGTACGAGCAACAGGATCAAGAAATGCAGAAAAATATGCACAGGGACGCTGCTTGTCACCGTGTGTCTGTACTAAAACTGACAATGCACATCCATCTTTCTCGTGTACATAGAGTGTGAAGGCCTTAGTGTAATCTGGTGTGCCTAACACTGGTGCTGAGCAAATAGCTTGTCTTAACTGACAAAAAGCATTTTGACATTCATCTGTCCAAGGAAGAGGAATCGGAGTGTTCTTAGTCAAAAGTGCTAGCAAAGGTTTAACAATGTGTGAAAAACCCAATATCCATTGCCTACAAAAAGAAGTCAAACCAATGAATGCACGGACATCTTTCTGGGTGGAAGGTACTGGAGTGTCTAAAATTGCTTGAATGCGATCTGGTGTCAGTGCTCGTCCCTCCTTAGACAGAAGATGACCTAAATAGGTTACCTTCGGTCTACAATATTGCAATTTCTTCCGTGATACTTTATGGTTGTGTTTAGCAAGAAAAGAAAATAAGCACAAAGTAAATTTTTCACACTGCTCAGGTGTATCAGCTGCCAACAAGATGTCATCGACATATTGTATGAGAGCCACTCCTTCAGGCAAAATAAAGGGATTGAGTTGTCTTTTTAAAGCTTGACTATAAATACTCGGACTCTGAGTGTACCCTTGAGGAATTCTACAAAATCTGTATGACCTGTTATTTAAAGTGAAACCGAACAAATATCGACTATCAGGATGAATAGGAATCGAGAAGAAAGCGTTCTTCAAATCCACTACTGAAAATGTAGTTGCTGTTGGAGGGACCAGGTAAGCAATGTTGTTATGTCAGACACTACAGGGTACTGTGGTACTACAATCTTGTTAACTTCTCTCAAATCAATGATAAATCTATAAATCTTAGTGTCAGTATCTTTTTTCAAAATGGTAAGAATCGGACTATTGCAGACATTATAAGGAACTTCTTCCACCACTTCAATCAGGTCTTGTACAATACGTGTAAGTGCTTCTTCTCCTTCTCGAGAAATTTTATACTGAGGGAGTCTCGGCAGTATAGCACCCTCCTTGACACTAATATGTACTGGTGGATTAACCATTTGTCCTACATCGGTGTCTGAAGTAGCCCACAAAGTACTAGGGAGTGAAGCTAGTGCAATGTCCTCTTTAACAATACAGGATCTCTCAATCATGGGGTAGTTGTCATTTAAAATAACCCGTACTCCTTCCGGAGAACATCGTATCGTAGCCCTGAAATATTTGAGCACGTCAAGACCCACAATATTGTCTGGTGTATTAGGAGAAAGCAAAAACGGATATGGAGCAGTGAATTTATCAACATGGAGTGCAAGTGGCTGTGACAATGGGCTAAGGGAAGATGTTCCATTGAAGCCTATCGATGTAATGGTTAAGCCAGACAGGGGAGCCCTTGGAATCACGTGTTTAGAAAGGGCGCTATGAGTAGCTCCTGTATCAACCAGAAACAGATCAGTAGAACCCAAAACATGTGCTGTATCATAGGGACCCCTCTGATCTACTGGAACTTCAACTGATTCCTTACCCCATCCTAGGCAATCCTATGCATAAGCAGAATCTTACAAATCAGACGGCTCATAGTAGGACATTCGATATTGGTCCGTCTGTCAAAAGTATTAGACCCCTCTTGTCCACGTGTATTAACATCAAACCTATCACGATCATTTGTGTTTCCTATAGGCCCTGAATATCCTGAACGATTTCTCATTTGTCCCCGACCACATGAACCCTGCTGAGCACACAGTACGGACGAACCATGAGATCCACGTCCACCTCTATTATTAGCTCTAAAAGGTGGGCCATAAGCCTGAGCCATCATAACCTTTGTTTTTAACTCTTGAAATTTTTTATCCGCCTTACTTTTAGCTTCTAATTCTTGTCGTTCATAATACTGAGCCATAGTTAAGAGAGAAACCGGAGAGGAGGTAGTCCATGAACTTTCACTCGCCTTTAGGCGACTAGCTATTTATGGCAAAAGGTTTGTGACATATTTATCGACAAACAGATGCCTACCCATGTCATCTGTCAATGACTGACCACTAAAATCGTGGAATGCTTCTTCAAAGCGTGTGAAGAAGTCTGAAACTGATTCATCTATCTTTTGCTTACAAGACGCTAACATAGTCCAATCTATCTTTTTAGGGGGAATAATCGTCCTTAATGTAACCAAGATAGCTGCTGGAAGATCTAAGATTAGCTGACACGGTTTCTGTGCAGGTTCTCTATCTTTATCTAATTGTTCTATATCTGTCCACAATGCCCCAAATACCACACGATTATCAACTTTACGCACAGTTCTCCATATATCAGGCGGTAATATTAATCCAAAAAACAAATCAATGTCAGACAAGGTCATAGTACAAGAACTAATGGCACCCTTCTTCATAAAAGGCTGTCGTATTCTTTCGCGGATCAGGCAATGCATTTTTAAGAGCCATGACATCTGGTCTATTGCAAGGAGTGTAAACCCAATTATAAATAAAGTACATTTTGCGTCGACGGAAGTCTTATCATCACTTGTACCTGTTCCTTTAGGAGGAACATATAAAGGCGCGGCTTCCTGCATGTGTTTCATATTTACAACATTGTTATCTGTTTTGAGCGTCAGAGCTCGTGCCATGTTGATTTGAGATGTTTGTGCAGCTGCCTTTTTCTCCTCCCGCAAACGGACTGCTTCATCATGTAGTTTAACCAAGCGTGTGATCGTGTCAGCCACCTGGGAGAAGACAAAAGAACCTTCACGTAATTGCTTACAATCAGCTGCTATATCATCTGGCTCTACTTCCACCAAATATTTCCTAAATCGCTCAAGAACCTCTGCAGCAAATATCTCGGTGAAATATTTTTGTTCCCTTTCCGATCAATTCTTAATAGTATCTAGAATTTCAGAAGCAGTATTAGTACTACGATCGGCTTTACGCAACGCAGATATAATCTGAGAGGAACGTTCGGTATTTAACATTGAGGGAGTATCTCGGATTGTATCCTGCTCCGTAGGAGAGTCCTCATCTGACTCATCAGGAGCAGAGGGAAAAGTATACGGAGGTGGACAACGATATAATAAGAGAGAATCATCTTGGGGTTTATTAAGAATAGGATAAAGAGGCCTACGAATAGCATATTGGCCATTTACCTGTAACTGACGCTCCCTATCTTCGATTTCCTTAATTTCTTTAATCTCTTTATTTTTCATTTCTAATGCTTTCGCATGCACACTTTTACGCTGTTCTTTTTCAATCAAGGCCTGTTCACGCTTCATTCGCTCACGCACTTTTTTCTCCCACATTCGCACACAATCACACATATATTGCCTAGTCTTTCGCTTAAACATTCGTTGCTCCACATACTGAATCTTTCGCAAATCAAATGACCCATGCATAGGCCAACGCAACTCAGGATTCTTACGGGTGTATTTGTTCCACAATGTGCTGTATATTATGGACGAAATACCATATTTATTATATATGTCCCTATTAGGCGTCCCCTCTGGGGGGACGCCTAATAGGGACATATATTAAGTTGTGCTTCGTCGATTCTCAAATTGGTACCACTACAAAAGCAACACATCCTACGAAGTGTGCTGGAGACAGGCATGCCAAAAATATTGCAAAATATGCAGTATTATAATCCAAAAGTAGCGCTTAAGGTACTCTTCGTACGTTGCGTCGTTCAAATAATCTTGAATAGAGAAAAATCTCCTTATTACCTGCCTATATGTATTGCAATATATATATATATATATGTGTATATATATATATATATATATATATATAGCAACGCTCCAAAGAGGGCCGCAGCACCCTCTTAGAGAAGAACGGACACGAAATCAGGTAGCGAGTGCAGCAGTGTCTTTTTTATTTATTTCATTTTCTCATGTGCAGCAGGAGTGCCACGATATATATATCAAGGTTCAATATTTGACCATTTCCATAAACAAATGCCACAGTAAGTGTTTCTAAACTACCTTACCGGTCAAAGGTGTCAAAACCTACAGCAAGTGCCGCAAAACGGCTCTTACCAATCAAATGGTCTCCAGGTTCCTACTGCCAAGTTCTCAAATCGACCAAATGGTCACTGCACAGCGAATCAACAGAAGAGATCTCAGTCGAGGACCGGCGCCACCTGGATGGTCAGATCAGTAAGAAAGGGAAAACGCCGTGGATGCCAAGACTCGGGTCTCCTCCGGCAGTGATCACGTCCAAAGCGAGATTCCAATCCTTCGTCTCGACCAGTCCTTCGGGCATCCGAGTCGCTGATGAGCCCCACGTGGGGCGCCAATTTGTGGTAGCAAGCGTCAGCCAGGCCTACTAGTGCAAGGGATTCGCCCTTCTCTGCTTAGAATGCTTAGACCAATAATAAGAAGTTGGCACAGAAACTGGAATAGAAAAGACAGAGTTTATTAAACCTCATGAGGTGGAACTACTTTCACACAACACCCTTCGGTAGAGTATGAGATAGCACGCTGACTGGAAGGAGCTTGGTCCTTTTATACCTACACAGGGGCTGAAATGAAGGTGGTACAAGGCACAGAGTGTTGGTTTCAAATACATACAAGGTCTTACAGAGAGTGTGCTAGCAACAAGTGGGATGGGCTGACAGTTAGCTAATTCTGGTGGACACATCTTGAGAGTTGCAAGTTGGAGACAGCGGCATGCTCAACTGAGCATGTGCAAAGCAGAAGAGGGTAAATATATCTTGTCTCTAGGCAGATTTCAAGAGCAGTTAACAGGAAGGTAGGACAGAGCACATTGCAAACAAAATGGCTGACAGAAATACAAAATGGATTCCGTAAAACAGACAAGATCGTTTTTTTTTACCTCTTTATTCGATTAATTAAAATCATACAAAGTACACATAAACATACAAAAATTCCATTCATTGTACTGTTTAAAAAACATCATAAAAATCAACATTAACAATCCATTTACAATTTTATCGAAAGACATAATTTAAAAGCATGAGGTAGATAGAATAATCGGTAAAAATGATCATGAGGACAGAATATCCATACCAACACCATTATTTATAAGTCTTAAGTTCTTTGCCCGTATAGCAGCAACCAGAAAACTAGCCACATAAAAAATTACCCAGGGAGTATCAAGCATCTGTAAGAATAATAAAGCAGGCCTTACCTGGGCACTCCCCAGACTTTTTAACAGGGGTTTTAGGAATTTTGACCTGCTCTCGTTATAAAATTCGCAAAAGAAGGTGAAATGCATTGTATCTTGTGTAGACATGTCATTACATTTACAAAGTGCCGTAGCCTCAGGCTTACTCCACCCATCAAACACTCCCAAAGCAAAATGAATTAAATTAAACCTACATTTTGTCAATAAAATTCGGTGGAAAGGCCTTGTAACTATCTGTAGATATGGCTCTATCGCTGGTGTCTTAGTCAGTAAATAATGGGCTCTGACAAGGGGTTTTTTTAAGCTCATTTTCCTCCCTCTCCATGGCTTTACACGCCATAAAATGTTCCCTCACCCAGCTAATGTCAAGATAGTCTCTAAATACAAGATGTCTTCTGCTAATGCTTAACCCAATCATTGCTAAATTACCGCAAAACTGCCATGTAAGCCACCCACTCTGGATTTCCCGAAGTGTCTAGTGTTAAAAAGTTATAAATTTTGCTAGGTTTCCCTCGGTGCCGGCTGAGCTTTGCACTTTGGAAAAAAGGTGTTCGTTTTAATTGGAAAAATGTGATGTGTCTATGTTGTGTTTTGGCACATTTCCTGTTGCAGGCACTATGCCTGCCCTCAGAAATGGGGTATCATTTTGTATTGAAGACATGTGGGAACATAGAATACTAGAATATTTATTATTACCAATTAGATTTCACTGCATCTGTTCCTTCCAAATGTAAGCCAGTGTGTAAGAAAGCAGACATTTTAAAACATACCCTCTACATCATATGCTAGCACGGGTACCCACGCATTCAGAGATAAACAAATAACCATTGCTCCTAAACTCCATAATTTGTGCCCATTTCAGAAATACATAGGTTTCCTTAATTCCCATTTTTCATTATACACAATTCACCATGTGAATTGGTCTATACTCGCTACACAATGAAAAACCTTTGTACTGTGCAGCTCAGTTGTTGGCTCTGGGTACCTTGGGTTCTTGGATAACCTACAAAACATATATAACCCCGCAACCAGAGGGGCCTAGCTGGCATAATGGTGTATTGCTTTTGGAAACTGGCCATTGTAACTAAAAGTTACAGATTAAAAAGTTGTCACAAATTTCAGTTTTTTCCTATTCATTTTCAATATCTCTTTATTTCAACAGTTTATTTGGGAAAACCATGAGAGATCTACACAAAGGACTCCTTGCCCAATTCTAAATTTTGTCTACTTTTCAGACATCTATAGCTTTCCTGGGTCGCCCATGGCTTTCACACTGGTTTCCACCAGTTAAGATGTTCATTTTACTAGGTGATTTAAATAAAGATCAACAGTCCCCTTACTGAGTTTTTTTTTTTTAACATCGGCAAAAGAAATTAGAATAAATAAATGTTGCTGTTACTTAATATAATTTGTTTTCATACATCCTTATTAATAACTATTCAGCATACTTGTTTTGCTTTTCTTTACAAGATGAGTTTCTCCTTCATGTTCTTCAGCTGTTATGTTCACAATATACCTTATTTTATTTTATCAACACTGAATGTGATTAACTCGCAGTAGATAACGTATTGAAAGTGATGCCTTTTTCTTTCAGCATCTGAAGGTCATCAAACGAAGCCCCATGAAAGGAGGTCTGTGTCACTAGGTCGCCTATCCCCTGCTGTACAATCACAAAGCAACAACAATGCCATAGCGAAATCAGGTGAGTCACAGTTATTGTCCAGCTAACTCTAAAGCTGCCAGAAGTAGTCATGTCATCTCAATTATGCATTTATGACCAGGGGCGTAGTCCACTCCAGCCGTGCTGTAGCAGCTACAGCAGGGTCGACATTTTGATGGGCCTCTTCTGTCTGCAACTCGGCAGAAAAAGCCTTGTACATAACGTTAAAGAGTTGAATAAGTGAAAGGATGAATGGATGTGTAAATGAAAGGGTGGATGGGTGAGTGAAAAAGTGCATGGGTAGATGGGTAGTTGGGTGGAAGAATGAGGGAAATGATGGAGGTAAGGATGGGTGACTGAAAGAATGAATGGATTAGTGAAAGGGAGGGTGGATGGGTGTGTGGATGGATAAATAAGTGAAAGGATGGATGATAAGGTGAGAGGATGGGTGAGTGAAAGAGTGGATGGATGAGAAATATGAATGGTGGATGGATGAGTGAAAGGATGAATGGATGAGTGAAAGGATGGATCTGAGAGGCTTGTGAACCTCCAACTGTAGCAGCTGCAGCAGGCGGTGGATTTTTCAATTGGGCCTCTTCTCGCTGCAACTTGGCAGACAAAGGTGAGTGTGTGAGTGAAAGAAAGTGTGTGTGAATTAAAGGGTGGATGGGTGGGTGAGTGAAATGGTGGATGAATGAGTAGATAGATGAATGAGTGATTTCTTTAATTTTATTTTGTATTTGCCTTTTTCCCCATCCTACTTTTGTTTCATCCCTAGTTGCTTATCTGCAAAGTTCTGGCTATAATCCATGCATGCCTATTGTGTTACTGGTGCATTGTAGCAAATATATATCTTTCACGGTACACATGTCTGATGCATGTCTGTTTGGACTGTTCTAAAATCAACACGCGGTCCCTCAGAAACTACCTCCCTTGCATTCAGAATAGGTATGCACTGATTCTACAGGAACAAGAATAAGGTGTCAAGTGAAGCATCTCATCCACAGTAGGATGGGCAGAGTAACCTCCATCCTCCCTCCACTATTTGGAGCTCACCCATACCAGCCCTACACAGGGAGAAGCTGATGGTACTTGATTGCAACGCTTTTTCCTTCCACAACCAGGCAACATGTCCCAGCTAGGGCCAGTTGCAACAGTGGGTTGAAGGGGTTATAATAACCTGGGAGGTCAAGGACCTTCATGGACCTAACCTGTGGAGACTTTCTTGTACCACGGAGTCTAGCTCAGCTCATTATTTGGCTGAAGTGGTCCCAAGCTGCGGTTGCACAGAAGGGCCAAACCAGTCCCTTTTTCTGGGTTTATTGTTGCATAACCATTGCACCAATAGGTTGAAATAGCCACTCACCTGGGGTGAAGGTCAAATCAACTCTCATTTCAATCCAATGACTCTTGAAACGTGCCCTGCTGAGTCAGAACCAGTTCCTCCTCTGGGCAGTTTCTGTTACAATTTCAGTATGACGAGGCAAAGATTACTGATGAGCCCTCCACTCCTGTGGTTGAGCAGCAGCTGTGGAGGTTTGCACCTCCTTATCGGATCAATGTTAAAAGTGTTAGATACCAGCCTCGCCTTTTGTTTGGCACATCATCAGTCCCCACGAAGCTCAAGAAGTAGGTCAGGCATCAGAAGTCCTCATGCCAAGCTAGCCTCACATGACACCCAACCACAGCAGTGTAGTTGGGACATTATTCCGACGCTTGAGTAATGTTCTCTTCATGAGAACAGGACACTGGAGCCCTCTGTAGCAGTCCAGATGTTAGGAGAAACAGGAATTGGTTTGGTCTTCTCTGTGCAACTGCAGCGTTCTCAGTCTGTTCGGTGCAAGTGGTGTGTCTCCAAACTGCTAAGTCCTTGTTACACTCAGCCCTTGCTGTCCTCTCTCTCCCCTTCAGGGACTGTGGACTCCGGGATGGATATGTCATATACATCTGAACCACTGGGTATGAATCAGCAGGACCAGGAGTTGCCAAATTCTAACCACCTGCCCTCTGGCAAGACTGCTGCAGATTTGCTTCTATGTTGTCTTCAAACATCAGCTAGCACTCCTCCTTGGACGCAGGAGGTGTAAAACTGAAGGCTAGTAACCCCACCCAGGTATATGACGCCAAAGTACTGGTGCAGCACCTGTTCACGTTGTTGCCACTCAGCCATCCCTGGTGCAGCGTCCGCCATCTCTGGGACAGCATCCTGAGGACAAGTCCCAGGTACTAGTTGTCCCAATTCAGCTGCCAGTCATTTTAGGGATAGACAATAACCTTGTGAATCCCTTTAAGAAGGCATCTTCATTGGAAGAGGGCTCACTTGGGTGAGACAGATACTGTCTCAAGTGACCAGTGCCCTACTACCGATCCCCAAACTATCAGCCTGAATACACACAACAAATGAGTGCTGTTTTTAAAGAAGTGAATTGGTGAGAGGGTACATACCCTTAGGGATGGAGACATGGATGGAGACATTTGTGCGATGCCTGCCTTTAGGCGAATGTTATCTGTGGGCAAATCTCTGACATTAAGAACTCTTGGAGCAACATCTGGTTAGATACTAGGTGACCGGATAACCACAATTTAATAGTGAGGGAAAGAGCATTTGAGTAATAGTTACCATAAAGGTAATTTTGTATTGTTCTTAACAGAGCCCAAATAAATTGTACGGTGGTTAAACCTATTAAAACAGTTGTTCTGCAGTCTACGTACTAGATGTGGAAGGGAGGACCAATCTTGTTTAGGTCTTTGTTATAAAGGTTTAGCCTGTTGAGAAACCCCCTTAGAACTTGGTAGAAAATATGGCAGTGATTTAATTTAAAGCACAAGGTCTAAGGCGGGATCATCATTTGATTCTATGGCCTGATTGCCTCATAGGTTCTCATGGTAAAATAACCTTCTTTTTTTTAAAGCTTTGAGGATGATCTTCTTACTCCCGATTGTCGAACCACTTCTGACATTATCAACAATTCAAATACAAGGAGATGATGGACGGAGTGCTGAAACTTTTCAGACACTCAGCCCCAGATCTGGGTTGAATCTATCATCATCCTTTAGCTCAATTTGCCACCACAGTTCAGACCCAGCTATACACAAATCAGTCTGTGCCTCATGGGAACAGTCCAGCCCGAACTGCCAAGCCAGGTCTTCCATGAACCGGAAACAAGCATCCTGGGACCGGTTTCTGGGTAACACCCTTCATCAGCCAGGCTAGCTTGAATCTTCTAACATTATCAACAATTCGACATGGTCTCTCTTTTAACATGGACAATGGAGACTTAGTCAGTTCAAACTAAGGGGCTCATTATGATGGAAGATTTTCCGCATCCTCCGGGCCGGCGGAAGCCACCGCCGGCCGGAGGATGTGGAAAATCCTCGGCGGACCCACCAAAGACCCACCGCCACATTAGGATGGCTGGTGGGTCCTGGTTTCAGTCTGCCGCTTTTCCGCCGCGGTTGACTTACAACCGCGGCGGATAAGCTGTAACATGGCTGGCGGTGTCTATCAGACACCGCCAGCCATATTAGGATGGAGTAAAAAGTATGCTTTTCCACGGCGGCTTTTCCGCCGTGGAAAAGCATACGGACCTTCACTTCGGGGGCCCGTTGCGGGCCCCCTGGGTGAAGGGGGTTGGAGGGTGCCCATGGGGGGTACCTATGGTACCCCCCTGCATTTGCGTGCACAAAGCAGCAGGCACCGCGCGGTGCCTACCGCTTTGTGCACGCAAATGCTGTGCATGCATTTTTAACATTGTGGCGGGTGCAGCTTGAAGCTCCACCCGCCGCAATGTTAAAAATAGAGGATGTGACCGCCACCCTGGCGGTCCCATCCTAATCTGTATGGAGGGACCGCCGCTGCCCCTGCGGACGGTCCCTCCTACTCTATGGTGGCGGACGGACTCAAGTCCGTCCGCCATCATAATCGGCCCCTTATTCTGGCTACTGCAAACCAGTCATGTCAATTTTCCCTTTCCAAATTTATTCCATAGGTTAGTCCACCAAACACTCCTTGGTGGGGGTTCAGTTGACCTGCGGAATTCAGCAATAGGTAATCTAGCTACTAAAAGTATGTGTCTGATCAATTTACCCACAGATGTTGAGTGGTTTTGCTCCCTCTTATGCAGTGGTGACCAGTATCATAATAAAGAGATGTGGAGTTAATCTATCATGGCTTTTTTTGCAACATGGTCCCAAGCTCTCATCCCTTTCAACAGTTTTTTTCAGGAGCCACCAGCAATAGACCCTATTCAGATTTGAAAATGTAATTTCATAATGAATGCTGTGAATGTATGAAAAGTTAACGTCCCTCTTCGTGGTAATGACCCAGGATACGTAGGCTATGTCCTTATATGGTTCAGTTTCCCATTTTGCTATATAGTTGTGTTAACGCCTACCTTAGAACTGCCATGGGCTGAATAAAGGATTTATATTACTTTCTTTGATGTTGGGAGAATAGGGATTCGATGAGTGTCTTATTCCCTCATTAGCTGTTGATTGCAGATTTCTGTATGTGCCCAATGAAGTACTTGAACTAACAGATGGCTTCCCATGGGAGTTAGATCGAAATTGCATATGAATTGCACTCTTTACTTCTCCAGTGTACAGTTTTCCCAAAACAGGAGGGTTGCTACATCTCTCCAAGTTTGAACAACAGCATTAGTAATTTCAAACAGAAGTGTACTTTAAAAACTATGGACGTCAATGCTGGAGGATAGAAAGCTATGTTCCTTTTCTGGCCTGTATATGCCAATATCCCAGTGATATTGTTGTTGCTGACAACGTAATATGTGATGGTTGTCTAAGTTTAGAGGGCAGCCAAAGAAAATGTTAAAGAAAAATGTTCAGCTATGACCTAGGGTTTGAAGTGTGGTAATTTCTACCATGCCCAATTTTGCCCTCATATTTACTGCTCTAATATAACGTTAACATTTGGGAAACCTATATCTCCATCCACTTGTTAATTTCAATAGAATGCCTTTTGCCACTTTTTTAGATTTGTGATGCCATGTAAAATCTACTACATTGGGTGTATGTGGGATGCCGGCTTCTGCAAAATGAAGGGGAAGTGAATGTGACATTTAAAGCAGGTTCTGGATGATTTTGTTTTGATAAACGCAGATCTTAACAGACCGGCTAATAACCTGGAAATTCCACAGATTGGAATTGCATTTAAGATGGTAAATGGGTGGTGGTGGGACATTAGTAGTAGCGGCTGCTACCGAATGGGTGTTGGGGGGTGCAGGGAGGGGAGAGGGGTGTGGAGGGGAAGGGCATTAAAAATAAAAAAATAAAAGAAAGCTTACCTGGAGGTCGCAGTTGCCGTTGCAGCCTCTGCGTCTTCTCCAGCAGGAAGCACCCAGCCTCCCAGAATCCCCTGACCAGTCACAATGCTGCCTTAAGCAGCGTAGTGATTGGTCTTAGCACTGTGATTTGGCATTTAGACATGGGCTTGGAGGCAGGGCATTTTCTCCAATAACGCTGTAAAATGCAGCCTGTGGAGACCATGCGCAGTGAGCATGATGCTTTGGCCGGCCCGAGATGGTCACCCATACTTCATACGCACTTAAGGTTCAGCCACCACTCCTCCTCTGGCCTCGACGTCAGCGGAAGCCGGCCAGCCCCGCACTATCAGCGGGGCTGCTTTGCAGTGCAACTTCAATAGTAAAAATAAAATGATAATAACAGATGGCTGTAATTATAATTTTTTTTTTATCTTTGAACTGCTTTAAAGCAGTGGGGCAGCGCTCCTCCACCTTAGCGGAGGAGCCACCCCTATTATAAACATAAACAAATCTTGTCAAATGGGGAGGGAGCATGGCTTCGCCCAGCAGCGGAATGGATGCATATTAGAGCGGCTCCGCCGGCCGAGTTGAATAAATCCGTAAAGAACCGGAACTTTTCCCCACGGTCCAGCAACGAGAAGCCGCCACAAGAGCAGGTGTGCCATCCGGAGTAACCTTTGTTTCGACGCATCAACGGAGGCCCAAGAAGTAATATCAGCTGAGAGGACGGTGGCCTAGTGGTGCACTGCGGAGTAAGGCCTGGACTGGAGTATGGTGTAATCCAGGATCACGTTAGGAGGGCACTGGACGAGACATCGTGCAGCGGACACCCCACTGGCGAAGAGCTGCGGAGATTGGGGTGAGGGCACCAGACATTGCGCAAAAGGAACAAACTGTCTAGCAGATAATATTGAATTCTGAGGCCGTACGATATGGGCAGCGACGTGAAGAATAACCGGAGCCCGTATGCGGGGTAATTGCAGGGCGGCATCAGACCCCAGTCGGCTTGCCCAGACTTTGCATTGTGATGAAGGGCAGCACAGCGATAGCGGAGGAGGGTGGACCTGTGGGGCAGATCGCGGGGCGGGGGGGTGCGGAGGCCATCTCCTGGCAGCCATCCGCCATTTCGAGGGGAACGAGGCGGTGCCGCTGAAGCGCTCTGGACGGGAAGAGTACCTGCTATGTTGGCTGCGTGGGATCCAACTTAGCAACGTGTGGTCTCCCTGATCTTGCTCTGCTTACAGGAGGTGAGAGTGGTGGAACCCGAAACGTAGTGCCATCGCACCTGCAGCCGCAGTCAGTGTGGGCCAGGCTGGTGTGAGTGCGAAGATGCATTCTTTTGCCGTTGGGGTGACCCCCCCCCCCCCCGAGGCGCGCCTGGACAGAACAGTGTGCCCGACTCAAGGGGTGAAGGCAGTAATGTAAAGCCACCAGCACACACACATAGGATCCCAGACGTTGGTGTCCCGCCCCTGCTAAAATCACACGATTTTATTGGGACAATACCAGCATCAGGTGAAGGGCAGCAGCTTGGTGGTGAGGACAGAACCGTGCTTTGTATGGGAGACATTTTGCCATGGTAGGCGGCACTTGCTCAGCTGTTCACTGAATATTGGCTGGGGAGTGGCAGGCCACAACTGTGAGGGATGCACCATATATAGCGGTCCATTCTTGGAAAGGGCAGGTGCAGTCTCGACGCCCACGGCGCCTGGCAGGCAGAACGGAGGTGAGCAGGCTGGAGTGTATGCGAGGTGGGTTGACCCCCACCCTCAATATTAAGAAGGACATCCGCTGAAGCGAGTATCACGCAGCTTGTCAGAGGCTCTCTAGGCCTATTGAGGGAAGCACAAGAGACCTCCTGCATAGTAAGGGATTGTGCATGCCCATCGGACCCAGACCTGAAAACATTGACTTGTGCAATCAACGTTACGGAACGAGTGGCGGTGAGGATAAAGGCAGCAATGGGCAAACCGGACATACGTCAACCGAAGATTAACTTCGACAAGAACTTGGCTAAAGGGGCAGATGGCGTTTTCAGCTAACAGGATCAGTCGGATGAGACAACTGCAAGCCAACCGCCAGCCGAAGACATCCGGGCCATGTTTAAAGACCTAAAATCAAGTCTCCAAGGTTTGGACACCAAGATGGATTCACTGGCTGAGAGGATGTACAGGATTACGCAACGAATGGACAAACAAGAAGGCCGAGTGAGTGTCTTGGAAACAAGAGTGACTGAGACGGAGGAGGGTCAAACGGAAATGGACAAGAAACTGCGGCCCATGGACGGCGTGCTATATGCTATACAACAAAAGAACGAGGATTTGGAAGCCAGGTCACAGAGAAATAATATACGCATTACAGGAATTGTCAAAACGACAGACATACAAAATATGGAGAAATATATAGAGACGATGATGACGGACCTCTTCGGATCGGGACTATCCACCATGTTTCTTATTGAAAGGGCTCACCACACGTTGGGCCCCCGACCCAAACCTGGTGCTCCGGCACGGCCAATCCTGGCAAGAGTCTTAAATTACAGAGATCGCGATAAAATACTACGGATGGCCAGAGCGAAGGGTGACATTCAATACAAAGGGAACAGCATAGCACTATACCCAGATTTCACACTTCAGGTACAAGCAGCCAGAAGGAAATTCATTCCTGCCAAGAAAATCTTTCAGCAATTCAGGACCAAGTATTCCCTGATATATCCTGCAAAACTGAGAGTTCAGGGTCACTAGAAACCTACCTTCTTTACGGACGCTAAAGCAGCGCTGACTTACGCAAAACAGATGGTGAAGGAACGTAAACAACTGGCGGCGCGCAGTACTTCACAGACTGAGAACAACTTGAGTGATAATGATTGGTGGACCTGTGCCCACACGCTGGATACACAGATAAGTGCTTTATTGTGATCGTTGTGGCACTGTAAATTGAGTATATTCAGTGGTGTTAGGAATGTTTGGACTGACTAATGTATGCTAGAGGTTGCTCTACATGTCGCATTGTAGAAATAGACAGTCGACTGTTGATATGTGATTGCGGAGATGTGTCGAACTCTCGGCCACCCGCCAAGAGCGCGGGGCAGTTTGCCAGCGGACTCACGCACCCCACTGGGATGACTCCCTTGTGTTCACAACTGTGGACCAAATGTTTGCAGGTATGGGGGAGGGGTGGTGGAAGAGACACAACCTGTTTGGGGGGTTGGTGTGGGAGGGGGGAGAGGGATGGGTGGGGTCCTGTTTACATGTTCTGCCTTGTCAAACACCACAATTAGCGTGCCACCACTGCTTGATACATACTGGAGCAATCATGAGGGTGGCCTTGATACACGGGTACATCCTGTGGCGCACTGTTTCTGCACTGCGTATGATCGCCCATACATTACTCGTAGGTGCGATTGCAATGCCCCAGTTCTGTTTACACTGCTTATGCCCCTAATGACAACACTTACATGTCTATCTTGGAATATTAGAGGCCTCAACAATGGCAGGAAAGCCAGACTCCTACCTATCACGACATGAAGTCGACATATGCCTGCTGCAAGAAACTCATTTAACGTCTGCGGCTGCTAATACTCTCAAACATAACAGATGGGGCGAGGTGGTAGAAGTGGGTTATTCAAACTATGCGAGAGGAGTGGCAACCCTTATTCTCAGGGGACTTCAATGCAAAACACATCACAAGATATTAGATAGCAAGGGGCGTTATATCATATTACAAGGCACTCTTTTAAACACTCCCGTGGCCATCATAAATACATATGGCCCTAACACAGACAACCCTGCCTTTTTCCAACACCTATGGCAGAAAACTCAAACACTGGGTGATATAGCAATTCTGTAGGGGGGTGACTTCAATGTTGTACTGTTACCCATAGCAGATAGAAAGGGGACATCACGTGAACATCATCCGAAGGCAGCTGAAAAGCTGACAGGTATAATAGAAGACCTGGATCTCATAGACTCCTGGAGAACGCTCCATCCGGTGGCCAGGGAAGGGACATGCATGACACATTACCGAAATACATGGTCAAGGTTAGATTACTGGCTGGTCTCTAGAGACCTGCACACCTGGGTGGTGGAGGCAAAACACTGTTCACGCACTTTATCTGATCACTTGCCCACGCTGATAAAACTGCAAATCCCACCGCCTTATCGGCAACCTTTCACCTGGCGCTTCCCTACAGGAGCATTACTGGACCAAATATTCAGAGAGGAATTCCGGGAAAAAGTTATCAAACACTTCACATTAAATGAGTGGTCCGTGGACTCCCCAGGGATGCTGTGGGAAGCGTTTAAAGTGGTTATTAGGGGCACCTGTATAGCGCTAAAGACTGGGGTCCTTTGGGATATACGTAATACCCTACACAGGCTGGAGCGTGAGATCGGAGAGCTTGAATGTTCGCTCCAAGACACTCCGTCCTCAGTCGGTACGGCCCAACTCGGGGAAAAAATTGACTGAATTCCAAACAAGAGGCGGAGAGAGAAACGGCATATATTTATAAGTATACACAAGTGAGAAGATATGGGGAGGGAGATCGGGCAGGGAAAACTTTAGCAGGACTGCTCCGGACCCCAAGGGGATCTAACTATATTACAGAATTGCAAATGGAGAGTGCTGGGGTGGCCAGGAACCCATGCCAAATTCTCCAAACAATGTCCCACTTTTACCAAAAGCTGTACACTTCCGACATTGACCCGGCCCAATCAGCCATAACAGATTACCTAGACACGGTCTCATTGGCATGGTTCAATAGGGCTGCTTGTGAATATATGGACCTGCCCATTACGGTAGAAGATATTTGTCAAGTGCTAAGCGGTATGCTGGCAGATAAGTCCCCGGGAGCAGATGGGTTGACTGCAGCTTTTTATAAAGAATATGCTGATATCCTTGCTCCCCGTCTACTACAAGTATACCTGGAGGCTATGGAGACTGGTATTTTACCCCCTATTCTAAGGGAAGCCACCATAATCACTCTCTTAAAACCAGATAAAGACCCCACTAAACAGGATTCCTATTGGCTGTGTCGTTAATAAATTTAGACGCTAAGATTTATGCTAAAATTCTGGCCAACAGGTTACAGCCTATGTTGCCTCTAATTGCTTTACCGGACCAGTCTGGGTTTATTCCCGGTAGATCGACTGCCCATAATCTGAGGACAATCTTTGGGCTGCTTCATTACTTGGCTCCACATGTTCAAGCGGTGGCTGCATTGTTGGACGCTACAAAAGCGTTCGATTCCCTGAAGTGGAAGTTTCTTTTCACCTTGCTATCCCGAATGGGCCTTAGCCCGCTATTCATTAACCAGATGCAGATAATTTATAATACCCCAATGGCGAGAGTGAGAGTAAATGGGAGGGTGTCGGAACCATTTGTATTCACGAGAGGGACGAGGCAGGGATGCCCATTATCACCATTGTTATTCGCAATTGCCACTGAGCCACTGGCGGCCAGGCTCCGCCAACATCACACACAACGAAGTATAGGCTTTACATCTAGAGGTCTCCTGATTTCCATGTATGCCGATGATATGACCATATATCTAGTTGATCCCAGAGAAAAGTTCGATGTAATCATGAGGGAAATGGTTAGATTTGGTGGCTTAATAGGGATAAAAATAAACTGGGCGAAATCCACGATGCTGCCACTCACTAAAGACACCGCCCCATGCAAAACTGAGTATCCTATACAGTGGGCGTCGGGTGAGGTCCGCTACCTGGGCGTTTTGATCAGTAGGTCCACTCAAGAAATATGGCTAGCCAACTATGGGAAAGCTACAGATTGGATTGAGAGCAAGGTCCAATGCTGGAAGCGGCTTCCGTTGTCCCTGACAGGGCGTATTGCAATTACAAAAATGGTCATCTTACCTAAACTTTTATATCTATTTGTTAATATACCACTGCCACTGAACACTCACTTTTTCAAGCGGGTCCGCACGAGTATCCTGGACTTGGTTTGGGCTGGTAGACAGCCCAGGGTTTTCTGGAAATTACTGACTTTGCCATTCTCTCAGGGCGGTTTAGGGGCTCAAGATTTCGAGCTTTATGCATATAGCGCGCAGGCACAATATCTACACTTTTGGCACCATCCAACACCATACCAACCCCATGTGGCGACAGAAATCGACAGAGTGGCACCCACCCCTCTGAATGTGACAGTGTACCAGCCTTTCAAGAGACCACACATGGAGATAGATAAGGTAGAGGCCACGCACTGGGCATGGAGAAGTATAGCCAAGTGGGGGGATCACAGTGAACTCTATGCACCGTCCATGCCACTGGGGGAGAACCCGCTCATGGCTGCCTTGATGGATAGAGCTACCACACTGAGAGCACAGGCACATAATTTGACTAAGGGCTGCGATCTTTTCCCTAACGACACATTCATAACTCTTCAGCAAATGTGTAAACAGCAGAGGCCATCAGCGTCAGACATGTTGCTGTACTATCAACTCAGAGCGGCATGCAGAGCGAGATACGCCGACTTCCTCAGGTGCCGCCGACTTTGCCAGCATTGGAAAACATATTGTCAAACCCGTCTCCTCGCAAATTGATAACGCGCATCTATAGCATAACACAAGAAACATCCCCCATTGTCAAAAGCGCGTCGAAAGCACACTGGGAGAGTGACGCTGACATTTCAGTAACCGATGCACAGTGGGAATTTTGCTCTTCATAATTGGAACCCCTTTCACTAAATTATAGACTGAGGCTTATACATTTCAATTTCCTACATAGAATATACTGGACTCCGGCCCAGTTACATCGAATGGGTATTCAACCTAATAACAGTTGTTGGAGATGCGGAGCAAAAAATGCAACATTTATTCATCCCGGTGTGGTACTGCAGACCAGTAGCACAATTTTGGGAGGAAGTGGGTGGACATATTGGGAACATCACGGAAAACCCGATACAACTCACACCACTAGTGGCACTGCTGGGCTTTGTGAAAGATACACCAAGGGGGGTCCGCAAACTCACAGCCATGCTGCTACTATTGGCTAAACGCCAGGTGGCCATACATTTGAAGGCGCGTCATCTCCCAACGATAGCGGGCTGGCTACGAGCGACAACTTATTGTAAAGACCAACTGACTAATTACTGGGAGCTCATGCCTAGCAGATCCAGGCCGGTGAACATTTGGGGGCCTCTTGTGGCCTGGCTGGAATCAGGGGATTCAGACCTGCGGGATGAACACACAGACTGTAGGCCTTAGATTGCGCGGTGGAACAAGGTTGGGGTCATTTGGCTGGATGCAGGGGCAAGAGGAGTGATGCTAAGATGAAAGATTACAGAAGGTTGCAGTGGCTGAGACAGAGTACTAGTAAGATACGAACGTCACATGTCACCCACTCACGAAAGTATGTATTATTGATTTGGTATTCTTTAGACAGGGCAGACGGGGGGAGGGACGATACTTGCATTTTGTTTACAGTTGCGGAACGTTAGAATTAACTATATCTGATTTGCTTTCTTCATAAGTTTACAATTCACAGTAACAATATTCGAATTCGCTGCCGATCCCCAGGGATGTCTGCATTACAGCTGTGTTTCTAATTGGTAACCATAAAGAATATGCTGCCGGCCCCAGGATTGTAGGCAAAAAGCTGTGTAATTGTTCCAACTGCATAATAAATTTCTTTAAAAAAAAAAAAATCCTGTCAAATAAGACTCCGTAAGGGGAGAGGCACAGGCATCGGGAGACATGACGGTGGAGGAAGGAGAGTGCATTTCTTGCCCAACTGCAAACCTGCAGCCATGTACACATTCTTGTTCGCTACCTGATGGAGCTTGCAGTGGTCCCAGGAGTAGGGCCAAATCAAGGGGACTTCATTAACCTGTTGACCGCGGCACAAATTCTGCTGCAGTGCGGGTGGTTTATGGAGTGGCTGTGTTTCGGGCAGCCTCTGGCCGTCCTCCACACACGCCCACTGTGACGTCAGACGGGTTAAAGAGAGTTTTCGGTAAAAGGGGAGGCAGCACAACCATGAAAAAATGTTGTTTTGTTAAACGGCTCTCACAGCTGGGTCAATTATAACCAGGCAACTGAAGAGTAACCCACAAGTGACATAGCAACAATTACCTAGTGAGATCATACCTTTAATTTTCTTCCAAAACGAGATTTAATTAAGGAAAAGACTGTGCCACAAGTGACCCGAAGTCTCAGATGAAAGCACTATGTGTACTCCAAATCACTGAATTATTGAAACAATTAAACATGACAAATTTGCATCAGATAATCAGAGGAAACCGTCTCTCCTCAATCTTGGAGCCCATGATCAAGCACTACAGAAAACAGAACTGACCTTGAACACACATAAACAGGATTGTTGGAGCAGATACATATTCCTGGCAAACTCACCAAGCGTGCGGCCAGGCTTCAGCAACAACAAATAGCAATTTACAAATAAGATGAGCAAGTCTAGGGATTGGAAATGTGTATCTAGAAAGTCTTGTCCAGAATCCAATCCTCTACAAATTATAAAATGAATGGCGATTGCAAAATGATTTTAGCACACATAGACACAGTATTTCAGGCACCTCAAATCAGGAAGTAGTTTGCTCCTGTGATCACAAAATCCCATTTATTTCATATAAAGGAAGAAATTCCAGCGGCAAGGAAAAGTAATGACATCCTATTCAAAGAAGATAAGGTCACGTTGTTCTAAGATGTAACCAGACAGTTGTTAACAGGCGATCTGTTTCTCTGCTGTATGCGAAGAGCGCAGCACACTTGGGAATGGACTGTACATTTTACTCCAATGTGCATTAATCTCACACAAGTATAGACTACTTTTTTTCTTAACATAACATTATCCCCTGCAGTTTTATAAAGCACACTAAAAACTAGAGTTTTCTTGGGCCACTTCCAAGGACCCTGTAGCTAGATATGCTGTTTCATACTCCGAAAATAAAAAAAATCATTGGTAAATAGACGTTATAGTGTGCAAATAACCCACTTTAAAAGTATCCTTGAAAGTAGTAATATTGCTACTACAATGATAACCCTGACAATTTTGTGATGAAAGAAACATTCAAGGACAGGGGCAAGGGAGGTGTAAGAGATGCCTACTCTACTTTTTGTCAAATCACCTTTCTTAGACTAACAAAGAAAAATAAAGAGGCGCTAGGAACTCAAATTCAACTGCTTCAAAACACAATCGACGGCTTGCAAAAAATATAAATATTGCTTTATACAATTTAGACGTGTTACCCATACCAATGGTACCACAGGGACACTCGCCTTCCTCATGACCGAGTCGATCGGGACATGGCTGGCTCTATACCCCTAAATATCATTCTACCTCCGGATTACTCTTGAACCTCTAGGACGTTCAGCTACTTTGCATTACGTGGTGGGCATAGCGCTCATTGCATCGATTATTGAGAATGGATCAATTGTGCTCATCAGCACTACCGCTTGCGGACAATCTCTGGCTCCCCTGATGGTAGAATACACTGTCAAGTGCACACTAAGCTGATATGCACAACTTACCACTGCCGATTTGTTTCCGAGGGTCACACTACCTCCTGGTCAGAAGAGACCGATTTCACTGATGCTACGCTACTGGACATGTTTATTCTGCATTCTATACACAGTGCTTTAGGGGCTCTCATCCCATCATAATTTATCGCCCCTGATGATTTCACTCCTTACTTTCCTCATTGAGGGCGATGTTGGTGAACACCTAGTCTCAAATATGTATCACACTTGTATTAATATGTTCCCCACTGCAGGCGACCGTCTGCGATCCGTGGGGATGGAAGACCTCTAGTGCCCCCTGCCAGGCTATGTCTAGTTCTATTGTTGCTTCCAGACCAAGTTGGTCACCCCTAACCACAAACACAAACAGTTGTATTTTACATTCCTACGACACACCTACATGACACCCACTGCAGGCTAGATTAACCCCACCAGCTCATCGAACTGTTCCAAATGTAACTCTGCAGATACAGACTTAGTACTCCTGGCTTTGATGTGCCCCCACATAGGTAGGTACTGGACTGACATTATTGCACGTATATCCCAGATGGTGGATATGGCAGTGGCACCTGGCCCCCTGCTGCGTTGCTGGGATATGTACACAATGTCCCAAAGGAGGTCCCTTGGTTTGTTGCAATCGTCCTTGCAAAATGTGAGATTGCAATACAATGGGGAAACACCTGCCGCCCTACCAAAGCGCAATGGCTTCAAAGTCTTATCTTCTGTGACACAACTAGTGAACTATATGCTCAGATGTATGCAGCCACCAACGTCTCATCCTCAAGACATCGGGCAACCCCTGCACACTTATTTACTTCACTTCAGCCCGACTGACCAAGATTGACTCTGAGACACACGCCTCAATATTATATTGATATTACTAATTAAGCTATTTTAAGTTAGTGCAACTGGATCATGATGAGTATTGTCTGCCTCCAGATCCTCTGTGGTCGCTGATATTCAATTTATTTTACAGTATTACATACTGGTTTGGCTCACGGGTATTCTCTCTCAGATTCTGGTTAGAACCTCATTACTCCAGTATAATATAAATGTGATTATTCCTTATTTTGCTACAGTTACGATCTGTACAAATTGTCACTAGCATTGTGTTTTTAATATACTAAAAATGATAAATAAAGCTTGGAAAAAAAATACAATATAGATGTGTTACAAAAAACAGATTGCTTACGGGTTCATAACACCGAAAGGGCATACTTAACAATGAAAGGAGTATTACAGCAATCTACTCTAGATACAAGAAAAATATTCCATAAATATTACACTTCTCAATATAGCTCTCGAGGGCAGAGTTGGTAAATCCTTGATTGACTCAGACCTCAAAGATTTCGAGTTCCCTTCTATTGATTTGATATATTAACTTATTTAGAGGAACATATTACTGAGGTTTTAGTTAAAATCATATTCGGGGACCTGCGTTGTGACAAATGTTAGGCCCGATGGTGTCACTGTGTCATTTTACAGAACATTTCAAGACCGCCCCTCAGTGGCCCTTCAACTTAAGTTCACAATTATTTCCTAAAAATCACACATTCTAAGATGGAACCCACACTTGCTTTACTTTTAAAATCAGAAAACCAAGCTTGAAAGACTGTAGCGCTAAAGGCCGATACATTGTTAGACAATCAAGTTAAAAATTAAACTAGATATATTAGACACGTACCTCAATGTCTTGTGGGCCACTCTAAGGTTTAATTATCAGTCCGGATTTGTCAAAATCGGACAGACTTGAGATAATATTCAACAAGATCCTGTCATTA
The DNA here is from genome assembly GCF_964261635.1 of Lissotriton helveticus. Taxonomy (NCBI): domain Eukaryota; kingdom Metazoa; phylum Chordata; class Amphibia; order Caudata; family Salamandridae; genus Lissotriton; species Lissotriton helveticus. The sequence continues at coordinate 1,405,843,351 of NC_136067.1, forward strand.
TAAGCATCGCCGAACAAGACAAAAAGCAAACAATAGTCCTTTCATTAGATGTGGGGAAGATATTCATTAGGAAGAATGGCACTTTTAATGAAAATGACTAGGTAAAACAAAGCTAGTTCAAAATATGAAAACAAATTATAGCCAATTTATGTAAAATTAGCAGCATAATTATAAGTACTTGGAGAGTTCACTCTGTATGTAATGTAGCGGCCTGCGCCGTGAGGTGAGTGTGGCGGCGCGAGCTAGACCTTGTATGCGGTGGGTGCCACAATGAGTGACACGTACACTGGTTCCGTGGTTGGCGTAAAGACCCAGATCGGTCTTTACCAGTTTATTATATAACCTTGGGCCACGCCTTTCCCGAGGGTGGTGCATGACATCTTCTGGCGTCTTGCCGGGTGGAAGGCAGGACCGCTGACCTTCCACATCCCAACACCGTATCGTGAGTGGTGATCGCAGCTGGTCAACTCTTGTTGAGTTGCAGTGGGTGGAGTACCAGGAGCTTGGGTGCCTGCGATTGTCGTTGCAGGTTTGTCAGTTGGTTCCATGTCAAGAATTAATTCTTCGTCTCCTTCAGGCCACTTCCTCTACTCTGTTTCTTCCTGCTGGAGTTGCAGTGCTGTCTCTACCTTTTTGAGAAAAAAGAGGGGTGGTGTGGCACACCAAACTATATGAAAACTTTACAATCAGTAATCCTAGGTACAGGTATAACGTTTCTGGGCGCCGCAGGAATGTCCCTTCTGGCAAATGAGGAACAAAAAGTGAAAACTGGTGCTATGGGAGTGTGGAGAGTGCCCACACTGAATCCTAGCAGTGCTCCTGAGTAGGTATTATCCTCTGAATTTTGTGCAATTTATTCAGGATAAGTAAGCCAGAAATTGTAGTTCAAACAGAGTTTTTTTATTCCAAAGTCATGTATTCAAAGCATATAGACTTAAGGAATGTTCATCGATGATTCATCGTAATTATTAATCACAAAACATATCTTTCAGAATCCCAAATCCCAATGCATTTCGGGACAATGTCCCTTCCTCAGGGGATATGTAGGTGATCTGAAAAGGAACCAAACACTGTGTCAAGGGAGGGACCTCTAGAGGAAAGTCAAATCGGGTAAATGCGGTTAAAAGATGCGATAAATCCATAGAGGTGCAAGCAAACTAAACGAGGAACGAAATAAGAACCGTGACCAGGGGGGAATGTGAGTTCAAAAAGGAATTCAGAAAAAACCGAAGTGAAAGCAAATCCAAAAACTAATCGGAAGATAGCGTGAAAGATCACCAGCAAGATGAACGCTTTCTAAGAACATCGTAAGCCCACACCCGGTTTGTGCATGTACTTTAAACATGAAAAATATACAACGTGAAATAGCTCTTACCCCACGGTCAAACGACCACGCTCAAACGGCGGGTATCTGTTGTGAAACAAGGGAGTCCGGAGGAGGGTGTGTTAGAGGAGCAGATCATACAAATAGAAAGCGGACTATAGAAAGACCTCTCGATCGAAATAATAGGATAGGTTCAGCGCATGCATTAAATTAAATGTGTAAAGTGTCCAGACACCTTCACAAAGGTGAGTATAGTATTGCAGAGATACTCGGGTGCAAGATAATAGACTCGGTAATAGTAAATAAATCCAGAGCGCGGGTAGGTAACAGTAAGAAAAGGGTCAGCCATCTTGGAACAGGTTAGGGAGAGTGAGTGTCAGTATAATGCAATGCTGCAAAAAATCAATCACGTTAAGACAAACTGGTTAATGCAAAATTACAATGCACGAAATGTGAAGACTGAGGTCATATAAAGGGTCAAAAGAACTGAAATGGAAAACAATGTGAATGTTAATAATCAGAAAAAATATAAAAGTCGGATATAAACAGAATGACACGGATAAAAAATAAGATACAGTACAAAAATCAACAGGAGGACAACTTCAGGGAAAATGTACGAAAAATAAAAGTAGTAAAGATAAGGAAGATAAGATGAAGAGCATTATAAGAGTGTAAAAAAATATAGTACAGGGTGGTGACAGACAAAAGTTAGGAAGAAGGCAGAACACTAAGCAAAGACATAGACTATAAATGGCAACTGTATTCAATCCTTTCATTGACAGATTCTACAGATTCTAAGTGTTTACCTTTTTCGGATATTCTGGTTACCCTTGATAATGGCAACATAAGCACTTCATTGTTTACCAAAACCACTGACCGGAACAATGCCCTCCTGTACACCAGTTGCCATCCAACCCCTTTGAAAAAACATTTGCCTTTTTCGCAGCTTCTGAGGGCCAAAAGGATTTGCTCTGAACCGGAAGAGTATTCTCCAACTGAAAAAATGATCTTACAGAAATATAGAGACAGAAAATATCTGGAAGCTACTTTACAGGCCGCCAGTGACCGCATCAAGTCCAAGAACAGAAACGATCTTTTAATTCCCAACATGAATAAAAAAACTACTGAAAGACCCGTTTTTGTGTCTAAATACTCTTCCAGAAGCCCAGCCATAAAAAAGATTATCTTGAACAATTGGGAAATGATACAAACCGAACCAGATTTCCAAGGCCTTTTCAACTGTACTCCATTATTCGCATACCAAAGAGCCAAAAATCTCAAAAATATGTTGGAAACCAAACCCAAATTACCCAGTGTTGTCTTTCATGGTACAATACCTTGCCATAACTGCAGTCACTGCAACAACATTATCAGAGGATCAGTCACCAACCATCCGTTTTCTGGAAAACCTATCAAACTAAAGACTAATGCCACCTGCGATTCTATGAACTTGGTGTACTTAATCAAGTGCCTATGTGGCTTACCTTATGTTGTAAAAACCGAAAGGAAGTTGAAAGTTCGTTTAACCGAGCATAAGAGTACGATCAGAAACAAGAACTTGTAATCTTCCTTAGCTGCCCACTTCATTTCATCTCAGCACAACATCTGTCAGCTAAGGTTCCTTGTACTGGAGGTTGTTCCCACGAGACCAGGCGTTGACAATCGAAAAAGACTACTCCAAAGAGAATTCTTTTGGCTTAAACTTTTGGATTCGTGCCATCCGAAGGGTCTCAATGAAAGGATTGAATACAGTTGCCATTTATAGTCTATGTCTTTGCTTAGTGTTCTGCCTTCTTCCTAACTTTTGTCTAACTGTCACCACCCTGTACTATATTTTTTTACACTCTCTTATAATGCTCTTCATCTTATCTTCCTCATCTTTACTACTTTTATTTTTCATACATTTTCCCTGAAGTTGTCCTCCTGTTGATTTTTGTACTGTATCTTATTTTTTATCCGTGTCATTCTGTTTATATCTGACTTTTATATTTTTTCTGATTATTAACATTCACATTGTTTTCCATTTCAGTTCTTTTGACCCTTTATATGACCTCAGTCTTCACATTTCGTGCATTGTAATTTTGCATTAACCAGTTTGTCTTAACGTGATTGATTTTTTGCAGCATTGCATTATACTGACACTCACCCTCCCATACCTGTTCCAAGATGGCTGACCCTTTTCTTACTGTTACCTACCCGCGCTCTGGATTTATTTACTATTACCGAGTCTATTATCTTGCACCCGAGTATCTCTGCAATAATATACTCACCTTTGTGAAGGTGTCTGGACACTTTACACATTTAATTTAATGCATGCGCTGAACCTATCCTATTATTTCGATCGAGTGGTCTTTCTATAGTCCGCTTTCTATTTGTATGATCTGCTCCTCTAACACACCCTCCTCCGGACTCCCTTGTTTCACAACAGATACCCGCCGTTTGAGCGTGGTCGTTTGACCGTGGGGTAAGAGCTATTTCACGTTGTATATTTTTCATGTTTAAAGTACATGCACAAACCGGGTGTGGGCTTACGATGTTCTTAGAAAGCGTTCATCTTGCTGGTGATCTTTCACGCTATCTTCCGATTAGTTTTTGGATTTGCTTTCACTTCGGTTTTTTCTGAATTCCTTTTTGAACTCACATTCCCCCCTGGTCACGGTTCTTATTTCGTTCCTCGTTTAGTTTGCTTGCACCTCTATGGATTTATCGCATCTTTTAACCGCATTTACCCGATTTGACTATCCTCTAGAGGTCCCTCCCTTGACACAGTGTTTGGTTCCTTTTCAGATCACCTACATATCCCCTGAGGAAGGGGCATTGTCCCGAAATGCATTGGGATTTGGGATTCTGAAAGATATGTTTTGTGATTAATAATTACGATGAATCATCGATGAACATTCCTTAAGTCTATATACTTTGAATACATTACTTTGGAATAAAAAAACTCTGTTTGAACTACAATTTCTGGCTTACTTATCCTGAATAAATTGCACAAAATTCAGAGGATAATACCTACTCAGGAGCACTGCTAGGATTCAGTGTGGGCACTCTCCACACTCCCATAGCACCAGTCTACCTTTTTGAACCAGATGTTCCAGGCCCCTGTCTCCCGCCCACTTATGGCCGTTTTCATCGTCTGTTCCACTCTACATATTGCCCACACCCCAGGCTCATATGGTGTCCTGAATTTCCACCCAGGTCTTCGGTCCTTTATGATCATCTCTTCTCCTGGTTTGAGGTTCCGATGCTTGCTTCTTTTTTGTGGCTGGCTGTTGCATTCCCCTGTTCCCTTAGCACTGTGTTTCCCTTTCATCATACTGGGGCAGCATGCAACCTGGATATATGTGGATTGCATCCCTATGTGATCCATTAAACATTAGGGCCCACAGTGCCTTTTGAGTGGTGGCACTCAGGGTCAGCGTGTTCGGCCACTGCAATCCGCAGCGCCTCATTGAGGGTCCTCATGAACCTTTCAATTTCTCTGTTGGCTTATGGCCCCTGGGGGCGGTGATGCGGAGGTGCCACACTCCATGGAGTTTCAAGAATTCGCTGCCTTGGAAGGGTGGGCAATTGTCGCTCTTGCTTTTTGCCGGGTAGCCAAACATTGGAAATACTTTCTCCAGTATGGGATCCATATGTGTGAATGCTGTTGAGCTGATGACTTCCACGATGGGATATTTGGAGTAGACGTCCATCAGCACAAGCATGGCTCTCTATCGCCTGGGAAGCTCCCAAAGTCCACGCTTACTTTCTCCTAGTGCATTTTGCATGGGTCCTCTGTAATAATCGGTGCAGGCCTGTCAGGGATGCCGGTGAGTTGGCATGCCGGGCATCGCCGCACGGTCTCTTCCACCAGGTCTTCTAGTTCACAGAACCAGACTGTTTCCTGCATCCTTGACTTCATTTCCATCGACCCCTGGTGCCCTCCATCTGCCAGCTATGTCACCTGGTGGTGCAGCGCCGCTGGGATGATGATGTGGGATTCGAGCAGGACGACACCCTGTTGGGTTATGCTCAGTTAATTTCTCACTCTCCACATTTTTGTGTGGTACTCCCAGTCTTGCCCTGACCAGTCATTATGCATGAAGTTCTGCCAGGTGCTGCCTTGTACAGCGTTTCAAACTTTGGTGAGGACCGGATTTGTTTCCGTGGCCTCTTTGATGTCTGTCAGTGTCAGGTCTCGGGGGCACGCTGCAGATGAAATCCTCTTGATATGTGTTTCTGTCACCTCTGCGTCCAGGGCTGTGTCTTTGGTGGCAGACTGTACTGGGTGATTGGAGACTGGGTCGGCCTGGTTCTTTGCTCTGGGCCGATAATGACTTTGATCAGCTATTGTAGGAGTTGTATGGCCCACCGTTCGATTCTGGGGGTTGAGTGTGGCACTGATCCCCAGAACAGTGGGAAAATCAGTTGCTGGTCGGTGATGACCTTGAAGGGTTGGCCGCTTATGTAGAGATGGAAAGGCTGGCATGCCCACTTGATCACCGGGGCTTCTTGCTCAATTTGCGCATATCTCACCTCGGAAGTGCTTTGCTGGAGAATGCTAGGGCTCCCATCATCTGGGTTCTTGCTCCTGGGCCAATACAGCTCCGAGGCCCACTGGTCTAGTGTCCATTAGCAGTTCAGTGCCCTTGTCTGGGACAAAGTATAGCAGCATGGTGTTGTCGAGGAGGGCATCCTTGATGCGCTGGAATGTTGCTTCTTCACAGGGGCCCTATTCCCAGTTCGAGTCTGTCCGGGTTATGGTCCTTAGTGATTCTTTGGTGGTGGCCAGGTCAGGGATGAATCAGCCGCAACACGTGGCCATTCCTAGGAAACTTCTCACTTCAGGCAAAGTTGTGGGTGGCCGTGCGTGTTTTATCACTTGGAACTTCAGGGGATCTACTTGTATACTGTGTTGATTCAATATATATCCTAAGAACTCTATTTCTTCCTGGAAGAAAAGGCACTTGTCACAGTGTAGAGTGACACCGAAGTCTTGAAGGCGTTTCAAGGTGTTGTAGTGTTCTGCCGCATTGTAGGAGTGTATGAGGATGTAATTGCTGACATTTAGGATGCCTAGTAGTCCTGGTAGGATCTCACGCACGGCATTGTGGAAGACTTCGGCTGCCGAGGACATCCCAAAGTTGAGGCGTTTATAGCAGCGTAGCCCCAAGTGTGCTGAAGGGAGTCATACCTGCTTTCTTCTGGCAGGGCTATTTGATGGTATCCGTTGTTCAAATCCAGTTTGTAAAACCACCGGGAGCCGTTGACTTCGGCTACGATTTCATCCATTGGTTTAAGGTTATATTGCACTCCTTCCAGATTGCCTTGTTTGGGTGCCGCATATCTATGTGCAGCGTTTTTTTTCCCCGGTTGCTTCGGCATCTCAGCTATGACCATCGGGGAGACCTAGAAGGTTCGTCCTGACACCTTTTCTATGACCCCTGTATGTCTAGTTTTTGTAGTTCGCGCTCCACCAGCTGTTGGAGTTGGAACGGGATCCGTCGGTGTCGCAGTGCTGTTGGCGCAATTGTGGGGCTAATGTCTCCTCAAGAAGGGTAAGGAAAACAAGAAAATACAGTTAGCAGTAGCTTATAGTAATTAGGCAAGCACAACTAGGTGCTAAAGGGCATGCAAGATAGGTGTGCATAGAATGCATTAACTCTCTATCTAGGAATATGTACTATATACACAAAGCAAGCGGTAGTGTCATTAATGAATTCCTGGGTTGTCCCTCGCCCCATTTGAGTCTGATAATCTCTGATTTTAGTGTGTTAACACCTTGGCTGCTAAGGCAATTCCCGCTGGGTGCTGACTATTCAGAATTCCCATTGTTCATGACAAGGTCAGCTCGTCATAAGCACAGCTCCAGTGTACTGCATGACGAGCTGACCTTGTTATGAGCATGGAAGAGGTTAAAGAACACCTGTGGCGGTGGTATCAGTACATTCTGAAACAGGTTAAGACTTGCGGCATGACTACCATTTTCATAAGTGCTATCTGGCTGTCTTGCTTTTTTCTTCAGAACACCTGAGCAATACGTCAAAATACCAGGACACAACATGAACACTTTTCAAAATAGGACTTTACACCCTTTAGAATACCAAAATACAATGTGAACAAAGCTCATCACACATTTGCCAAATAAAGGGGAATATTTATTGCAGCTAGTTCTCATATATCAAATGGCAATAATACACATGTAAAACAAATGCATGTAGTGAATATATATATATATATATATATATATATATATATATATATATATATATATATATATATATATACACACACACAAATAAATGTATGGAAAGATAACTGTATGTACACAAGAATAAGTAATTAGAACTTGGAATACTTCACCGGTTGTCTGTTTGGCATCATCCATGCCAGCACAACTGGGGAACACCTTGATGGTCTCTGGTAGGAAACCTCAACCGGGCACACAAAGAAGGCAAAGGCAGCGTTTACGCTCTGCAAGGGAGTTCCCGTCAAAGGGCCAATAGGTCTCCGTCTTTATACTCTTTATTAACCTGAAGAGAGACTTCTAGAAGCTCTCCCTCCCTTCATCTGCTCTGTAGATGCTGGCTATACTCTCTGCGTCAAGGTCACTGAACGGAGCTGACCAGGCTCCGCTGGGAGTTCTCAAGCAGAATTCTTCTCATTCTCATCCTTGGATACTATACTCATCCCACACCATATGTTCTAGCAGCTTCTCTCTCTCTCTCGCTTGGTGAAGTGAGAAACATAAACAACCTATGCACGCAAGTGAAAGTGGGTCATGGATAGGAAGCCAACAATGGCGGACTCGTGAGCCCGTAGCTCTGTGCCAGCCCAACCAATATCCTGAACTATAACTCCCCCAAAAAAAGACACAACGCCTCCAAAACTGCAGCATGCCACATTAAGGTAGCCTTACCTTACTAATGGGAGTAGCCGCTGCGGCAGTGGCGCTGCTCTGTGAGAGCCTCACCGCGTGTAGCCGGGAGCCATGCTTGTCAAAATGGCGGCTCCGGACCTGAGGCACTTGCTGATCTAGAAGATTGAAGGGCATACAAAGTCAGTGAGGAACGGAGGTCGAGCAGAGTGAAGACCCTGGGAGCCCTGTGTTCGGCAGCTGCCAGACCTGACGATGCAAAGTGTGAATGCCCGGAGCGGATGGACACGGAGCTGGTGCAGGAAGACCGCCCAAACTGCTGCCTGTAAAGTCGTGGAGTTGGGGGTGGTGGCGAGGGAGCGTGACTGGAGCCCTACGGAGCTGACCTGGCACCTGCCTGACAGATTGGGACAGACCAGACGATCCCAAATCCCCAAAGCGCCTGTACCGCCAGGCCCCCGAGGTGAGCACCGAGGAGCTGTGAGGGCCTGGGGCCATGGGAGAGGAATACTGGGCCCGTCTCCCTCCACTGGCATTGGGAGTGACTGGTGGAGTGGCGCAGGGACAGAGGCTCCCCCGCCCTCCCCCCTCAGAGACACCAAAAATCAGGCTGATTGAGCCTGCCTCTGAGAGTGGCGTGGAGTAGACGGACCGATGCCCAAGTTGTGCTGGCTGTTGCCGCAACATCACATTCCGGGGGCCTCCGAGTGCTGAGCGGTATCTGCGGAGCTCGTCAGAGGGGAGGAGTGGGTCACTGGTGGGGGGAGCCTGGACATTGGAGCCCCGGGGCTCTGAGACACACTTTCACCATACAGCAAAGGCTTGAGATTGTACCTGGGCTTGGATCTGAGATGCAGGAGGCAGTGGGAACTGGTGTGGGCCTGGGAACGAGTGAAGTGCTGCTTCGGAGCTGGAAGGAGAAGTGGGGACCTACAATGCTAAGCCCCTTCCCTTGGGTCCAGGGGCTGGAAGTTTGACCAGGCATAAAACAGCAAATACCTGCTGATGCAGCGGCGTTTGGTCAATCTCTGCTGGGACACACACACACACGCCAACCCCCCCTGGGAGGCAACCTGTGAACTGGGCTGCCCCTCTGACCTAGTCCTCCCTGAAGGTGACTTAGTGGGAGCCCAAAACTGTGGAGACGGCGGGTCCTTGCTGCCTGCTGCGACACTCTTTCTCACCTGTATTTGCTCGCTGACCTGGAGGAAAAACGCATTATCGTTATATAAAGGCGGCATATTGCTCTACTACCCTTTGAGTGCCCCTGAGGCCACTGACACAGAGTCTCCTTATACAACCCCTGCACTGCAGAGAAGTCAGGGGGGGAAGCCAAGAGTGACTATGTGGAAGAACAGAACAAAGTTGGTGAGAGCCCCCCTGACGCAAGAAGATGACTCCCGAGACCCCCAACTTCCAAACGCACTATCTCTACCACTAATAGACCTGTTTCAGCAGCAGTTAACCAAAATCCTGGAAGCTATTGCAGATACTAAAGCTACTCTGCATCAGGACATCAGCACTGTCTCGGTAGGTCTGGGTCTCCTCCGAGCCGAACACCACAAGTTATCTGATAGGGTGAAAACTGCAGAGATGTGTATATCTGACCTGGCTCTTGTGCAAGCGTAGCTGTCCCATCAGGTCACAGACCTATTGCCCAGAGTGGACTGACTTCAACGGAGAGTGGAGGATGCAGAGGGCCGCAACAGAAGGAATAGCATCCGCGTTGTGGGGTTTCCTGAGAAAGTGGAGGGAGGAGACATGATTGGGTACGTCGAGACTTGGCTTCAAACGGTGGGCGCGTGGGAGGACTTGTCTTCATTCTACATGTTGGAGAGAGCGCATCAGGTGCCGGGGGCCCCTGGCTCTGGGCCGCCCCCGCGACCAGTGGTGGCCATGTTGCTGCTTTATAAAGACAAAGACTTGCTCCTACAGAGGGCACGATCAGGTGGCCCTTTCATAGTGAATAATAGCAAAGTTTATATTACCAGATTTTACACTAGAGGTCAAAGAAAAAGAACATTGTATCTGGAAGTGAAAAAGCCCTGCGGGATGAAGGTCTTCAGTACTCATTGATGATCCCCACTCGTCTCCGCATCATATCCGAAGACCAAGCCCACTACAGTGACATCATATCAGAAGGCCAAGTTCAAAAGGACATGGGACTGGTTGTAGGCATGTAAAACAGGTAAGCCAATGAGCGAAGAAGTACAGTCCTAGAGACAACGAGACCGGGATGGGAGGAAGAGGCTTAGGAGACAGACCCGATGGGAGTGGCCGAAAAAACCTAGTCCCTCCCAAACTGAGAGGGAGAGAGCAGAGGCACTGCAGGCGATGGCTGAGATCCTGCAGTGTGCTGGAACCCCATCAGATGATTACCTGGTTTACCTGCATGAGGTAGTGACTGGATAGGCTACAGCTCTAAAGCTACTAGACAGATTTGCCACCATGACAGCATTGAGAGTCAACAGAGCCAAGACTTACCTCTTCCCAGTACTGGGACCATTGCGGAGGCCCTCTGCGTCTGGGGGGGACCTTAACTGGGCCCAAATCATGTTCAAATATCTAGGAATCCATATATAACACTCCCTGATGGACATGCGGGAAGGCAATCTGGATAGAGCACTTCGATCGCTTAGATCCTGTGTAGCATTCTGGAGCTCCCTGAAACTACCCGTAATGGCGCGTGTTTCATTGACCATAATGGTTATGCTACCCAGACTACTGTATTATTTTGTAAACCTCACACTGGTATTGTTCGGAGCATGTTTCGCTTCATTGGACTCATTAACGCGAGAACTAATTTGGGGTGCCCAGTGTAGAAGAGTATCACTGGCAACACTGCGACGCCCAATACGAAGTGGAGGGCTAGGGCTTCCACACTTTGAATTCTATTATTTTGCCTTCCAGATACAATGGCTGGCGCAGTGGTTAGAGGGAGCTAACATAGAAGGACCATTTCTGGGTGGTTTAGCGGGAATCTAGTCCGTTTACAGGCTAAGATCATAAAGTGGTAACCCCCTATAGACCGATGCTACAAACCACAGCACTGCAGTGCTGGAAGAGGAGTATGTCCAGGCTGCATGGGAAATCGAATTACACGCCACAACTCTTTGATGGGTCTCATGCATGGAACCCCACGTCAGGTGTTCACACCTGAGCAGCTAACGGAATTGACGGAGGTGGGCTTAAAGACGGTGGGAGACTGTTACCCGGATAAGACACTGATCCCCTGCACGGAATCGGTGGAACAGTATGGGCTACCACCTGGCCAGCTCCTACAATACGAAGCCCTGACCCACACATTTGCAGACTTATGGGGCAGAAACAGAGAAGAGCCAGATGCTCATCCCTTACTACATGCCCTGCTCTCCTTGGGAGCTGCTAAGCACCAGGTGAAGTGGTTTTATATGGCCCGGGTGGAGGCATCGCGCGAACCACTACCCAAAATCAGAGACCGCTGGGAACATGCCCTGAATGGACAGCTTGCACACCGAGATTGGGAGAAGGTCTTGGCTTCCCCTAAGTCGATTTCCCGCAACACAAGGCTAAAATACATACAGTTCAACTACATACACATGACCTATTTAACACCAAATAGGCTTAGAATAATACATGGAAGCGAGATGTGTAAAGTCTGAGGTGTGACCAACAAGATGTAGACTTCATTCACATGGTGTGGAACTGCCCGACACTGATACTCTCCTGGACTGAAGTGGTGGAAATGACAGGAGCGACTATAAAGAGAACACTAGAAAGCACTGCGGAGGTATACGTCTTGGGCCTATTTCCCCGCTCACCGAAAAGGAAAGTAGGGAACAGATTTATAGACCTGACCATGGTCCTAGCCAAGAGATGGGTGGCAATGACCCGGAAAGCCAGTAAGGGTCCACAGGTAGAGACCTGAAAGTGGGATGTCGCAAGATGGGCTGAAGCAGAAGGGAGGCCACTTACTAGAGAAGAAGCGCGGGGAGTAAGCAAGCGGCCCATAGCGGACCAATGGAGGGAACTAGAGAGTTCATGGGAAAGCCTAGTGCAAGAAAATAATTATCCTGAAGAAGAGGGAGAGGGAGTTCCCAACTGAAAGGCATGGTCAGACAGACACAAGATGAAACCGTGCTCTCAGAATGTAGTTAAAGCAGAATGGAATGAATGGTCAATACAGGATCTCACAATGTATAACTGCTCACCCCTTGACCATTTACTAATAATTAGCATAACACAATAGGTGTAAAAGGATGGACATGGAATAGTCAGACAAAATGAAGCAACACAGTCCTTCAAAATCTTCACAGCCATGGTTATGTTTTAGAAGTCAATAGCAGCTCTATTTTGTAAAGCAGCTTTTCTTGGACCCTGAACATCCAATAGCATTTCAGCTTAAGCAGTAGAAGTTTCATTTATATTTTCCAAATTAAACATGCAAGTTTGTTTGTTATCCTAATAGTATTCATCGTTAACCCAGGAATGCCTATTATGGATGTAGCTAGACTAATATATTCAGTTTTGGATGACAAGGAAATTTCAGAATCACTGGCTTTAGACAATTGAAATGCCTCTCTAGCATGGCAAGAACGTAAAGCTGAATGCAAAGAAAACATAAGTCCTAATCATGTCAAGGCACATGGTCCACTTTCTCAGGTTTGCTGGAATGTAGGTATTGCCACATGAAAAGAGCCATCCCTTGGGTAATTTAACATGCCTAAAGTGACTCGCAACAGACACTATATGCTTGTAAGACATATTGTTAATTGCAGTATTACACATATTATCACTCCGTACCTGACACAATGTACGTTGCTCTCTAGAGATGTTACTCATGGAACCGCCAAGCTTTTGCTGCTGGCACTTGCCTATTTTAGCAGGATCACATGTAAGGTATTAACAAACGTCTCCAACAGAAATATTGTATGTTATCATACGAGTCATATTTTTCATCAAATTTCTTATTATCTCAGGGCAAAGCTTACATTACTCATATAAAGAGATGTGGGTTCTGACATCGCTCTCCTCCACCACCTCATCAGCATTGGTAGTATTAAAGATATGTAACAGAACGTCAACAGGAGTAGGTATTGCAACTAAACAGGTAGAGAAGGTCGAAAGGTGTTCCGCATACAGAAATGTGATATGATGAGCACATTTTGTACCAAATATGTCTGCATGTTCTCCGACTGCTGTAATGTCATAATTTGATACTGCCACTTTAGTCCCTTGGCTGTGGGCATCCCTGAACCCTCTAGGTCCCCTTCAGACACACCCAAATACACTCCAGACAGTGCAATCTGGACAGAAACATGCAATGCTGTGATCTAGAAGAACAGTGAATAAACAAGTATGATCATTCTTGCAAATAACATTTATCAATAGGCACATGTTCTCAATCCTCCTCTCCAGTCTCATTACAACTAGGATGTTGTCCCTACCTGTAGCTATGATTTCAGCAAGGTCAGGAGGGTCGTTGGGGGCTTCGATCCATACTTTGGCTCCTGGGTTCTTATCATTGGAGCCAAACCCTCCCTCCACTCGTACAGTAAGAAGGGCTGGGACAGTCCCCTTCCTAACACTTCCTTCATAAACTGGCATGATGATAATCTGAGCTACTCGATCTCCGGGTTGCACTACTAAATCAGTGTCTCCGCTGTTCAACAATATCACTTTTATCTCACTTTGGTAATCAAAGTCTATTACCTCTCCCAAAACTTGGAAGCCTTTTAAGGCAAGACCTTATCGAGGGGCAGTCAATCCCAAATGCTCCAGGGAATCTGAATTCCAACCCTGGTTTCAACCAAAGCTATATCCCTGGATTTCAGTATGTGCATCTTCATAACATGCAAATCAAGACCTGAAGCCTCTGGGGCGGCCCGTTATGGAGCTAAGGCTCCAGGAATTGTCTCCAGTACAAGATCGTGTTAGTGGTCTCATGTGAAGCTGAATCGGCAAAGCTGTTGTCAACATTTGCATTAACAGAATTTCTAAATTTGTCAAAAGACCTCTTCTTCAAAATGAACAATGCATCATGCAAGTTATCTCGCCAACCTTTTAATCACCTATCTGCCAATTTTTTCAGCAGAGCTTTCAACGGTCCATTCATTCTGTCAATCAGTCCACCACCCTGTGGGTAGTAAGGGATTTGATAAATCCTGATATATCCACTTTATGTTGTGCTGTGTACAATAATCCTGCACCAATTTGCCTTTGAAAGGAGAATTTTCACTTTGAATCTGCAATGGAATATCATAATACAAAATAACTAGTTTCAGTGTTTTCAAAGGATCCTGCTGAGTGGTGCATTTAAACAGAAAAGCTATCAAGTAGCCAGAATAAGTATCCAACACTCAACATGCATGTAGTTGATCTGACATATCTGCTCTGGCAGCTTTCCCCTACCTAGCTGACCTCTCACCAACTATGGGACTGGTCTGTGTTGTGTATGCTGACCAATGTGACATTATATAATCGCAGTTTTGATCAAATATAGGGGAATATGCATCCCGAGATTGTCTGCCCATCTGTTAGTGGCTTTCTCTCCCACATGTCCAAATTTTTTAGTGTGCACATTTCGCCATTCCCACCAAATCAGGATCCTGTGTCGTCACCGAGACCTCCAAAATGTTGCCTTTTTCTCCTGCAAAGGAATTGCACCACCGTGCTAATGAGTCTGTTAAGCAGTGAGCATCTATGTGTTATACAGTAACTGTGCTTGGTGGTAACATTCCCCAGATCTCTTGCCACAACTTCTTACCCCACACCTCTTTTGAATGTATCATCCTGTTATGGTCATGCCATGTGGGAAGCCAGGTAGCTAACCCATTGTCAGTAGACCACAAATCTGTGTAAATGTGACACTTTCCAGGTAATTCTGGTTTCAACGTTTGATATACAGCATATAGTTCTGCAAACAGGGTACTCTTTCCCTCTACGGTAGTAGTTAGCAATTTCTTGTTCACAGGATTGTACGACACTGCTTTTCAATGCATCCTAACCCCCACATGTCTGACTAAGCCAACAGCAAACAATACATGTCTTTTGTCTTCTGAAGACAAAGCTGCAGACGGTCCAACCCACTTCAGAAGGAGACTGCTGTATCTCAGGCACATCCTATAACAGCTCTGTATCTTCCACTTGGGCCTGCGCCCCTTGCACATGCTACACTGCAGTAACTTTGGGGCCTACTCAAGCCTGTCTTGAATGTACCACTTCCACTTGATTATGCTGGCTTCCTGCACATGCCCTATTCTATGAGTCTTGGGAGAGTTAATTACCCTTTGCATTATAGGAATCTCAGGTCTCAAAATCACATTGTGCCCAGGTTCAACTGTTCAGTGTCCACCAGGGCCCAATAACATGCAAGCAACTGCAATTCAAATGTAGTGTACCACTTTCCAGCATATGAGAACTTCTTCATCCAAAATCCTAAAGGCACCCTCTTTCTTTCTTGTTTCTGCCACAAACTCCAATTGGCATACTGCCCTTGGGCTGTCACATTCAGCTCAACATCACCCTCTTGTACTGGACACAAATCCAAGGCACGCTGTAGAGCCTCCTTTGCTGATTCAAATGCATTCTGTTGCTGCTCTCTCTACTCAAACTCATGTTTCTTTTGCATAACCTTGTACAAAGGGGCTAAAATCTCTAAAAAACGAATAATCCAATGAACCTCATAGCTTCCTTCCTATTTCGCGGTGCAGCAAATTCTTTAATCTTTTGTCTCACTTGCGGCACCTCCTCTCTGTGCCACTGATACCATTGGATACCCCATAATTTCACATTTTTGGTGGGTCCCTATACCTTTGCGGGATTTATCTCCCACCCTTTACACTGCAAGTGTTCCACAATCCTGTTCAGTTGGATCTACACTTGTTCTTGTGTCTCTCCCTGTATAAACACATCATCAATGTAATGGCAAAGCTACAACCCGGGAATGTCTGATATCTCATCCAAGTTCTCCGCCACTAGCTGGAGAGAGATGGTAGAGCTACCCAAATACCCTTAAGGAAGTACACATACAAGAGAACGGTGGATTTGCTATTTTGCATCCCGTCAGTTCAGGCTAAGATTAACTGGACAAAGACACATTAGTGGGTTTAGTATAAACCTTGCATTGATACAGGAATCGACATTTGATATGATACCATAAAAAGCCTTGAGAAAGCCCGAAGGGGGCGAAACGCGCGTCGGCTGTGGATCATAGCATTTGAAAAATAAAAGCTTGAATTTCCTACACCGTGTGGTTTTTGGAATTGGATTCTGATCAAGGATATGGACTAACAGTAAAACGCTATAAATAGCGTAAGGATTAAAGTGACTATCTTGGAGGTGCACTGGTGTTCTATTGACCCTTAAGGAAGTTGTTGAAATGTAAATTGTCTACCATTCCAGGAGAAAGCATATTGTTCTTAGTTCTTGTGGGCTATCGGTATAGTGAAAAAAGCATTGGCAATGTCAATAGTCACATACCACGTCCCAATGGATTTCTCTATTTTCTCAATTAAGGTAATTGTATCTGGGACAGCAGCAGTCAGAGGAGGAGTACGTTTGTTCAATATGCGATAATCCGCTGTCATGTGCCAACTATTATCACTTTTGCACACAGGCCACATAGGCTTATTCCAGGCGGTAGTGATTGGAATCACCACCCCTGCCTTTATCAAGTCTCACTGATTTCCTCATGCCCTCCCAGAATTCTGTGCTGTTTCATATGAATTATCTTAGTAGCTTTGGGCACCTTCATTGGAGGAATCTTTTAATGAACCCCTCTCATTGTAGCAACTGAGATGTACCTTTTTGATGCAAACTGATAATATTCATCTTCTAAATACAGAGTCATGCCTTTTAGGATGTCAATTCCAATGGTGTACTCGAGAATAGGCTCTATCACGACAGCGTATTCTTTTTTTGGGAGGCTCCCAGTTCTCATATAGACTATAGTTTGTACTGCTGATATTTCCTTTCTACCCAAACCTGTCATTGCAAAATACTGCCCTGTGAACTTTTTTGGGTTTCCATGTATTAAAGGGGCCTCCGTTCCGGTATTCACTAGGGCTCGCACATTTTGGATATTTCCATTCTTCCAATAAATCTCAACCCTAACATGAGGATTTGTTAGCCTTGCAATCCCACCCCTGCATCGGAGCTTGGGCACTTCCCTAATCTAAATTCGCCCTGAGCACTTTTACCCATGTGAAATCCGGATAAACTCTCTGATAATCTTCAGGAAACTCCTCATCTCTGTCCCCACTGCTGATCCTGGCCTCATCTGCCTGGTCATAACTCATAACTTCCCTCCATCAGATAGGGCTTTCTCTCTTTTTCCCAGTGGGGCTCTCTCTCTATGATGTCACTAATCTCCGGCTCTGTGAAATCCTCCAAAGAATCCCAGCACGATTCCCTGTGGATTTTGTGGAAGTTGCTGTAACTTTTGCCGGTATATTGGCTGTGCTCCGATAGTTTTCCGACCCTACGTCTCGTTATGACTAATATCCTCTGCACACTTTCCTACAGAATCTGACAAACTCTGATGAATCCCATATATTACCATCCAACTCCTCTGGGTTCCAATTTAAACCAACCTTAGTAATAGGCAAATGCACCTTTCTCTGTTAACCCTTCCTTTCTGTTTTTTCCACTTCTATTGTGCCACACGCACCACTGCTTATTCAGCCACAAGTCGATAAGTTTCAAACTTATCTTGCAACAATTTATTCTGACATGACCGCATTACAGAAGTATTCCTGGCTTCCACTAACTGTTTTTCCATCACTTCACACTCCTTTTCTAACTCAATACATTTTTCATGCATTTTCCTATAAGCATTTAAGAGGATCCAGCCTCTTCGATCCAATGTGCAAAACTCTTTACCTTTTTCTATTGCCACCTTTTGCAGGCAAATTAATACATCTTCTGGCTGTGCATCAGACATACACGCAATCCACTTCTCACTTAACCCGCACAATGCGACCACTCATGAATAAGCTGTCTATATAGAAGTAATTCTTATTTTATTTTGAGAGTTTTATAGAGCACGACCAAGATCCTTACGGATATCAGAGCGCTTTACAAACAGTGTGAAAGAAGCATGCAAATGAATAATAAATAAACAAAAACATTTGAGAAAAGAAAGGTGTAAATGGTTACAAAATAAGGAGTAGCAATATAGGTGGCGACGATGCAAGGCGGTCAATATACATACAAAAGCAATATAAATATTGTTTGGAGGAAAAGTAATGAGTTACCATATTACAATAGTCAAAGGTTCAGGTAAATTTGTCTAAGAGGAGAGCTTTTACTTCTTTTTTGAAGGATGCCGTGGATGAGATAAGTCTGATTTTTCGGGGGGAGGGCATTCCATATCCTGGGCGCCATTCCTGAGAAGGAGCGTTTATACGTTTTTTTCTTGTGGAATATCCTGGGTTTCAAAAGAAGATTGTCTGCGCTTCTTGTCCCTCTTGATCCACCAGAAATGGCCAGTTTCTGCATGAGATAACTGGGGGAATTGTGGTGTAAAGCTTTGTGGCTCATACAGGCGATTTTCAGTTGTATTCTGGCTTCGTAGGGCAACCAGTTTAGAGCTTTTAAATCAGGAGTGATGTGTGACCTTTTTTCCCAGCCTGTGATAAGTCTGGCTGCAGCATTAATAGAGGCTTTTAATGGTGCGGTTGTTGATAGAGGGAGACGACAGAGGACAGCACTTCCATATTCCAATCGTGGGATGACCAAGGCTTGGACTGCAGTTTTGAAATCCTTGGGAGGGAGGAAAGGTTTCAATTTACGCAATGTATTGATGTGGAAATTAGCTCCCTTCGTTGCATTGCTGATGTGATGATGCATGTTGAGATTGACGTCAAGGGTTATGCCTAAAGATTTTGCAGAGTCCACAATAGTAGGTTGAATGTTGAGAGCAGTGAGATGGTTAAGCCAGGCCTGAGTGATGGGGATTTTGGAGGGAGGAGCAATCAGGAGGAATTCTGTTTTTAGCGTGTTAAGTTTGAGGTGATTCTCTGCTAGCCAGGTCTGTGTGTTCCTAAGCGTTATGTTAAATAAATTCATGTAGTGAAAAAAAAAAATATATATATATATACATCATGGTATTTCATTTGGTATCTGGGAACCTGCTTTATCCATTTTCATTTTTCTGCAAAACATTCTGCCCCTTTCACTCTATATCCTGTTCGTGATACCAAAATGTCTTGATTCTTTCTTAAGAACACTTGGGCAAGACTTCAAATTACCAGGTCACAACGGGAACACTCTTGAACATACAACTCTACACACTGTAGAATACCAAAATACAATGTGAACAAAGCTCAACACTAATTTGCCAAATAAAGGGGAATATTTATTGCAGCAAGTTCCCATTTATCAAATGGCATTATTATAGATGTTAAATAAATTCATGTAGTGAAAAAAAATATATATATACATATATATATATATATTCACGAAGAACTCCAAAGACTCCACTTCCAACCACACAGATCGGCGAAGCGCTAAGCAGGACACGGACCACCAGATTGAATAACAGTTCTTTAATCCAGGTTAGATGTTAATTTGCAGGAAATGCATAACTCGTTTCGGGCTACACGCCCTTGTTCACATGCATAAAACTGTCTGTTACATCTTTACTTTTTATAATGCCAAGTAGACACTGGTGCAAGCCCCTCCCACACATCATGTGATCATAGACAAGGTAGACATACTTCTCGCCACGACATGTGCAAACAAGCTAAATAAATAGTATAAATACTTGTATCAAACATGTAATCATTGTTTGTTTAAAAGCAATAAAAACTATTACCGGATAAATCCGTTAGTTGCTCAAGTTCTTTTTCCATTTTGTTACAAACAATCAAACACCCATGAAAGTCATGGGTGCGGCGGACCCTTATTCATTGTATGTCACTAACTTATTTAGGGGTGGGCATAGTCCAGTGCATAAAGTGTAAAGTGCAAAAAAGTGTGTAAACAGTGCATGTCCTAAAGTGCAAAAAATCACATTGATATTACAATCTATTTACAAGAGAAGAGCTAAAGTGCATAATACATGATAAAACTACCTGCATTATAGAAATGGTTATTTCATGCTAACTACACAGATGGACAAAAGTCTCATTCTGTATGATAAAAGCTTAAAAAAAACACATTTCATTTTATTAACAGGGTTCATCATAAAAAGTGATAAAAAGTGATACTACCAACACCCTGTGTATAAAAATAGTGCTAAAATTTGAAAATATCAAACAATTATTTAGGTTAAATATATTTATTTATACAAAGGGGTTGATACAGATGTAGATTGAAATCCCTGACTAGCCAGGGCAAACAGAGCAAATGTGTATCCAAATAATTAACCTTAGCAAATGGTTCTGCATACCCCTTGGTAACAGGGAACCTGACTACCAAGGGTGACATGGATCATATTGATTCACAAGAGATCAAACACAGAAAATATCAGATAGTAATGTTCAAGGACCAGCCTATAGAAAAGTATGTAAATCTTCTGTATTGTTGAGGCCGTTTGGCCACTTGCTATCGAATTCCAAGATCATGTTCGATTCGAGTTGTCTGAGCCTCACTTCTCTGTTACCGCCTCTTCTCAGTTTAGGCACTGCCCCTACAACAAAGTATGTTAAACAGTTAATATCTTTATTGTGTTTCATATCGCAGTGGCGGGCCACTGGTTAACTGGGGTCACTGTGCAAAATCGCACGTAGATGTTGCAGAATCCTAACGTGCACCTGCTGCTTGGTACTACCAATATAATTCAAGCCGCAGGTGCACGTCAGGACATATACTGCAAATTCTGTCTTGCAGGTATATTGGCCCACAATTCCAATCGCCTTATCACTGAAAGGGGTAGTGTAGTGAGTTTTATTTACCCCAAATTTACAGGCGCGGCAACTGGAGCATTTACGGAAACCACCTGCAGATTGTAACCAATTCGTTTTTTCTTTTAATTCTGGACACGGTTGATCCAGAACCGCGCCCATATTGCACGCTCTACGAAAAGTTACAGTAGGTTTCTGTGGTAGAAGGGCCCCCAGAATATTATCAGATAAGACAATAGGCCAGTTCCTATTAATGATTTTTCTGATCTTGCGCTCCTGATCACTAAAAGAGGTGATGAATCTAGGGCAAGGGTCAAATTTCTCCTCTGATGAAGTAGTAGGAACTGCCCCTTCACAAATGACAGGTAACAGGCTTTCACGGGACTTTAAGTCGGCTTTAGCCAAAGCTCGGTCAAAAGTTTTCTTTGAGTATCCCCGTTCCCTCAATCGTACTTCCAATCCACTACACATTGCCTGAAATCCCTCTCAGAGCTGCAAATCCTTTTTAATCGGAGAATTTCTCCGTAAGGAATGCTCTCAATAGTGTGTTGTGGGTGTAGACTGGAGGCATGCAAGGTAGTATTGCCTGCGGTAGGCTTTCTGAATAATGTGGTTTGTAGTTTCATTGAGGCATCAATATAGACTTTAACGTCTAAAAACTCCACCTGGCTTGCACTGATGTGCGATGTAAACTTTAAATTCAGGGAGTTGTTGTTAATTTCCTCAATGAAGGAGACAGCTTCCTCCTTTGTACCTTGCCACACAATAAAAACATCATCAATGTACCGCAGGTACTTGATTACTTTTTCATTGACCCACACTTTGTGTGTCACATTGAGGACCCACTCCTCCCACCAGCCAGCGTGAAGACACGCATAGCTGGGGGAGAAGCAGGCCCCCATTGCCACGCCTCTCACCTGTCGCCAAATCTCCTTCCCAAAAGAGAAATAGTTGTTTCTAAGACACCACTCTATGAGACTCAAAATTGCCTTATTGTGTAGTTTATAATGTGCGGGTCTCTGGCTCAAGAAGTATTTTACTGCATTGAGGCCATCTTCATGTGCTATACTCGTATATAGAGATTCCACATCAAGTGTAATCAGCAACATGTCTTTCTGCCATTCAATTGATTCTATTTTCTTGAGGAAGTCCGTGGTATCACGGACATAGCTGGGTAGCTTTTTACAAGGTCCTGGAGGAAGAAATCTATGTATTGGCCCACCCTTTCACCTACACTATTTAATGCAAATATAATAGGTCTACCAGGCATAGGTCTGATGTCTTTATGCACTTTTGGTATCAAGTAAAATGCAGGGAGGGTCGGGAACTCATTATGCAGGAACTTGAACTCATCTCCCGAGATGAGTCCTTCCCTGCGCCATTGTGATAATAATTTATACAGATTCTCACAAGCTTTACCATAGTCCTTATTGCTAGTTTTAACATAGCAGTTAATGTCATGTAATTGTCTATGGGCTTCCGTGATATATTCTGTTTTGGGCCATGAAACCAAGTTCCCACCCTTGTCTGCAGTCTTGATAACAATGTTAGGGTTAGTGCTTAGCTTCTTCATCAGGGCATAGTAATTAGCATGTTGTTGATTAAATACTTGCCTCTTGTTGCCGTTAGTCGATTTGTAAAGAGATTTGATTTCCGTGGTGATGCAGTCATGAAAAGTATCGATCGCATCTTTTGCCATCAAGGGGACAAAGTCTGACTTGCCTTTAAACGGAGTTAGCCCTGCTCCTTGTTGTGTCATATGTATTTTACTCAGTCTTCTTTGAGTGGACAAGTCCACATCGGGTCCCATTGGTTGTGAATCCGTAGCTGCATTGAGATCGTGCATATCAAGTAGCACGTGTCATGCACGCACCTTATGTCTCAGAAGAGTCCTGGATCCACGACGCTAAACACCCTGCTTCCCCTGATCACCCTCCGGGCGTCAGGACAAAACACTAACGCCCAAAGCGTAACCCAGGGAACACAGGGGAACAAAACAAGGGTAGGAGGGGGGAAGATAAGACAGACACACCACAGTCTTCGTTAGCGCTGGCTCAGTAGACTTCACTGCTATGGCACTGCAGAAATATAAAATAAACAATAATGAAAACCAACCCCTCCCCGTGTCTGTTCTATGTGTTAGATACTGATTCTCTGTAATACCTTATGGCAGGAAAACACGAACAGTGTATCATAGGAAAAGAAACGACAGGAACTCTGTACTGCGCTGACTGTAGGCTTAGTGTCTGAACCCTTGAATACAAACACAACTCTCATTAGATGCTATACTACAATGTAATGTTCTTACTTATGCCTCGAAATACTCACTCACCCTGAACACCGAATAGGTGCACCATAATAAATCCAAACTCAAGACCGGAATCAATGAAGGAACAGAAAGCACCCGGTCGACATATAACCGAAAGGAAAACTCAATAACCAACCAAGAAGACAACCGCAAACCGCGGGTAAATGAAATTCCAAACGGATAATAAAACAACAGAACGAAGGATATTGAAGCTAGTTGCTTCGTCACTGCAAGCAAGACGCTGCACGGTACCTGAACGCCAAACTCCTAACTCCTCTCTCCTCGGACGCCAAAGAACCCGGAACGACAAACTCAGGCTAGCTAAACGCGAAGCAATTTCCTGTGCGCTTAGGGCGGGTTTTTGTCTTCAACGCTACTCTCCCGCGCATGCGCATTCTGCTCTTCACGGCTTTTGCCAACCACCGCCAACCACCGCTCACTTCCCTCAATTCGGACGGAATCTTGGCGACCTGCAATGTGTACATGACAGGCATGACAGAACACCCCTCCCACAACGCCCCCCACCGGTTTGGGCTTGTAGGGGTACCTCCTGTGAAAGGCTCGCAACAACCGAGGCGCATGCACTTGAGTGGCAGGCTCCCAAGACCTTTCCTCAATTCCGAACCCTTTCCAATGAATCAAGTATTGGAGACGGTTTCTCACTCTCCTGGAGTCAACAATCGCTCCCACCTCATATTCTTCGTCTGAGTCGACAGGGACGGAAAGAGGAACAACAGGGAGATGAGTACCGGGCACCACTGGTTTCAGTAAAGAGACGTGAAAAACTGGATGGATTTTCATCGAAGGGGGCAGAGCCAGTTTGACAGCCACTTGATTGATTATTTTCACCACAGAAAAGGGGCCTATATATCTAGGCTTGAATTTACATGCTCCCTTCAATGCTATGTGCCTGGTGGACAACCATACCTTGTCGTTTCTTTGATATACCGTTCCTGCTTTTCTACGTGTATCTGCCTTGTTTTTATACTCCGTTTTGGCCCTGTCAAGGTTGGTATGTATGTTGGAATGCACCACTTGTAAGTGTGCAACTAATTCCTGAGCAGCCGGTATGGCGCATGGCTTCAACGGAGGGAACGGGAGGACTCTGGGATGAAAACCATATGATGCATAGAAGGGTGTGTACAAGGTGGAGAAGTGGTGGCTGTTGTTATAAGACAGTTCTGCCAACCAGATCAGGTCATCCCATTCCTTTTGTTCCTGCAACAGCTGACACCTCAGGAATTGTTCCAGGCTCTGGTTGACACGTTCTGTCTGTCCATCCGTCTGCGGATGGTGACTAGAGGACAGACGCACTTCCATCTGCAGGGATTTGCATAACTGTCTCCAAAACTTGGAGATAAACTGAGAGCCTCTGTCCGTAACCACAACAGATGGTAAACCATGGAGGCGTACAACGTGTTGCAGGAACACACTCGCCAACCCTGCCGAAGTAGGGAGGCCTTGCAGCGGAATGAAGTGAGCTGCCTTAGTGAACATGTCCACTACTACTAATAGCACGGTATTGCCCCTATGTGTCCTTGGCAATTCTACTATGAAATCCATAGAGACAGATTGCCAGGGTGCCACAGGTGTAGGAAGGGGCAACAACAGACCCACGAACCCTTCATGTGTGGGCTTTCCTTGAGCACAGACATGACAGGTTTGTACAAACAGTTGAATGTCATGAGCCATATGGGACCACCAACAATGTCTCCGGATTAACTCTAAAGTCCTTTTATAGCCTGGATGACCCGCCACCCCATGAGAATGACACCACTCCATAACTTGTCGTTGTAGAGGAACAGTGGGAATAAACAACCCCCCCTGAATGTACATCAAGTCTGCAGCGACTCTGACCTGGTGTTTCCGTGCAAGGTCCCTAGCCACAGGGTCAGACTGAGCGCTCTTAACCTGACGGAGAAAGTCCTCTTCGGTACTTATGGCGCCGATCAACCGGTGAGGGGCAACAATACAAGGAGGGTCCTCAACTGATGGGTCTGGATCAAAACCCAAACGAGACAAAGCGTCGGCCTTCCCATTTTGCCTCCCAGCTCTAAAATGAATTTTGAAATCGTACTCGTTAAAAAACTGCGTCCATCTAAGCTGTCGCATGGACAGTGCTCTGGCCGATTTGAGGTATTGGAGGTTGCGATGGTCTGTTAGGATGGTAACAGTATGGTTCGTCCCTAGGAGATACTGTCTCCATTCCTCCAATACCTTTTTAATAGCCAAAAGCTCTCTCTCCCCCACGGTATAATTCACCTCCGCTGGGGTCAATTTGTGGGAATAATAGGCCACAGGATGTAATTCACCGGTGGGAGCTTCTGCTTGGGAAAGTATGCCTCCCACCGCCACTTGTGAAGCGTCAACCTCCACTATATAGGGACTGGAAGGATCAGGGTGTTTGAGAATGGGAGCCTGAGTAAAAGCGGTTTTGAGTAAGGTGAAGGCATTGTTCGTGGTCTCAGTCCATTGGAACGGAACCCCTTTCCTCAACAATTTGGTGATAGGAGCTACTAGATCTGAAAAGTGGTGGATGAAGCGCCTATAAAAGTTTGAGAACCCAATGAATTGTTGGATTTCTTTTACGTTTTTAGGAGGAGGCCAATCCAACACTGCACTGACTTTCCTGGGATCCATGCTTAGACCTGTTGCTGATACTATGTAACCCAAAAAGGCAACTTGATGACGGTGAAAGAAACACTTATCCAACTTGCAAAATAAATCGTTGTCTAGTAACAACTGAAGAACTGATTTTACATGGCTCACATGGTCCTCCATTGTTTTAGAGTATATCAACAAATCATCGATATAGGCTATGACGTGTTTATCGAGATACTCCTTCAGCACCTCGTTTATAAAGTATTGAAATGCTGAAGGAGCATTGCATAGCCCGAAGGGCATCACTAAATACTCGTATAGCCCGTATTTGGTGCAAAAGGCTGTTTTCCACTCATCACCCTCCCTGACTCGAACCAGGTGATAGGCTCCACGCAGATCTAACTTCGTGAACCATTGGGCATCCTTCACCTGGTCGAGCAGAGAGGAGATGAGCGGCAGAGGATATTTGTTTTTAATAGTGATGTCGTTCAAGGAACGATAGTCAATGCAGCAGCGCAAGCCCCCTTCCCGTTTCGGGATAAAAAATAAAGCCGAAGAGGCCGGTGATCTAGACGGCCGAATAAACCCCAGGTCCAACATGGAGTCGAGATACTCCCTCAGATATACATTCTCTTTCTCCGTCAGGGAGTATACCCTACTGGTAGGGATGCGAGCACCATGCTGGAGGTCTATCCTGCAGTCATAGACTCTGTGCGGTGGTAAACAGGTGGCTTGCTTTTGGTCAAACACGGTTTGATACTCACTATAAACTGAGGGCAGGATTACATCGGGTTGTTCTTCCTGCTCTGTT
This sequence comes from Lissotriton helveticus, assembly GCF_964261635.1. NCBI lineage: Eukaryota > Metazoa > Chordata > Amphibia > Caudata > Salamandridae > Lissotriton > Lissotriton helveticus. The sequence goes on from NC_136067.1 coordinate 1,405,870,081, forward strand.
GCCGTAAAAGACTCGGTTACCTCTGGTATGGGACTCTGTCTGTTAGTGGAGATAAGGTTGTAAGATGGCAGAGAAGTGGGACCGGTCTCAATAGGAGGCATCGGGTCTTCTTGCTCCGGAAAAGCAATGCTAGCCAGCTTCCAATTTATGTGGGGATTATGGAGGCGCAACCAAGGAAGTCCCAAGACCACGGGGAACTGGGGGGATTCGATCAAATCGAAGGACAATGTTTCTATGTGTGTGGAACCTATACACATCTTCAACGGAATACTGGAATGGGTGATGGGTCCGGAGGTTAAAGGACTCCCATCTATGGTAAACACTTCCTCGGGGGTGGATTTCGGTTCGACAGGTATACTATTGGACTTGGCCCACTGATAGTCCATGAAATTACCCGAGGCTCCGGAATCTATCATAATGGCTAGGTTAACCGATGTATTCACCCATGACAATATGGAGTCCACATAGGAATGTCCTTTATTATCCATTACAGAGGAGACCATTTGAACTATAGGACCCGGCGGTACGGTCTCTGTTACCTTAGGGTCTACTAGTTTTCCGCTTTGCGAAATGGCTTAGGTTTGACAGGACATTCTCTAAGAAAATGACCCCCTTTACCACAATACAGACATAATTTATTTGCTCTACGTCTTTGTTTTTCTGCCTCACTCAAGGGACCTTTGATACTCCCTATTTGCATGGGTTCAGGTTCTTCTGTTTTAGCTTCTGCTTCTGGTTTCTTTTCTTTGTGACCGTATCTAGGGTATTCAGTTCTACCCCTGTCTTTTCTCCTTTCCCCCAATCGATGATCCAGCTTCACCACTAAATCTATCAACTCTGGGCAAGTTGCAGGAGGGTCCACTACATGAGCCAGCTCATCTTTAAGCTCTTCTCTTAACCCTTTATGGAACAGTGCGCTTCTTTTGTTAACAGGCCAATCCGCCTCTACCACCAATCTGTTAAAGGTAGTGATGTATGTAACCAAATCTTTCGAACCCTGTTTCAGATGTAGTAGCTCCGTATCTGCCGCGTGAGTAAAAGTATGTTTGTCAAACATCTTACGCAGTTCTCTGCGGAATGCCTCGTAATCCAATAACATAGGGTCATCTTTTTCTATCAAGGGAATGGTCCAATTAGCGGCTGACCCCCCTAAATACGATAGCACAAAAGCCACCTTGGCTTGATCATTAGGAAAGCAAGCAGCTTTACATAGAAAATGTAACTGACACTGGGTCAGAAAAGCGGCACATTTTGAGGGTTCCCCGTAAAATCGTTCAGGTGGGGCCAATGGAATGGAATGGGGTGTAACCACTTGAACTACTGGTGTGGCATTACTGGTCCCTGCTCTCTCCCCATCCTGCGCGCTTAAGACCGCCAACCTATCTGCAATATTTTGGGTCTCTCTTTGGAGATTACCCACCATATTAGCAACATCCTGCAGTGTGAGATCCATGACTCTCGGGAGACAATATATATATAAAAGGCTTCGCGTTCTGTCATGCACGCACCTTATGTCTCAGAAGAGTCCTGGATCCACGACGCTAAACACCCTGCTTCCCCTGATCACCCTCCGGGCGTCAGGACAAAACACTAACGCCCAAAGCGTAACCCAGGGAACACAGGGGAACAAAACAAGGGTAGGAGGGGGGAAGATAAGACAGACACACCACAGTCTTCGTTAGCGCTGGCTCAGTAGACTTCACTGCTATGGCACTGCAGAAATATAAAATAAACAATAATGAAAACCAACCCCTCCCCGTGTCTGTTCTATGTGTTAGATACTGATTCTCTGTAATACCTTATGGCAGGAAAACACGAACAGTGTATCATAGGAAAAGAAACAACAGGAACTCTGTACTGCGCTGACTGTAGGCTTAGTGTCTGAACCCTTGAATACAAACACAACTCTCATTAGATGCTATACTACAATGTAATGTTCTTACTTATGCCTCGAAATACTCACTCACCCTGAACACCGAATAGGTGCACCATAATAAATCCAAACTCAAGACCGGAATCAATGAAGGAACAGAAAGCACCCGGTCGACATATAACCGAAAGGAAAACTCAATAACCAACCAAGAAGACAACCGCAAACCGCGGGTAAATGAAATTCCAAACGGATAATAAAACAACAGAACGAAGGATATTGAAGCTAGTTGCTTCGTCACTGCAAGCAAGACGCTGCACGGTACCTGAACGCCAAACTCCTAACTCCTCTCTCCTCGGACGCCAAAGAACCCGGAACGACAAACTCAGGCTAGCTAAACGCGAAGCAATTTCCTGTGCGCTTAGGGCGGGTTTTTGTCTTCAACGCTACTCTCCCGCGCATGCGCATTCTGCTCTTCACGGCTTTTGCCAACCACCGCCAACCACCGCTCACTTCCCTCAATTCGGACGGAATCTTGGCGACCTGCAATGTGTACATGACAGGCATGACAGCACGGGGACATCCACTGCTGAGACTTCAGGATCCCCTGAAGTTGCACTCGTAGGGCGGGCATTAGCTCCAGTTTTCAAGGATTGTAGTGTGAAGAACTTTTTTAATTTGAGCTTGCGTATAAACTGGAATACATCAACTCTTGTCGGGGCATATTTAAATAATTGTGCTGGGCAAAAGTTCAATCCTAGTGAAAGTAATTGTTCCCCCGCTTTACTTAGAGTAACATCAGTAAGATTGATAACAGCATTGTTTCTTATTGTTTCTTGTTGCGCCATCCTTGTTGCTTCTTTTTCTGCACATTTTTGTTTTTGTCTTTGTTTTTTTCGTCTTTCGTGCCTCCTTCTATTCCTTCGGCTCTTGTTGCATTCTTTTGCCGAGGGCGTAAGGTTGACAGTCTTTCCGCCACTAAAAAATCCAACTCTTCCTCAATGTTGAGGATAGTTAGCGGTTGCTCATTGAATAGCGAATCCCCACTTGAAGCACTAGAAAAGGCATCAGACCCTTCAGAAGTCTCACTTCCCACATCGTCAGCTTCTTTGCTGCCACTTGCCCCTCTATTAGTAGGATTGTCCGGGGTCTGTTTTTTATTTTCTTTTGTGCTGTACTGCTGGCGCTTGACTTTGTTGAATTTACGCGAGAAGGTGAAGATCTGGCCATTGGCGTAATCCGCCTGATCTCGTGCAAACTTGCTTATTTTTCTTGCCTTAATTTGGTCCCCGTGTTTTTTTAATCTGTCAAACATTTCCTCTTTCAATTTTTTTATGTCTTCAGTTTCGGTTATTTTATTTATTTCCTCTTGAATAGTATTAATGTTTTTCAAGATCTCTGCGCGGTCAATTGCAGCATATTTAACGAGAATCCGAACCTAATTCATAGATGCATCAAGGTTGTTCTGCCCCCATTCCTTGAGCATCTGCGGGTTCGGTCTTTCAAAACTCGGAGCGAGCAGGATTCGAAGACCTCATGGCACTCGTCCAGCAGCGAAGACCTCATGGCACTCGTCCAGCAGCCACATATTTTGAAAGGGAGTAATATTCCCACCACTTGGTGATTTCCTGGCGTCTCTCTTTCTCTAGATTTTTGTATAGCGTTTTAATATAGGTCTCCTCTCGTGTGGCCGTGTTGACAAGAGCATGATTAATGACAACATTTCCCGATGCAGAAATCTGTTCAAACAACCCCTCTGCCTCCTCCTCTCTCGCACGGAATTCCTCAGCGGACATGCTTTCCTGCTCTTTAAACTTCAAAACTCCGTAATCGCCAGTAAACCCACGCTCTTCAGCCCTCTCTCGCAGCGTTGGTTACAACAATCTCACACAGGTGTGTGACCTCCCCACCTCGGCACTGCCGATTGCCGCTTCAGGACTCACCGCGTCGCTGCACCCTTCAACCTTACGTGGAGTCCTCCGACTCAGCTGCAGACTGCTGGTTGCTGGCGTACGCTTTAGAAAATCTGTTTGGCTGCTCGAGGGGGTGTTCGTTTGATATCGACACGGATTCAGCAACGTAGAAGCTTGAGGACGAACACCACTTCAGGGGAGGGGGTCCGTGAACGAAAGCAAGCTCACTTTCGTAATTGAATTCACGAAGAACTCCAAAGACGCCACTTCCAACCACACAGATCGGCGAAGTGCTAAGCAGGAGACGGACCACCAGATTGAATAACAGTTCTTTAATCCAGGTTAGATGTTAATTTGCAGGAAATGCATAAAGCGTTTCGGGCTACACGCCCTTGTTCACATGCATAAAACTGTCTGTTACATCTTTACTTTTTATAATGCCAAGTAGACACTGGTGCAAGCCCCTCCCACACATCATGTGATCATAGACAAGGTAGACATACTTCTCGCCACGACATGTGCAAACAAGCTAAATAAATAGTATAAATACTTGTATCAAACATGTAATCATTGTTTGTTTAAAAGCAATAAAAACTAAACTAATTTGCCAAATAAAGGGGAATATTTATTGCAGCAAGTTCCCATTTATCAAATGGCATTATTATAGATGTTAAATAAATTCATGTAGTGAAAAAAAAAATAAAAATATATATATATATATATATATATATATATATATATATATATATATATATATATCTATATATCTATCTATCTCCAGGGCTCAATTGTGTTTGTTGGTACAACCCGGCTGATGAATTTATGCCTAAAGTAACCCATTATAAGATGGCCGCCATGTCCACATTTAATTAGTCTCTCTTTGTGTTTACTTAACATCAGATTGACGTCAATGTGATTCTTTATATAAACTGTTATATGAATTTGGTGCGAGTTGCAGTAGAGGAAGGCGCTTGGGCGTGGCCTAACAGCAAGGCCTTCTGGGTGATGTAGTAGTAAGCGCGCTGCTGTTCAATGTACAACTTCAGTAAATCCCAAGTGGGCTTGAGGTCACCAGGCTGCCAGGTGAGTGCTTAGTCTCGAACTGCCATCGTGAGATGAGCGGGCATCACCCTGCAATGACGCCGGTTCTAATCCTTCCTTAATGTTCGACCCTTGAAAAGCGTCTCACAAGGACCCGTTGGTTGCGGTGGGCTTCCTTTGCGACCGAGAACTAGCCTTGGGATTTACTGAAGTTGTACATTGAACAGCAGCGCGCTTACTACTACATCACCCAGAAGGCCTTGCTGTTAGGCCACGCCCAAGCCAACTGGCGATTACATAGACTGCACTTGCAATAGCGCTGTTGCTTACAAAGAACGAAAGCCACTGAAGAAGAGAGCACATGCTCTGGAAACGCGTCTGGCATGAACATTGAAGTGACTACCTGTCCGGGTTTGCTGTTCCAATACTGCCATTAAACAGCGTGTATGGAAAATCCTGTGGCTGACCTTTGAATGAGAAATCCTGCTATGGTTGGAGATATATATATATATATATATATATATATATATATATATATATATATATATATATGTTTCAGCAAAGAGCCCTTGAGCTCGAAGAAGGCACATCTCATGCTCCCCACCATCCGGTTTGTCAAGCCCTGAAATGCACGCATTGCCGACTTTCAAAGTAAAATCACCCATGTCCGACGCGTTTCAAGGCAAGGTCGCCCCTTATTCATGGACTGCGCTCAGAGGAAATGAAAGTCTCACCTTTCTATATTTCCAACCTTTTATTGAAGGAAAAGACGCCTTATCTGGGCGTGGCACAGTTCGAAAAACACACAGCGGCATGCTGGTATATGCGGTCCTGGAAAGGTGAGTAATATGCGTGACCCTGAGTGGGCTCAGTTCCCCTGTTAAGTGTAGCGTTATAAACCTATAGTAGGCAGAAAGTCATTAATGCACGCAGATTATGTATTGGCAGCATGTGTTCCACTGGGAAGGAAAGCAGTTTTCTTTCTGGAACGCCTTCGTATTCCACCTTCTTTTCGTTTGGGATAGAAGTGGTGCTCCTCTTCCACGGCCAAGGGTAGCCGTGTAAAAATGTGTTTCAGCAAAGAGCCCTTGAGCTCGAAGAAGGCACATCTCATGCTCCCCACCATCCGGTTTGTCAAGCCCTGAAATGCACGCATTGCCGACTTTCAAAGTAAAATCACCCATGTCCGACGCGTTTCAAGGCAAGGTCGCCCCTTATTCATGGACTGCGCTCAGAGGAAATGAAAGTCTCACCTTTCTATATTTCCAACCTTTTATTGAAGGAAAAGACGCCTTATCTGGGCGTGGCACAGTTCGAAAAACACACAGCGGCATGCTGGTATATGCGGTCCTGGAAAGGTGAGTAATATGCGTGACCCTGAGTGGGCTCAGTTCCCCTGTTAAGTGTAGCGTTATAAACCTATAGTAGGCAGAAAGTCATTAATGCACGCAGATTATGTATTGGCAGCATGTGTTCCACTGGGAAGGAAAGCAGTTTTCTTTCTGGAACGCCTTCGTATTCCACCTTCTTTTCGTTTGGGATAGAAGTGGTGCTCCTCTTCCACGGCCAAGGGTAGCCGTGTAAAAATGTGTTTCAGCAAAGAGCCCTTGAGCTCGAAGAAGGCACATCTCATGCTCCCCACCATCCGGTTTGTCAAGCCCTGAAATGCACGCATTGCCGACTTTCAAAGTAAAATCACCCATGTCCGACGCGTTTCAAGGCAAGGTCGCCCCTTATTCATGGACTGCGCTCAGAGGAAATGAAAGTCTCACCTTTCTATATTTCCAACCTTTTATTGAAGGAAAAGACGCCTTATCTGGGCGTGGCACAGTTCGAAAAACACACAGCGGCATGCTGGTATATGCGGTCCTGGAAAGGTGAGTGGACATGGGTGATTTTACTTTGAAAGTCGGCAATGCGTGCATTTCAGGGCTTGACAAACCGGATGGTGGGGAGCATGAGATGTGCCTTCTTCGAGCTCAAGGGCTCTTTGCTGAAACATATATATATATATATATATATATATATTCAGCTCACGGTTTCAAAAAACTCAGCTTCAACCAAAGAAACCACGCACTCCGGGGTAGCTCTTAAAGTATTTAATTCCGCAACAGACGCGTTTCGGCGCTCCGCCTTTGTCAATGTTACAAACATTGATGGTCGGCGCCATGTTTTTAACAGCGTGCACGTGATCATGGGCAAAGCAAACAAGGGACTAAAAATTCAAACTCCATATTGGATGTTGTTCATAGGGTTCATTGCATGTTTTGACAACACATAACGTGATGGTGTATCTGCCAGATTTTAACCCATCTGAATGCTCACAATGCTCTCAAGCATAAATGGAACGAACGTAATTCAATTTTATAATACGCAAAAAAGCAAAACATTTCTATTTCTGCATAAAATTAAATTAAAGCGTAACAACGATTTCGCCGTGTATCGGCTAAAGTGTGGGAATATGCAAAACGATGTACATTCACCATCTAGAAATTACATACTCCCAAATGTCACATCATTCGGTCCCATGATTATAAACGAATGTGTTGCTACACAACTCGCAATGAATAAAACTGATACTGCCGTGGATCGGCAATGCTCCCTTGCGTTTAAATTTGTTTTGCCCAAACACTTGGTTATTACTTAACCATTATTCAAAAAATCAAAATTCAAAATTAAACATTTTGGAAGGAATACATGAATGTTTTCTCGAATTTTCAGAATTGTTGCACTTATTTACACCCTTCTAGTGACAGTCTTGTCTCAAATTCTCATAATAGATAATTTTTTCATAAGGCAAGTTTGGTAGGGAATCATAAATTCAAAGAAATATTTTGATTTCATCACTCTGCATAGTCATCATACTAGTATCTTATATTGAATTTCATACTTAGATCAGCTCCTTGTCACAATATAGATTTTATACACTGAGAGTGTTTTCTTAAGTCAAAATTAAAAACCAATATGAGATGCCAGTTCCTCCCCAGCATTCAACCCATTAGGATGTTTAGTCATTAAATCAATAATATATCGAGACTCAAGCCTTCTGAGTCTATGTAGCCTGTCTCCTCCTCTCGGATTCTCTGGTATAAAATCTATACCAAAATATTGTAGATGATATCTGCTGCTAGAATGTTTTTCCTGAAAATGTCTGGCAACAGGGTACGATTGATCATTTTTATCAATCGCTCTCATATGTTCAAGAATCCTTAATTTTAGGGGTTTGATGGTGCTTCCGATATACATTAGTCCGCATGGACACTTAAGACAGTATACGGCATATGGGGTACCACAGGTAAGGTATTTGTTGATTGTTTTCACTATTCCTGTGTTGGGAATCTCATAGTTTTTCACTCTCTTGCTGTGTGCGCAGGCTTTGCAGTGATGACATGGATGGAAACCCTTTAGATCAGTAAGTGTGTTAGGTTTCTTTTCAATTTTTTTCAAATGACTCTGAACCAACATGTCCTTAAGAGACCTTGACTTCTTGAAGGTTACCAACGGATAATCTGGAATATCGTCCTTGATACTACTGTCAGTTTTCAATATATGCCAATTTTTTCTTAGCATTCGCTTCAAGTAGTTTGCTTCCGCTGAATAGGGAGTCACCAGCCGGAATTTTCCCTCTTCGTTGTTAGGCTTAGAGGAACTGCAACTCTTATCTGTTAGCAAGTTCGATCTCTGTAATGCATTGACCTTATGTAGTGCATTTTGTAGTGTGGCCATCGCGTAACCTCTTTTCTGGAATCTGCTGATACATGCTGATGCTGCGAGTTGGAAATCTGAATCCCTGGAACTGTTCCGTTTGAGCCTTAATAGCTCTCCATAGGGGATACTTTGGATCAGCGCTGTTGGATGATTGCTTGTGGCATATAGTACTGAGTTTCCTGCTGTACTTTTGCGGAAAAGAGATGTCTCTATTCTGTTATCGACTATAAATACCTTAAGGTCCAAATATTCCACACTGATGTTACTTATTGTTCCACTGAAATGCAGATTCATGTAATTCATGTTGAGCATGTCAATGTAGGCCTTGGCAGTATGTTCTGATCCTTGCCAGATTATAAACAAGTTGTCTATGTAACGACACCACTTGATTACACAGCCTTCTTCACCATCCACTTCCAGCGACCTGGGCACCTGCTCCTCCCACCAGCCTACGAATAAATTCGCGTAGCTGGGGGCAAAGCAGGTACCCATCGCCGTTCCAGATGTTTGTCTATAGTAGACGTCCTCAAATAAAAAAATGTTGTTTGACAAACAAAATTCCACAAAATTTGCTAACATCTGGTTGTGCTCCAAAAACCGCAGTTGTCGTTTTTTGAGGTAATGTTCCACTGCTTTGATGCCCTTATCATGACTGATGCAGGTGTACAAGCTTGTTATATCCAGCACTAGCATCTTGTAGCTTGGCTCCCATTTTGTTTTTTCGATTTTTAACAAAAAATCCTTTGTGTCCTTTATGTAGGAATCCAGTTGTTGCACTAATGGGTTGAGGAAGTGATCGATAAAAATGGATAAGTGTTCGGTTAGACTATTTTGTGATGAAATGATGGGTCTACCTGGGGGATCGATGCTGTTTTTGTGGATTTTAGGAATGTGATAAAATGTTGGAATTGTTGGGTTGTTGCTTCGTAGGAATAGATATTCCTCTTTGCCTAGCATATCTCTGCGGTACCAGGTATAAATCAGTTCATCATATTTTTGTATGCTAACAGCATAATGTTCTTTTGATGACAATTCATAATTTATTGTATTATGCAGTTGTTTCTTCGCCTCTTTGCAATAATTTTCCCTGGTTTGTAGGACAACATTACCGCCTTTGTCTGAAGGCTTAATTATCACACTCGTATCATGCATCAGATCCAAGATTGCTTTTCTTTCATCCTGATTTATATTTTCACTCCCTCTCTTTTTGCCATTCTTTGCAGTCTGTGCCCTGTATTTCTGTAGATGACGGGAGCTGGCTTGTGTATTCTTCAAGCGCAAGACCTTGCGCTTGAAGAATACACAAGCCAGCTCCCGTCGTCTACCGAGGATGAAGCGGCAAGGGCAGCACACTTGGGGATCGACCAGGAAAGAGAGGAGAGCGGCTATAAATTAAGATCGCATTTTAACCCACAACTAACGTTAGATGCGATAGATGTATTCTCGGAAGCAATGACTAATGATCTACAGAAATACAGGGCACAGACTGCAAAGAATGGCAAAAAGAGAGGGAGTGAAAATATAGGCAAAGAGGAATATCTATTCCTACGAAGCAACAACCCAACAATTCCAACATTTTATCACATTCCTAAAATCCACAAAAACAGCATCGATCCCCCAGGTAGACCCATCATTTCATCACAAAATAGTCTAACCGACCACTTATCCATTTTTATCGATCACTTCCTCAACCCATTAGTGCAACAACTGGATTCCTACATAAAGGACACAAAGGATTTTTTGTTAAAAATCGAAAAAACAAAATGGGAGCCAAGCTACAAGATGCTAGTGCTGGATATAACAAGCTTGTACACCTGCATCAGTCATGATAAGGGCATCAAAGCAGTGGAACATTACCTCAAAAAACGACAACTGCGGTTTTTGGAGCACAACCAGATGTTAGCAAATTTTGTGGAATTTTGTTTGTCAAACAACATTTTTTTATTTGAGGACGTCTACTATAGACAAACATCTGGAACGGCGATGGGTACCTGCTTTGCACCCAGCTACGCGAATTTATTCGTAGGCTGGTGGGAGGAGCAGGTGCCCAGGTCGCTGGAAGTGGATGGTGAAGAAGGCTGTGTAATCAAGTGGTGTCGTTACATAGACGACTTGTTTATAATCTGACAAGGATCAGAACATACTGCCAAGGCCTACATTGACGTGCTCAACATGAATGACATGAATCTGCATTTCAGTGGAACAATAAGTAACATCAGTGTGGAATATTTGGACCTTAAGGTATTTATAGTCGATAACAGAATAGAGACATCTCTTTTCCGCAAAAGTACAGCAGGAAACTCAGTACTATATGCCACAAGCAATCATCCAACAGCGCTGATCCAAAGTATCCCCTATGGAGAGCTATTAAGGCTCAAACGGAACAGTTCCAGGGATTCAGATTTCCAACTCGCAGCATCAGCATGTATCAGCAGATTCCAGAAAAGAGGTTACGCGATGGCCACACTACAAAATGCACTACATAAGGTCAATGCATTACAGAGATCGAACTTGCTAACAGATAAGAGTTGCAGTTCCTCTAAGCCTAACAACGAAGAGGGAAAATTCCGGCTGGTGACTCCCTATTCAGCGGAAGCAAACTACTTGAAGCGAATGCTAAGAAAAAATTGGCATATATTGAAAACTGACAGTAGTATCAAGGACGATATTCCAGATTATCCGTTGGTAACCTTCAAGAAGTCAAGGTGTCTTAAGGACATGTTGGTTCAGAGTCATTTGAAAAAAATTGAAAAGAAACCTAACACACTTACTGATCTAAAGGGTTTCCATCCATGTCATCACTGCAAAGCCTGCGCACACAGCAAGAGAGTGAAAAACTATGAGATTCCCAACACAGGAATAGTGAAAACAATCAACAAATACCTTACCTGTGGTACCCCATATGCCTTATACTGTCTTAAGTGTCCATGCGGACTAATGTATATAGGAAGCACCATCAAACCCCTAAATTTAAGGATTCTTGAACATATGAGAGCGATTGATAAAAATGATCAATCGTACCCTGTTGCCAGACATTTTCAGGAAAAACATTCTAGCAGCAGATATCATCTACAATATTTTGGTATAGATTTTATACCAGAGAATCCGAGAGGAGGAGACAGGCTACATAGACTCAGAAGGCTTGAGTCTCGATATATTATTGATTTAATGACTAAACATCCTAATGGGTTGAATGCTGGGGAGGAACTGGCATCTCATATTGGTTTTTAATTTTGACTTAAGAAAACACTCTCAGTGTATAAAATCTATATTGTGACAAGGAGCTGATCTAAGTATGAAATTCAATATAAGATACTAGTATGATGACTATGCAGAGTGATGAAATCAAAATATTTCTTTGAATTTATGATTCCCTACCAAACTTGCCTTATGAAAAAATTATCTATTATGAGAATTTGAGACAAGACTGTCACTAGAAGGGTGTAAATAAGTGCAACAATTCTGAAAATTCGAGAAAACATTCATGTATTCCTTCCAAAATGTTTAATTTTGAATTTTGATTTTTTGAATAATGGTTAAGTAATAACCAAGTGTTTGGGCAAAACAAATTTAAACGCAAGGGAGCATTGCCGATCCACGGCAGTATCAGTTTTATTCATTGCGAGTTGTGTAGCAACACATTCGTTTATAATCATGGGACCGAATGATGTGACATTTGGGAGTATGTAATTTCTAGATGGTGAATGTACATCGTTTTGCATATTCCCACACTTTAGCCGATACACGGCGAAATCGTTGTTACGCTTTAATTTAATTTTATGCAGAAATAGAAATGTTTTGCTTTTTTGCGTATTATAAAATTGAATTACGTTCGTTCCATTTATGCTTGAGAGCATTGTGAGCATTCAGATGGGTTAAAATCTGGCAGATACACCATCGCGTTATGTGTTGTCAAAACATGCAATGAACCCTATGAACAACATCCAATATGGAGTTTGAATTTTTAGTCCCTTGTTTGTTTTGCCCATGATCACGTGCACGCTGTTAAAAACATGGCGCCGACCATCAATGTTTGTAACATTGACAAAGGCGGAGCGCCGAAACACGTCTGTTGCGGAATTAAATACTTTAAGAGCAACCCCGGAGTGCGTGGTTTCTTTGGTTGAAGCTGAGTTTTTTGAAACCGTGAGCTGAATATTTATGCGGATCCTGCGACCGCATCACGCACCCGTCTGAGAGTGCTCTCAGAACCTGCAGGAACTTGAGCTGGATATATATATATATATATATATATATATATATATATATATATATATATATATATATATATATATATATATATATATATATATATATATATATATATATCCAAGGTGTACATTCATCACTAAAAATGTATAAATAACAATAAATATGTGATAACAATTCAGATTCTTAATAATCAATTATATAAGAGTTTAAAATGTTTTAAAAAACTCAAATAGATGTACTTGATTAATTATCCAGACTCATAGTAGGAGTAATTAATAATGGCATAAATGCATTGTGAAAAAAAAAAATGACTGGATAAATCCTCGATTATTTGCTGACATAAAGATATGGTTTCCTTATAATACCATAAAATTATAGGCATCCTCCATGTTTAAAAAAGTTTACAAAAAAGATTTTTAATATGTATTTAAGAGGTGAATTATCTGAAAGGTGTTGGTTCTTCAAATTAAGAACTGATAAACAAAATACTAACAAAGAGAGAGTTCCCATATTAAAACCATATGGTTCCAAAGTGCATAAAAGTGAAGTGCAGTAAAAAAAAACAATATGATACTTGGTTTAGCTATTCTAGGCGGCTTATGTCATATTTTTGGAATTACAGAATATACCCAATAGCTATACAAACATTATTTTTCCAAAAATAAAGGTTTCACTGTAAGTGTAGTGTAGTTCCTATATTCCCAATAGGATCTGCGCATTGGAATAACATAAACGATAGTTTAGACGTAGGACTGAGGTCGACTAGGTCTCTACTGAATATGTTAGACTTAATTATGAATGCCAGCTTGCTCAGAGGTCACTAGAAACTTTATCGAATGAACAGGAAGGAGTTAACTTTCCTGATTAGACAAGAAGGGATTAGTTTCTGACAGCCGCATAAACATGACAACTTTGCTCCCTCCAGAATAAGGAGTATATCTCCAGAGTCGTGTGAAAACAATAGACCGCTATTTCACTCAGTCAATCGTGCATACTTAGTTTCACCAGGAGTGCAGAGAAATAGAGAGACGGGCGTTTTTCAATAAAAGGTGTTATTTATTGAGCAGTCCTTTCTCGTGCAAGAGAAGTGAATTGCCACAATTGCAATACTTATCATGAAGTAAAGTGCGTACAGTAAAAGGAGTATTATGAAATAATACTGTAAAAGCATTTATATTGTTTCTGAGCCATATGATACTTAAAACGGATAAAATATATACATACATAAAATCATTGACTAAACGTACTGAACTGGTGCTTCTAAGATACGCCTACCCCGGTGTACCTAACCTAAGCCTAGTACGTGGGAAGGAGTAAGTGAGCTGCAGTTTAAGTTAAGTTAGTTTTTGCCAAGAATCTGAATCAAGAATTCTCTTAAGGATCTAATCAGCTCCGTACATTGGTTATAGAATGAAGGAGGTCTTATATCTCTTTCTCAGGACTCGATCTCCCAGCAACCCGCAAGGGTGACTGGAAACACCGGAGCTGGATTTCTCGGCAGGAGAAAAGACAGCGTCTCTCTGTGCGTCAAATGGGAGGGTCGCCTTCCTTCGGCACTCGCATCAGCTGGGCGTCGGGCAAGTAGTTAGTCGCTCTGTTCCAAACCACCGTTTGTTTGCTTAAGGCAAATGTTGGTATATTTATACCTGAAAGGTGCCGAGTTTGACGTAAGGTTGGACATAAGACGTCACTAAGAACTTACAGTTCTTTCTGGACTCCTGGAGTTCTTGTGCAAATCAAAACAAAAGCAGGGGGAATTCCCGGGCTGCTGGAGGCTTGGTTTGTTTAAATAACGCGTTGTACTTTCTAGGAGTCTATGGGAGTAGCCTTGCCGTATTTGGACTGCATTGGCTATGACTAAATATGGATATGATTCTTATGCCTTTATAAGGATATGATTTGTTATAACTACATAAGGGCATGAGTCGGGAATATCTAATTAGGGTCCTAGATACATTCACAACATAAGCTAATAGACAAAAATAAATGTTTGGAAAGATTACTTTATGTTCATAAGAATATGTAATTGGAACTTGTAATACTTCACCGGTTGTCTGTTTGCATCATCCTCGCCAGCACGACTGGGGAACCCCTTGACGCTCTCAGGCAGGAGATCTCAACCTGGCACACAAAGAAGGCCTTGGGCAGTGCATCCACTCTGCAGGAGAGTTCCTGTCAAAGCGCGAGAAGGTCCCTGTCTTTATGCTCTTTACTAACATGAAGAGAGACTTCTAGAATCTCCCCTTCTCTTCATCTGCGCTGTAGGTGCTGATTACACTCTCTGCGTCGAGGTCACTCAACAGAGCTCGCCAGGCTCCAATGAGAGTTCTCAAGCAGGATTCTTCACTTTCTCATCCTTGGACACTGAATGCACCCCAAACCATATGTTCTAGCAGCTTATATCTCTCGCCCGTTGAAGCGAGAAACATAACCTATGCATGTAAGTAGCCTGGGCCTGCCTGCGTATGCAGCTAAAAGGCATGGTCGGACAGCCATAAAATGAAACTGTGCTCACCAAATGTAGTTAAAGCAAAATGGAGTCAATGGTCAATCTCACAATGTATAACTGCCTGTAGCATTACACCAGGCCATCATGGAATTATCTAGTAGCATACCTGTGTGCTATGGTGGGTCAGTCCGTGCCGGCCGCCCACTGTCCATTTTTATCAAGAAGACACAGAACAAGTGGATGAGTATGGGAGAGGGTTTGTGTTTTTATTGCGTTTCCCTTTTTGTCCAATGTTCCCCAATACTTTTGGGTCGGTGGCCTTGTAGGGAAGGCCACAACAAAACAAATAATAAAAGAAACACAAAACAAAAACACAGGGGTTTCCAAGTGGTGGCGTTGTCAATGTCCTAGGGTGGTCTTGCCTTGATGTTTCCCAGGATCTTGAGCTGGCTTACAGAAGAGATTTGTCTGTCTCGGTAGAAGGAAACTGAAAGAAAAGAAAACAAAACAAAAGTGCCAGGCTGCCGTCCTGATGCTATATACATATATTTGGGAATGGTGCACCCATCGCCAGTTCCCTGCTCCCATGATGTACCTAAATGAGGGGAAGGGTTGAGGTGCTCACGGTTTGGTGCCCCGTAGTCCTGCCCACCAGCTCCGAAAAGAAAAGAAACCAGGCACTTGCCTGAACCCACGGTCCTCCTGGACCGCGGGGAGGGAAGTCACAGCCTCTGCTTCCCTTGCTGGAGTACCGGACTCGGGGGCACTGTTCCAAGAGCGGACAACGTTGTATTTTTCCGCCTTGTCTCAGGTGGGTTCCTGGTCTGTGGTGTCTCCAGGGCTCTTCTCCAGCATATGTCAGGTGTCTCGACCTCTTCTCCTGGGTCCGTCCTCTCGAGTCCCTCTTGTTCCGCGCATACAGCGATGGTTGTCCCCAGCTTAAGACAGGCGTTTTCAGCCCTGCCTCCGTTGTTTGCTGTTGCCAGTGTGTGGCTTCCGGTGCCTCTGTCTAGACCGCCAGGTCTATTCCCGGCTTGGAGTACCTCGTCCGCCATGTTTGAGTGATCGGGCCATGCAGATGTGGAGGGGAATCTACCACATGAGCATAGGTGGATCACTGCTGGGCCATAGTTATTTGGCATCACCACCTCGCTATCACAGTGAATTTTAATGCCCACATAAGAGTCCTCTTTTCACTGCAGAGAGCAATCAGATGTAAATCGTATAATTGCAGGTACTTTTCAGATTAGCCCCCATTAATCCTTTTCTCCACTGTAATGTCACGCAGGATGAGTGACAGATACTCCTCGGAGCATAATGTCTAAAGAGGAGAGCAAAATTATAAGGCGTCTATATTGAAATACAGCTCTCATATGTGCATGTTGCCGACATGTCTTTTCCATCACTGCCCCAGTGGATTCTCCTACCCAAGACAAAGGTTTTCACAACCTCTTAAAAAGAGCAGCGACACTTTTCGAGTTGCCTATGCCCGCAAAAAAACTAAACTGTTTCCTTTATGATTTCAAGGCCCTGGAGGACGCACTAGCCTGCCTAATGGGTCATCCCAAACCAGACTCTGTCATTTCCCAGGCTCCACAAAGAAGGTCCAGTGACCCCTCTACACACCTAACAGCACTTCCGGAAAAAGAGGGTAGACGCCTCAATAACATTGGTAAGGGTTTTTCAGCCATGTCAGTGCTCACAGTGAGAGCAGCAAATACCTTGGCTCTACTTGGCCGATACGATTGGTAATTGTGGTCCGATATTTCCCTTATCTGGACAAGCTTCTGGGCGACCTCAAGGAGGAAGCAAAAAACGTATTGCTAGAAGGTGAGCTCACGTCGTCAGACATAATTGATTGTGCAATGGATATTGCCACCACTGGATTCAGGCAGCTAGCTGGGGCAGTGGGATTACGGCGTTTAGGGTGGCTTAAAGCTACTACTTTCAGGCCAGAGGCCCTGACCAAAATTTAGATCTAGCTTTTGATGGAGAAGCTTTGTTTGGAAAACACATTGACAATGTTTTCCAGGCAATAAAAACAGAAACAACCAAGTCATTGAGGACCTTACTATACAGAACGCTGCCCTTTCGTGATACCCGAGGTCGACGGCAACCATCTTATAGAGGGGGATACCAACAATACAGCTATCCCACCTATTCCTCCACTAATCAACATATTCAGTGCCCATAGCAGCAACAACAGCCACCATCGGCAGCCTCAGAGAGGAAAATCCAGACGACAAGGCAAGGATACCAGTCAACAACAATGACTTTTTCTAGGCCCCGGACGCTCCCCTCTCTTTTCCAACTAGGGTAGCAGGGAGAATAACCAATCATCTGCAGTGCTGGAAACTGATAACAACTGACCAATGGGTTGTAGCTCTTTTTCGATATGGGCCCACTTTGGAAATCATCCAAACACCTTCCCCATCTCAATCTTCCATCCAAAAACATCTGCTCCTTCTCAAGTGAGAGGTCAAAACCATGCTCAAGAAGGGTGCTTCAGAGAGAGTTCTCATATCACAGAGAGGAAAAAGTTTTTACCGATGTTTCTTTTTTATCCGCAAGTAGTCAAAGAGGTGGAGACCAATTCTAGATTTAAGAAACCTAAACAAATACCTAAAAAAACAGTCATTCCACATGGTTACGTTGCAAGCTATATGGCAACTCATCAATAGAGAGAGCTACATGTCATCCCTAGACCTTCAAGTTGCATATTTCCATGTCCCCTTCCATCTAAAACACTGGAAATGTCTTAGGTTCAAAGTAGCCGGCAGCCACTTTCAGTTCCAGGTGTTACTGTTCGGTCTCAAGTCCGCCCCCTGCATTTTTCCGAAATGCCTAGTACCTGTGGCATCCTTCCTCAACAACAAAAACACCAGGTTTTCCCATATCTCGACAACTTGCTGGTCATGGTTCCTTCTGTCCAGACTGCAAAAGCATCCACCATGGCCTGCATACACCTATTCAACGAGCTAGGCCTCGTTCTGAATCCGGACAATTCAGTTGTTCAACCTTCGTGGCGGATAACGTTCCAATTAGCCATGCTGGGCACAAAGCTAAACTGAGAATACCCCACAATGGAGAGACAATGGAAGCTGATGACTTTAGTAAGACTAGTACAAAAAGGAAGTCACTTTCCGGTCGCCCCACAAATCTCTCCTGAGTATGTCGTCTTCCTTCATTCATCTAATCCCATACTGTAATCTGCGCATGCATCCGCATCAAGAAACACTGGACAGTCAATGGGCACAGGCTACAGGAAGTTTCGACGACATCATACAGGTAATTCCACCTATCGTCAAATCGCTCACCTGGTGAACACAACGCGTAAATCTGTCAAACGGCCTGCCGTTCTGAACTCAAACCTCACTGTTAGTGAATACAACAAATGTTTCTCTAGAAGGGTGGGGAGCATACCTCCAGCATCTCCAGGTCAGCAGCAAATTTCCACATTCCCATTGTGGCCTTCACATCAATCTACTCGAGTTAAGGGCAGTAAGTACATCTTGCCTACAAGCCTTGCTTCCCAGGATTCTGTAGTCCTTAGTGCTCGTACTAACAGACAATGCAACCACCATGCTCTACATAAACAAGCACAGTATCACCATATCTCACCTACTGTCCAGGAACCTCAACTAATCAGGAAATGTTCCATCCATCACAAAATACATTTGACTGCAGAACACATACCTGGGAACCCGACCGCCATAGCAGACACCTTGAGCAAGCTGAAAACATCTTGCCATGAGTGGGAACTGGATCCAAAGACGCTGGGCGAAGTCTTCCTCCAGTGGGGCAAACCAAATCTGGACCTCTTTGTGACCCTCCACAACACAAAAGGCCAGTTCTTCACAACCTGGCATCCAACCAGGGTCATGGGAGCTGCATTTTTTATTGCATGGTCCGGCATATTTACCTACATCTTTCCTCCAATTCCTCTCCTCCCAAAACTCGCCAGGAAGATGAAGGCCAAGTCCTGCTAGATGATACTCCTAGCCCTAGAATGGCCTCGCCAGCACTGATTCAGAGAGCTTTTCTTTCTTTCAGTGCAGCGTCACATTCAACTTAAACTGATCCTATCGCTCCTGATGAGCCAGGAACAAGATCTACAACCAGACCCCAAGTCTGTTTGGTTACCAGCCTGGCTTCTGAGTTACACAAATTTGGACATCAGAACAATGCTTTGGATTGCAGGGACATACTAGCTAGAGCAAGGGCGGACAATAAAAACAAAACATGCTGCTTAAATTGGAAAATGTTGTGCATATGGTGCCAGAGAGCTAATGTACATTCCGTCTCCTATTCACTTGAAGAGATTTTACCTTCCCTTCTACACCTTGCTCTATTGAACTTGGCTAACGCTTCCATTAACGTACATCTCACAGCCATTTCTCGCCTTAGGAGATCCCCAACACGCCATCGCTATTGCCTGTGAGGCTCATTGAGAAATTCCTCAAAGGATTACTCAGAACATTTCCGCTGGTGACGCCTCCTCCTCTGCTTTGGCAGCTCAACACAGTACTTGCACATTTAATTATATTTCCTTTCAAGCCTATGCATAAAGCAGATATTGAATTTCTCTCCTGGAAGGTAGCTCTCCACGTCGCCCTCACCTCGGCAAGAAAAGTTAGCGAAATTCAGGCTTTCACAATCTAGGAGCCCTTCTTCCAGTTCAGGAACAAAAGGGTTATTCTCCTCACAAACCCTAATTTTATTACTAAAGTCCATCATACTTCCTTCTTAATTAGCCTGTGATTCTGAAGTTATTTTTTCCAATCCTTCAGGCATCAGCTGATTAAGCACTACGCTCTCTGGATATCAAAAGATGCTCATAGTTTTATTTGGAAAGAACTAAGAGTATTCACAAATCCAAACAACTCTTTTTAAGCCTACAGTGCACCAAGAAAGGGTTTCCCTCTAACAAAACAGAGGATCTCTAGATGGACATTTAGGGCCATTCTATTCTGTCATCAGAAGGCTTGTCAGCCTTTGAAATCAAAGGTGTGTGCTCATTCCACAAGTGCCATGTCCACGGCATTGTTTGCTGGTGTGTCGTTGCCAGATACCTGCAGAGTAGCAACATTACTGCTGGATTCAGAAGCCCTCAGAGATACAGCAGTGGGACAAGCTGTTCTAAGGCATCTTTTTCAATAATGGTTAGCCATTGCTTTCTTCCCGCCATCCGCTTAATTCTTACGTGCATTTTGCTTACTGCTTATATGTTTATATGTATTGTCCTTTGCACTAGATGATGAGTTGTATCTGTACAAAATGTGCTTGTTACTGCTCTCTACTCTGATTCAAGTATATGAATCTATGAACGTTCCAATACTGGAGTAAGAAAATAAGTTACCTACCTGCAACTGTAGTTCTCTATTATTGAAATCTTTCCTAGATAATAATAATAATAATAATAATAATAATAATCCACATTTGCGACCCACCCACCTACCCTGGGAAGCTCATCTTTATTCCTCTCAGTACAGTACTATGTATACGCATGCACGAGTGCTGGGGAAATCTGAGGAACTGGAGCTTCTCTCAAGAAGGTTCTACAGGGTGGCGTGAACTGATTGCTTGACTCATAAGTTTAATGTTTTTTTTAAATAATGACTAGGAAATGTTATTAAATCGAAAGGCCTAAGGCCTCTATGTTGTCTGTCTATTATGACATTACATTTCTACGGTACCGGAGACTCCTACTCGATGACGGGGAATGATTCAAGCTAGTGAATCTATGAAAGATTCCAATACTTGAGAACTGCAGTTATAGGTAAACAACTTTCCTTCTCTACCCACATGAAACTATGCATTTTTCAAGTTTTCGACAGTTTCAGGTTGCACTAGACCAGAGTGGGAAAATAGGTTATTGTGTACTCCTTTACCTGTAACCATCAGAGGTGCTGCCTACCATGAATGTAGAAGTTGGTGGCTAAATCTAGTCATTAAATTGCTGTTAAAAGTTAGGTGACTAGAATCACCCAAAAGAAAGTTCAGCTTAAAATACTCTGAAATTGGCAAATATAAGTCTAGATAGTTGACAGATTTGGAGGCTATTCACCAATTATGTACATACAATTCGAATCCTTATACATACATTTAGCCTGTGTGAGTGTCTTGAAACTGTATAATTTTTCCAGATGCCAGCTGAACGTTCCTTTACAGAAAGGTGCCCACAACACTGCTGCCATTAATAAAAGACCTGGAATCTAATTTATACTATCAACAATGGAAAAAATCCTATAGTTTTATCAGTGTGTTTCCTGGTCAAGACACCAACTATCACTCTGGGTAGGAAAAGTATTACTTCATACAGCCTCACACTGTAATTATTATAAATCCGCCTCCCAATAAATGGTATCCCCACAGAAACTTGCTAGTGTTTTGTGGTATCTGAGTGGTAAACCTGCCATTATCTTGTTAGTTTGTAAATGTGGAATTTGCATTTCTTTTGTAAAGTGGGAACGTTACTCAAGCAAATATTTCAAAACATTCCAGATGCTTCTTACATCATTCTTCCATAATAAGAGAATTTAGATTAGATTGGGTTCCTGGCTCTACAGATGTTATAATAGGTGTTCAGTTATATTTCAGTTAGGTGCAGCAAACATGAAAAAATAATACTTGCCTTATTTTAGGATTTTAAAGGTTTTCAGTTTAAGGATATGTATAAAGGTTGATTGAAATAATAAGGCTGCGGAGACTATATTCATACCTAATTTGCGATAGAACCGGCAACATTAATTTCACCTTCTACCCATCAACCTCCTCTTCGCAATACCAATATGCAACTCCTCCTTTCCTTCTGTACAGAAGGCATGAAGACCTGCGTTCACACAGAGTTGGCTGTTTGTTGCTAGTCATATAGTTATGAACCTTACTTTGTCCTTCTTTTAGAGCTTCAACCAGTCCTAAAGGTTGATGACCGACAACGATTAGCAAAGGAACGAAGAGTGGAGCGTGAAAAGCAAATAGGTGAGTGCTTATTGTCATTCTCTGCTGTTAATGTCACCAATGTGTTTTTCTTTGCTCTGAGCAATACAGTTGGACGTATAATCCAGTGAGTTGTTTCATTTTTAGAGAGTACATATTTGTCTGTTTAAAGTATTTATCATTATTGCTTAAATGCCACACACATACGCTAATCACTTGAGTGTCATGAGGGCAAATGGGACTATAAGATGGATCTGAAGTAGCATTAATGAAAATTCTAATGGCATATATATATATCGTATAACATAATTTACTGATCTTGTTGGCAAACCACTTTAAAATCCAGATTATTAGATAGAAAAGGTGTGGCATAAGACCAGGATCTTGAGGTCGTTTCAGAATTTGTAGCCTCATTGCTTGGATCAGGCAGTTCCACTGCTCAAAGACAAAATTGTATCAATGCTTTGCAATCGCAAAACATTGATCAGACAAAACCACCTCAAAGGGGGTGGTATCTGATTTGGAAATGGAAAGCTGTCCTTTTGGGGATCATGGTAGTAAGTCTTGAAGGGAGCAGGCAGTGGTTGTGTTCCCAAACAGGAAACATATTATTAAAGTAACACCAGTGTGTTAAAAAATGATGTGTTTATCGTTTGAGGAAAGAAATGCTAAGATGGTAGTCTGCTGTCAAAGCCAGTGGGTGTTTGATTGATTCAGATGCTCCGTCCATCACCACCCCCTTTTGTAGTGGGTGTTTGATTGATTCAGATGCTCCGTCCATCACCACCCCCTTTTGTACCGTCAAAGCCAGGCAATCATGCCTGCATTTGCAGTCATTCACATGGGATCCCAAATTATGCCCTGCCTAATTAATAATCATTAGGCAGCTCATACAATTTATGCTGTGACCATTTAGTACAGATGTTGCATCGCAAATTAAACCCAGTTGCATAACAGGCAAGTAGCATATCCGGATTTCCGAATGGGTTTTTGTATTCTCTACCCTGCTTTCTCTTCATTGAGCACTACAAATGATGGTGGGTTCTCTATGGTGTACTTGGAGAATGCATGTCTTCTTGCTTCTTGTTAGGAAAAAAGTTCGCCACACCTTGGTTTAAAAGGTAGTTGCGCATCTTGGGCCTTCCTATGAATTAACATATGGAAACCTCATATTGAATATAGTACAATGTTATGTATTATAGTTAACAGAATTGAACTGATGTATTAAGCCTAAAGAAAGTCCACCCACAAGAAGACGAAATAGCATTTGCTATCCATAGGCTTTTAGAAGTTGCACATGTACCAGCAACGCAATTTAATGGTGCACCTTGAATTAAATCATTATCCCCATTTTAAAGTCCAGTATTCCTGCTTTGCGTCATTGTGGGCTGAACATGGTTGCAAGAATGTCTCCGTTTACTGAAGAACAAGGAGCTGAAGCACATCTACTGATTCAGACCCCTGTGGAAGTCCTAGGCAAAATCCAGCAAGGATTTTGTGTTTTACTCCTTGACAAATTAGACCCTTGCATACTTGAATCACATTGAACAAAGAAACATCTTGTGTAAACATACTTGATCATGCCATACATACTTAGTGATTTTATTTTTACTTGCATTGAAACTAGGATTGGTATTTTTTCTATTTCCTACTTCTTTGGACCTAAATTGTTGTCCTCCTAGCATGAAAGGGGGTTGGAGTATTATGCACATGGAAGGAAGACTTGGGCGCCCCACACCCTTCCCCATTTGCACCCATTTCCTACTGTAAGGCTGACAGACACTTTGCAGTTACCTTTATGAACACCTGAGTGTAAATATTGCTTAATTAGTGTTTGTTCTAATTTCTCAGTTACAGACTTAATTTTGCCTTTCAGCCTTATTCTTGTGTCAAATGCTAAAGGTTACCAAATTCAAAGACGATGGTTCCTTTATTTCACATTGTTTCATGGGTTGCTCTACAACTGTGCCTGCTGTACTTGGATCCTCAACGTCATGTACATAGTACACGAAATGCAGTTTCAGTACTAGCTTCTCTAGAAGTTTGAAATGTGTATTAGATTAGAAACACACAACACAGTACAGGTGTTAAATTCAAACACAGCGTGTCTTCCAGACATTAAAATCAAATACTCTAATAATTAATAATAATCAATAGTGTTATGAGAAAATATAGAGGATTGTCTAATGAACAGAAGCTAGGTGGAAGAATGGGCAATTAGTTGAAATCAGTAACTTATGAAATACAGACAGAATTAAACTGATCAATAGTCATATTATTCCAAAAAGTCATATGTTACCAGTTTTAACATTTCCATTTTGCCTTGTAGCTAACCACTGCTTCCGCAATTAACAATGTGAAGTATGAGAATTTCCCCTTTGTTCTTTTAATGCAGTAGTTTATCTGTCTTAAGGAAGAAGTGTATTAACCTTTAACATAGTGACCTAGCCTCACCCTTGCAGGTCCAATGTCTGGAGGCTGGTACCCTTAATTGTCTTGTGGGATTTGCTTGCGCATCAATGTAGGTAGAGGTCAGTAGCAGAAAAGAGAGAACAGAAAATGTTCAACACATTATAAATAGATTAATCCTTATAACGAAGAAGATGAAGGGCCTTCATTTTGATATTTGAAGGATAAAATGATTACATTTTGTAAGATGGGGAGATGGAGACAACCTCAATCAATTTCATGCAAATGTTTCTAAATCTCTGCATCTCTTGACAAACCTATTCAGTAACTGTATGAGCCAAGCACTTTATTATTGTCATTACTTTTCCTACCATCATTCCAGCCTGGCTTGCTTTAAAATAGGAATAAATATTGGTAACCTCTGTTTTATTGCACCTGCTCCATAAAATATAAGTTACTGTTCCCATTACATTATCAAAACCACTCAATTACAATGCAGTGACAGCCTTTCTGTTCTCTAAGCATGGAGGACCACCCAATTACAATGCAGGAACAGTCTTTCTGTTTTCTCAGCATGGAGGTTCATTACTGTTGATATCTGGGTTTGGTCCGCTTTGCTCAGTTCCCTCATCTTTTCTACTGTGATCCATTTTAAATAATCTATTGCTGGAGGTGGAGGTCCTTCCAGAGACTTGTCCTCCAAGTAGCCCTTTGTATTGTTCACAGCTAATAGGAGGAAATGTAGCCTCCACAAATCTTGGGCATTAATATTTTCAACCTTTTTCCCCATTGACAATTAACATCAGTATTGTGAGCAAGATTCAAATCCTGTCGTCACTGGGGAGTGGCTCTGCATGATAAAATGTTCCAGATGTTTACTTCCTTGTCGCGACACAGAAAATAGATGCTCTCTATGCCCAGGAACAAATCTACGAAAATAAGGAGGCTAACTTCCATCTGAACTTTGAACATGTCCTGCCAGTTGGTAATGACTCATGATATAGAAAGGAACACATATTTATCTCAACTTAGATAACTAAATGTTCTGTGATTACTATTCTCTGCAGTCTTGAGTAATCCTCTGTCTGAGCTCTTCTGCTCCAACCCATGTTTATTCTCCTGTGAGGCCAAAGACTGCTTCTCAGAGCTGTTCTTCAGAGCTGTGCACCACATATAGACAAATGCATGCAACCCTGCACTACGTTCAATTTCCCAGATCTATCTATAGCATCTCCACTTGCCTCTATTATTTGTGCTGGTTGTTGCGGTCTGGAAATGTACTGCAGGGTTAATCCCAGAAGTATTTTCATTTTGTATTCTGCTTTTTTCTCTTTTTCTTTCAAACTTTAGCTTGTGCAGATTAATTTGCAACTTTGAATGAAGCTATTTCTAGTCTTGTACAAGTGAGTAACAGCACCAAACTAGACCAAATGTACTCTGTCATGCCTGGGGCATTTGTCCTTGATTCACTATTGTGTGTGTGCCTTCATGGCAAAATTGTCTGTACTAAAAATGTCCGTCACTTATGTAGAGCAACTGTGGCTAGAGGAGAGGTTTGATTTAATCTCATGGAGCAAGAATGGAAAGCAGAGCATTCTGTCTCAATGGAGTACCTTACTCGCCGACACTCAGGACGGTACTGAAGGATCCCTTTGTCCTTCTACATGTAACTTATTAGAAACCTCTCTGAGGGTGAAAATTGTGGATTCTACGTCTATCTTTCCTCCAACATTGTCAGATAGTTGCAGTTAGTAAGGACCAAGTAGTTGCTCACTCCAGTGGTCAGAGGCCTTTCAGAGACATTCTCCAAGCTAGAATCTCTGCTGCTGGACGTGATGACCCTTGACATTTTTGCGTTCAGGAAGTACTAGTGAGAGCTTAGGAAATCAGTGTGTTTGCATAGGTAAGTTGGGCCAGTCTCGGCTCATGCAGGTCTCTCTCACAAGTCTTACCTAAGCTAGGTGTAGCATACTCTGTACCTCAAACAATTGCTGGGAGTAAATCAAGGAGGGTTAGGACTGGGCCCCCTAGGTCCTTTCCAAGTCATTCTGGAGGAGAGTCAGCACTTCCCTGGTATTAGCAGTCTAACTCTAACAGACTTCTGTCTCTTGGGACACCCCCTTTTCAGTCTTGTTCTCAGGCTGGTTAACACCATGAAGAACAGCTCAAATCACAATATAGGCCAGTAGAAGCCCTGGAGCATGTGAATGAGGCCGCTACATGGCTAACAGCATGCTAAGTCCAATAGGTTTAATGAGATCTGGTACATTCAACGCAGGCAGAAACCCTCAAAACTAAGAGCATCCCTGTTAACCCTCCTCTTTGTCCACTTGTGCCCAAGAACGTAAGTATTGTGAATTCCAGGTGGGGCCCTGCTTCCAGGACTGGTGGTGATAGTGGCACCACTGAGGCAGGTAGTTTACATCCCATAAGGGAGGTACTTTGTGACCCTAACAAAAGCTTTCCAAGCCTTGTCCAGGGAGACCCTCACTCCCTCGCTGCATAATAACAATGTAGGAAAGTAGGATCTACTTTTATGGTTACCCCCACTTTTTGCCTGGTGCTAACCAGTTATTGACTAGTCTGACTGGGATCCTGCTAATCAAGGCCCCAGTCTATCTGCTTTCTCTCTTAAATTGTTGTGTTCAGTACTTGGGTGTACCCCAGATTGGATACTGGAGTACACGTATAAGTCCCTAGTATATGGCACTAAGGTAACCGGGCATTGATACCCCAGAGGTTTCTCATGGGCTGAAGCATGCATTATGCCACCCATGAGAGACCAATCAATATGGAACTACAAGCCTGCCATTACAGCCTGTGTGAGATGGCTGCAATGCTAGCACCACTTACTACAGATACAGGTTTCCTATATCTTGGGTCACTGCACTTAAAACCTATAAGTCACCCTTCTAGTAGGCCTTTGCATTCTTGAAGGCAGGGTGCTTGGTTCTAATTCCAATATTGATTTAGTGGGGGTCCCTAGATTACAGTCTGCCCCTGAGTTAGCAGGGCACCCCTACAACCTACGGAGTCCTTTATCCCAGGTTGTCAATGAAGCAGCCATATACCATTTAGGGGCACCACGTAATTACATAATGCCCGTCTTGAAACTGGCTGCAATGAATCCTATCATGTTTGATATCAAACATGTTGGAATCGTACCCCCACACCTTAAACAGTGTGGGAGCATGATTCCAAGCACTGGAAGAGCCCTCCGTTAGGCTCTCAGTGTTCCTGGTGCCAGCCTTCTAGAACCGGACATCACAAAATGGTTGCTGCCGACTAGAGACACAATTCTGCCCTCCTGCTTCTGAGCCAAGCTCAAGCAGGGGAAGGCAGAAAAATAGGCATCCTGTCACAGGGAGGGGTGACCACTTCCCAGACAGGATGTAGTGTATTGGGACCGGTTGGGTGCGCTTGCCAGGCCACTCAGTCTGCATGAGGGGCACATTTGGTGCCTCCTTGCATTGTCCAGTTCAAACCAGCTCTGGGAGCCGTTGACTCCCGCCCTGGCACCAAACTGGACAAAGGACATGGGAGTCGCCTCCCCCCTGTCCAGACCCTCCCCTTGGAGGGTCCTCTGAATCGTCCCAACCCTTTTTTTTAGGGTACTTAAGGGCTTACCTGTGGGGAGGTGCCTAGATTCGCCGTGGGACAAGATTCAGATCAGACACCACTTCTTCTTCTACCGTCTGGGCACTCTGGACTTTGCTGGACTTAGTTTGGGCTCTGCTTCGTCTCCCTTCCAGTCTGCTGCATCATCTGAGCCTGTGCACCATACAGGAACCTTCCAAGGCCGGTGGACATCAAAGACACCTGAAGGAATCTCCTTGGAAGTGAAGAAGTCACTTACCTGCATTCGCAGGCACCGCAACTAAGTCGACCGGTCTGCTGATCCTGAGCTCCTCCGGACTCCAAAAGGTTCTGCAACACAGGTGGTGGTTCTCCACAGCTCTCGAGGCCTGCCCTGCCCTCTTACCAAGTTTGAGGCCAGTGTCCCTCGTGGGTGCAGCAATAACTGAACCCCTGTGCACTGCTCAAACTTGCAGTTGCAAAGGCTTGTTGGCTTCCTTCCACCAAGATGTTCGGGCTCCAAGTAGCCCCAACCTCAAGCATCTCCAGCGACCAAAGTCTTTGTCCACGTCACATTGTGTGCCCCGTGGCCTGCATCTTTTGGTGAGATTCTTGAGGTCTTCTTGAGACTCCAATGCATCTGGCTTGTTGGTCCTATTGAGGATCACCTCTATTTCTTTTGGGCTCCCCTGATTGCCCGGGGCCTGCCTGGACTCCCCTGCTTGTGGTGAGTCCCCTGGACCTTACTGGTACCAGCATTGCACCTTCTTCGACTTCTGCATTGGTTGCCTTTGCCAAGACTTGTTGGTGCTCTCACGGAGAAACCGACCACTCAGCACTCGACATCCTTCATGGGACAGGTTGTCCACGACTCCTGGTCTTTCTCAGCATCGCACCAAAGGAGTATGCAGTCCCTTTAGGGTGGGGAAAGAAGGAGGCTAGGTTGGTCAACACCCTTACCAGGTAGTGGAGCGTGGGGGTCTCCCAATTTGGGAAGTGGGGCCCTCACACACCCATTTGGGTGTCATGCTTCATCATAGGGCTTGCGCCTCGTCAGGCCGTTGCTGCAATGCCTGACGGGCACCCTATGAGGGGCTCTTTGTATGAGATCTTTTTCCCAAACGTTCTAGGTGAGGTGTGTGTGAGGGGCCTAGTGGTGGAGATGTGAGGTGATGTGAGGAGAAATAAAATGAGGCGAGGTGGTGCTCCAAAATGAATTTTAATCTGCTAGCCCACTCGGAGGCAAAGCAAGGGTAGGTTCCCTCAACCTGTTTTCCAGGAAAACTCATGACATTAACTTTTGTAACGATTGTTGCTTTGCCTAACTATTGATGAGGCGTGACTTGAACCCAAATTGGGTTGGTTCCATGATTTATATTATTAAGGTACCTCATTGAAAGATCATCAGAGTGATTGGTTTATTTTCCATAACCAACCACCCGTGTAGAGTGTGCATCAAGATGGGTCCTGGAGAATTGCAGAGTGATTTACACACATAGGGCAAGAAACATGTTGACCATGACTACACACATATAGACACCT
Source organism: Lissotriton helveticus (assembly GCF_964261635.1). Taxonomy (NCBI): domain Eukaryota; kingdom Metazoa; phylum Chordata; class Amphibia; order Caudata; family Salamandridae; genus Lissotriton; species Lissotriton helveticus. The sequence continues at coordinate 1,405,899,740 of NC_136067.1, forward strand.
CTCTACATTATAATCGGCGGTATCCCTATTCTGGTTTTATTTGAGACGAGTGGGCAAAAAGAAATAAAGAAAATTCCGAAAGAAGAATCATCTGTGAAAGAAAAGGTGGTGTTCTCTTCTTATCATAGACAGAAGCACTTAAGAAGTATGTAAATTAAATTATGATTGTGGTACTCCTTTTGAAATAGACTAAGGGGAACATATCAGTCTACGAATACCAGTCATGGCGCACGTTTGTTTGCCCTGCCTCTCTTCTGTATACATGGTTTTAGTAGCAGGGCCTCTCTGTACACAGCCTTGGCAAGGTGGCGGATGAGAAAAAGCCTGATGTTCCAGGGCTTCCCTGATAACACTTCTTGTCAATATCCAAGGGAGACAGTTTCATGGTTAGCTGCTTCAGGAGTCTTCTCCTAGTATTTCTTTGTAATCCAGTCTTGAGCATCCTTCAGAAAGTAAAGCTGTGTCCAGGGGCTTCAGTCAACCATGGTGTTCCAGTCTCGTACTTCCTCATCTGACTCATAGTACTCCTGCACTTCCATCAGTGGGACATAACCCGGCTCCACAAAACACAAGACCACTTTATGCAAGAAGGAAGAGGACAATTCTCTTCCCCTTTATAAATTCATAACCGAAGAAATTGCCTTCAGTTATATTTTTATGAGATTTTCTTCTGACTACTTAGACATTCTAGCAATTGCCAGAAAATACATGACAAAGTACCAATACAGAACCAAGTGCCTAATGCTCTGCCATTGTGTATTGTCGAAGAGGAAGAGATCCTCTTTCTTGGTTTGTGGACAACATTTTATCCTTTCCTGAAAGTTTAGCAGAATTAAATGTTTAGTTTGATATGTGTAAGCTGTCATCACTTAAATACACGCAGGAAGGGGAATCTGTTTTCCCCTCTAATTTTAAAAAAGCACAACCCGTCTGGTTTTATGCATTGCTTTCCTCTCCATTCTACCCCTTCCAAGAAAGATATGAACATTATGCGTTCCCACCTTATGCGCAAGCCTTCTTTGGCCTGAAATTTTTCCCAATGTGGTTCTTTCGAGCTACCACTTGTTTCCAAACTTATTGTTTGAATTGTATTTCAATGAGGAAATCTGTTTCCAAGTTTTTCTCCCCTCATGCCTCTTCGGTCACTGGGATTCTTCAGAACATTCAGGTTAGGCGCATAATATCTTTTTACTATGACACAACTGGGGATCATTGTTTTTCAGGCAGGTGATTGAACATGTGAGAGTGCTTGAGACTGAAGAGCAATAAAGTGTGACAGCAACATGTAAGAGGTGTAGAACAGTGTGGAAACGCAAGGGGCTGGGAAGTAGCTATCAGGGGTACCAGGCCTGGGAATGCAAGGGGTTCACTTCACCCAAATTATTGCCTTTTAACCATCAAGCAGAGTGAATATCGGCGCTGTGTGGAATACTTGAACCCATGGCAAGCAATAAAGCGGTGGAAGAGGAAGCAAGGTAGCATGCAGTGAGTGTGGAAGGGGTTTGCACTCTTGCATCTCTCTCACGCTACAGTGAATTATGCATTGTACTATACCACCACCCATCTTACACAGCAAGCTCAGCCTCTTTCCTCAACTGAGAGCTCAGATGTTCCCTTTTATTCAAAATTACTCAAGGACTCAGTTGCCCCAATCAGGACGGTGATTGGGGCCTTTTGGCCTGCCACTTGTGAGGGCACCAATTTTACTATGTGTTACCTGGAAGAAAGTTAAACACCCAGTCAGTCTTCTTCCACGATTTCAGTGGATGTAAGACTGCTTTCAGTTACCCACTGTGTCCTTCGTACAACTTCATAAATATTATTTTTTTATTTGAGGTAGCTCCCAAGAGAAGGGCTTTAAGTATAACATTGTAAGACCTTCTTGAATCCTGTTTGACACATTACTCCTCAAAATCTTTTACTGTTGTAATGGAAAACAGTTCAATATTAAGGATGTAATTTGGCAACCTCATTTTGTGTGCATCAAATATGGGTCTGGTGTCCACCTCCTCAAATGTAATTTTGATAAAGGTAGGTGCCTTTTAGACGTTGAGCTTCATGCTGTCCTGCTTTATTCTTTGGAGACATGAGTCCCTTGCTCATTGCACCATCAGGATTCAAGCAAGCCGGGCCGAAGACGGCTGTAATGCCAGAAACCGGTCCCCGGAAGCTTGTTTCCTTCCCAGTGTAAGAATTGGCTTTTGTAGTTTGGTTTGCCCTGTTCCCATCATGCACTGGGACAGGAACAGACTAATTTGCATACAGCCAGGTTCTGAAACTGGGATGGTGCAATGAGCTAAAAAACGGTGTTGGATCTAGCCCTGATCTTTTGACTGGGTGAGAGTATTCTGCTTAATTCAGAGACTCTGTCCCTCACCACCCCTTGTTGTAAATATTTTTGTCCACCCTAAGCGTGGAAGGGTATACTCAGACATGAGTCCCTTGCTCATTGCACCATCAGGATTCAAGCAAGCCGGGCCGAAGACGGCTGTAATGCCAGAAACCGGTCCCCGGAAGCTTGTTTCCTTCCCAGTGTAAGAATTGGCTTTTGTAGTTTGGTTTGCCCTGTTCCCATCATGCACTGGGACAGGAACAGACTAATTTGCATACAGCCAGGTTGTGAAACTGGGATGGTGCAATGAGCTAAAAAACGGTGTTGGATCTAGCCCTGATCTTTTGACTGGGTGAGAGTATTCTGCTTAATTCAGAGACTCTGTCCCTCACCACCCCTTGTTGTAAATATTATTCTTTGGAGAGGCCACAAATTATTGCATGTGTTTTTCAACTTTGAGCATTCTGGCAGTAAAAACTGAGCCATATCACTATTTACCTTGGCAAATTTACACTATCTTCAATACCTTTGACACTTGGAATAGTATAGTCGTCTAATGACTTTAAGCTGCAGTTTTCACATCTAGTTCTGTGGCAAAATTGCCTTTTTGATTTTACTAAAATTGCATTTATAATATACCTATAGGGGCTTTCAGCCAGCCGTATTCATCGACTGGTCTGTTATTGTCATTCACATTTTCCTTCTTCCTTTTACAGCATGGGGCAGAGTATCAGCCTCTTCAGCCATTAGCTAACTTCACTGCCAGCGACTGCATTGTGCCCTGTCACAAGAAGCACTTCCAAACACAAAGTAGTTCCCTTATTGAGCGAGGGAAAATGCACGCTTTTTGAGAGCAAAATGTGCCCTGTCACAAGAAGCACTTCCAAACACAAAGTAGTTCCCTTATTGAGCGAGGGAAAATGCACGCTTTTTGAGAGCAAAAACAGTTTACTTTAGCCAGTGTTTTTTTTTAATTTTTATTTAGATTGATGAGGGCCAGGAAGCTTAACCAACAGTTACGTTTTCCCAAAACTATGAAAAGACTGACACTCATTGGATTTGCCAATGCTTTTTCTAGCGTGACAGTCGCCATTGTGATTAATCACAATCCAGTTTATGATCCTTAATCTGGTTGTTTTTTTCTTAACTTTAAAAAAAAAATTGTGGTCCATCGCCTTACACAACGCCCTCATTTCTTTTTCTTGTGTCACCTTTGTGAAAGACTGATAGTTACAGCTTCTCCCAGCTTTATTCGCAGCTCGTATTTCAGCTTTGTTCTTGGGTGGATTCATTTTTCTGCAACTCTGTCCCATCATGGGTTATTGCCCGCACGAGAATCCGCCTATTTAAACTAATATCCTTCTTGTAGTGGCGCTTACTAGTTGATGCACGTCACGTCATGACGTGACGTGCGGCGGCCATCTTAGGAGATGCGCGCGCATCCAGCATTGGAGGCGCGAGTTCCGAGAGAGACACAGCGCCGGCTCGGCGCTCTTCAGTTAAGCAATTGTAAGAAATAAAGAAACGTACTACCTTATAACTGGGTCATCGATTTATTAGAAAGTAGCAACATTACAGTGGCGACGAGGTCGGGACGCGACCAGAACCCTCGAGAGAGAATCACGGAAGCTCCAGCACATACAGACCCTGTGGCAGCAAGAACCGGAGAGGCCACGCAAGACACGAGTAGCGCCAACGGATCACAGCCAGGACCGAGGCCAAAGATAAGTGCACATAAAGAGAAAAAAAAACAACTGAAGAGCGTGGCAGAGCCCATAACTGCCCGAACAGAGAAGTCAGCAGGGGGGCGGCGCATAGACTGCGTACTAACCAGAAAAGCGCGCCAAACCCAAACAGCCCTCTTACACTAGAGGCAGCGAGCTGGCAGCCACAAAGCAGGAGGAGGGGGCTGACACCAAGAGTCCCCAGGCGCAACCCTACAAAGTAGAAGCAGACAGCACCCCAGGCAGCCCCACCAGCAAAGCGGACAGGGCATCCACAGGCAAGGGAGAGAAGATGAGCACACCAGCGGGGTACGCCATAGCGCCGGTCCAGTTCCTACCGAAACCAGGAGAGCCACTGATGAAGTGGGAGGACTGGCGAGAATATATAGATAACTTCATAGGAGTCCTGGAGGATGAAAATGAAGAGGAATTCAACTCCAAAAGGAAGAAACACATACTACTACTAAATCTGGGACCAGAAGGACTTAGGATATACAAGAGCCTGGTGCCCAAACAAAGAGATAGCACGGACGATGATGTGTATGCCCATGCCATTGATGACCTAAATGAACATTATCGACCCACTGTATGTGTATCAGTCGACAGATTCAATTTCCAGCAGAGGAAACAACGATCTGGAGAGTCGATCGAGGAAAACGTAGCGGCCCTGAAGAAACTAGCGGCCACGTGCAGGTACAGAGAGTGGGAGGAAGAGTTTATCAAAGACCAGATAGTGATGCACACCTCCAGCACGAACGTTCAAGACAAGCTGTGGGCAAGTGGAAACACCACACTCAAAGATGTGATGGTCATCGTCAAGCGAGCAGAGCTTGCACGCAGGTGCGCCGACGCTACCAAGAAAGACGCAGCACCCAGTGCCATGGTAAACAAGGTATACGAAGAGGAACCTCGCAGGGACCAGAAGTACAAGGGCCCCGCGCAAAAAGGACCCAACAAATGGCAAGGCAGCACGGGACAGCAAGGAAAACAAGCTGGCAACGACACCAAGAAAGCATGCTACAGGTGTGGGAGTTTGTCCCACGAGGCACACGACAGAAGATGTCCCGCATTCAGGGCCAAGTGCATGCACTGCGGCATCATCGGCCATTACGAGAAAGTGTGCCGGAAGAAATTGTCAAAGAGTGTGGTGCGATACGTTGACCGAGAAGAGGGAAACCAGGACGAAACCCATGATGAAGAAGTAGTCACGGTCTTATGCATATATGACCAGGTATTGAGCGTGGAGGGGACGAGGACAACCAAACCAGTACTAGAAATGAAGATGGGTGGAATAACCATCAGCCTGGTGGCGGATACTGGCTCCCCTTACACCATTGTGCAAAGAGCGGTGTGGGACGACACCTTCAGACCTAAGCTAGGACCTGAGTTGGAGAAACTGGACATCCGACCAGTCACATATAATGGCGACCGCATCCCTATGGTGGGCTTCCGGCTCCTAAAGTTCGAGTTCAGAGGCCGTTCAGCACTGTGTAAACTGTACGTCTCAGAGAGGGGACCGTCTGTACTGGGATGGCTGGATCAGGGTGACTTGGGAATAAAATTGGACCCAGGAGGGAAAGAACAGATCCTGCTCACAGAACCGGACACATGGCCCAATCTGTCGAAGTGGAAAGAAAATTATCCAAAGGTATTTGGAGGCACAGTGGGAAAACTGGTGAGATTCCAACACAAAATTATACTCAAGAACGACGCCAGTCCTGTAGCCCACAAAGTTAGGAATGTACCGATAGCGGTGAGAGAGGCAGTCCAAACAGAACTTCAAGACTTGGAAAGGAAGGGGATAATTGAACCCATTACCTGTGCGGAATGGCTCGCACCGTTGGTGGTAGTCATGAAGCCCAACGGAAAGGTCAGGCTTTGTGTTGACTTGAGGGAGCTAAACAAGAACATTGTCGTGGAAAAATTCCCCCTCCCAAGAATAGAGGAAATGTTGGCGAGAACCAGAGGGGTCAAATGATACTCCACCATCGATTTGACCTCCGCTTACCACCAAATAGAATTGCACCCGGATAGCAGAAAACTCACTTTATTCATCACCCCATTTGGCTGCTACCAGTTCCGCCGCATGCCGTTTGGACTGGCCTCAGCAGCCGCCGTGTTCCAGAAGTTAATGCACCAGCTGTTTAGGGACATGACGGGCATTCAATATTTCCAGGATGACATTCTGGTGATGGGGCGAGACAAAATGGACCACGATCAGAAGCTGGGAAAGGTGCTAAAAACCCTGGAAATCAAAGGCCTCACAGCTGAGTGGACAAAATGCCGACTGGGCCTGGAGTCAGTGACCTATCTAGGCCATGAAATTGGGGCACAAGGCATCACACCTAAAGCAGAAAATGTGAAGGCAATTGCTGAAGCTCCACCCCCCACCTACAAAGAGGAGGTTAGATCATTCCTGGGCATGGCGGAGTACTACAGTAAATTTGTGGTACACTTTGCTTCCAAGACACACCACATGAGGATGCTGACCAGGGAGAACACCAGTTTCCAATGGACACCAGAGGCTCAAAGTGAGTTTGACACAATCAAGAAGAACGTCACGGGAGCAGTGCCGCTAAAAGGATATGATCCACAGGGCGCCACGGTGCTCACAACCGACGCCAGTGATAAAGGCTTGGGTGCAGTGCTTATGCAAGATCGTGGACAGGGGCAGATGGAGACGATCCGTTTTGCATCCCGGACATTAACGGCCACTGAAAGCAAATACAGTGTAATTGAAAAGGAGATGTTGGCCGTGGTGTGGGCCACATCGAGATTCAGGCAGTTCCTCTGGGGGACCCGATTCCTGCTCAGGACAGACCATAAGCCCTTGGTGAAGGTGCTAACATCTAGTGGACACGCTAATGCCACTCCCAGAATATCCAAGATGACATTGAAACTACTTGAATTCAGGTACGATGTGGAGTACATTCCAGGAAATCGGAACCGAGTAGCAGACTACCTGAGCAGGGCAGCGGCCATGGAGCCAGGCGAAGAAGACCCCACTAACCAAGGCGAATTGGTAGCCCTAGTAGAGGATCAGGAGAAGATCATCAGCTACCAGGAGTGGACAGATGAATACGAGGAGGACAGTGTCATGAAGGAAGTAAAAATGTACATCATCAAGGGCTGGCCAGATAAACGACACGTGAGTGAACACATCAAGCCATACTATGAAGTGAGAGAAGAATTGTCGGTAGGGGACAGAGGAGTGTTTGTACATAGAGGAGCCAAAGTGATCCCCCCAAGGAACCTGATCACCAAGTTACTGGACATGTTACATGAGGGCCACCTCGGCATCGGAAAATTGAAATTAAGAGCAAAACAAAACTACTGGTGGCCCGGCATGGACATAAGAGCAGAGAGGCATGTCAGAGAGTGTCCACAGTGCCAAGGAGCTGACAAGACGCTCAAACCCCTGCGTCCTGCATTAGGACAGTTCGAAATTCCGCAGAACCCGTGGGAGGAGTTATCCATAGACATATTAGGACCCATTCTTGATGACCAGGGCACTCAGAAATATGTATGTGTCCTCATGGATCGATACTCCAAGTGGCCGGAGGTGAAGGTGGACGAGACCATGGACACGGAGAACATTCTAAGATTCTTGTCGGACACGTTCGTGAGAGAGGGTATCCCCAAGGCCATCCTCAGTGACAATGGCCCCCAATTCACGTCCGAAAGGTGGAACCAATTCATGCAGAGGAACGGCATCACGAGCAGACACACAGCCATCTACCATCCAGCTGGGAACGGCTTGGTGGAACGTTTTAACAGTGTGGTGATGGGTGCCGTACAAGCTGCGATTTCAGGCAACAAGGATTGGGAGAAAGCCATAGAGAACATGGTATGGGCCTACAGGATAACTCCAACTGGAGCCGGATACAGCCCATTCCAGATTTTGAGAGGGCGTGAGCCCTTCACCCATGACAACCGGGTTTGGAAGGAGAAAGTTATCACCAGTGAGTGGTCTCCAGCGGTGGTACGTGCCAACCTGGAAAAGGCACAGTCCATCTATACCAACCATTACAACAAACGGAAGAATGTGAAAGGAGCAAGATTGGAACAGGGCGAGTGGGTCAGAGTCAAGTTGGCAAAGTTACAGAAGAAAGGTGACAGTAAATACAGCAGGCCCATGCAAGTCAAGGAAGTATATGATCGGGCGGCCCTGCTGAGTGATGGAAATGTGTGGTCCCAAGACCGCATAGCCAAGTGCAACAAGATCCTGCAATGGAAGCAATTTGGAGACGACTGGGAAGATAGGGTCGAACCGAACATTGAGATGGATCAAGACACTGGTGAGCAGCATGGAGGAGGAAATGCTAGAGATGAACTGACAGAGGAGAGGAGAGTGAATGATCACCAAGAAACAGATATGGACTTACAAAGGAGGAACACAGAAGAGGCTGCCGCTGGGCTGAGAGAGGAAAGTAGCGAGGAGGTGCAGAGCCAAGGCCCCCCGGAGAACCCCGCCAGGGTGACCAGGAGTGGTAGGTCTGTGATGAGGCCCTCCAGGTTTCGAGATTACGATATGGACAGTGAACTGTAAGTGACTTTATTGTTGTTTGGAAAAAGGGGAGATATGTAGTGGCGCTTACTAGTTGATGCCGTCACGTCATGACGTGACGTGCGGCGACCATCTTAGGAGATGCGCGCGCATCCAGCATTGGAGGCGCGAGTTCCGAGAGAGACACAGCGCCGGCTCGGCGCTCTTCAGTTAAGCAATTGTAAGAAATAAAGAAACGTACTACCTTATAACTGGGTCATCGATTTATTAGAAAGTAGCAACATTACACTTCTCTCTTTGGTGCTGCTTTGTTTTTCTTCTCAAAGTTTTTTCTCAGACCTACATCACTTAGGGGCGCATGCATCAACCTATTTAGGAAGTGCAAACGGTGCGAATCGGTAAATTCGGCCGTTTGCACTTCCTAAATACGTATTTGGGATGCATCAAACACTTTTTCAATATTCGCTTTTTTTGCATTTCTTAAAAATGCAAATGCATTTAAGGAATCGCATTTGTGCAATTCCTTAAATGCAATGCATCAATTTAAAAAAAAATGCGAATTTTGAAATTGGAAGGGCAAATTAACACGAGGTTGACCCTCGTGTTACCGTATTTTCTGGCGTATAAGACGACTGGGCGTATAAGACGACCCCCTACTTTTCCTTTTAAAATATAGAGTTTGGGCTATATTCACTTGCTTATTAAATGACACCGGCGTATAAGACGACCCCCAACTTTTGAAAAGATGTTCAAGAGTTAAAAAGTCGTCTTATACGCCAGAAAATACGGTAATTTGCGAAAATCTGTCAAAAAGCAAAAAAATGCATTTTTTAAACTGTCATGTTTCAGACACACATGTCCTTAGGACATGTGTGTGTGAAACATGCACTTTCAAATGCATTTCAGGGGTGCAGGGGGGGGTCCTTTGGACCCCCCCCCTGCACCCTTGGAATGCATCAACAAATTGCGAATTTGTAAATGCCTTCCCATTCACTCCTACGGGCCTTTCGGCCCATAGGAATCAATGGGATTTTCGAAAAAGCAGTTAGGAATTCGGTATTTATTTGCGATTCGGTAAAAATTGCGATTTTTACCGAATCACAAATAAATACCAAAAAAAAAATGATGCATAGCATTTTGCAATTCTTAATTTGCGATTCAGTAATTTTCGCAAATTAAGAAATGCTAAATGTATGAATGATGCATGTGCCCCTCTGTGCCTACATCACTTAGGGGTAGATGTATCAAGATTCCATTTTGCGATTTCTAAATACCGATTTGTAAGGAATCGCTATTTAGAAATCGCAAAATGGAATGTATGTAGAAAATCGCAATTTTTTAGCGATTTCTTAGTCTTCCTTATTTGCGAATTCGCAATTTGCGAATTCGCATTTAAGGAATCATTTTGCATGCATTCCTATGGGCCAGGAGGCCCATAGGAATGATTGTGAAATAAATCTCAATTTGCGATTCGCAATTTGCTAATCGCAAATTGAGAATAATTTCAAGGGTGCAGGGGTGTCTCAAAGACACCCTGCTGCACCCCTGAAATTTACATGTGTGTGCATATGGCGCACATATATGCCCAATGGGCATGTATGTGTGTCACATGCCACCTTCACAAATGCCAAATAGGGCATGTTTAAAAGAAATCGCAAATTACCACCAACTAAATTAGCAATTTCTAAAACCTACATACAACGCATTTAAGGAATCTCTAAATTTGCGATTCCTTAAATGCTTAAGCAAAATAAGGAATCGCAAATTTTTGCGATTCCTTATTTTGCGATTTTTTAATACATATCAAAAAATGCAAAAATTCGCAGAATTCCGGACTTTGCAAATCGCAAAAGGCTTGATACATCTACCCCCTTAGTGCCTTTGAGCTCTCCTTCCTTTTTTCTCCGTGCTTTTTTCCCCCAGAGATTTTACTCTCTCTTGGGCATCTGATTAAACCTAGATGAGGACAAATAAATTCCCTAACTTGTCAGCAGGGTCGCGCATTTATCTCTTGGATATCAACACATCTCGTTCCGGGTTTGTGAGTGTTAGAGAAACAAGTCGAAAACAGTCTTGTGCTATTTATTGATGAACGAAATGATAACAAAATGCGCCATAGATGTAGCTTTAATTTCGGTCTGTTTAGGTTTTCCCTCCAATCTGTGTCCGGTGGCGATCTCACACTCTTGTGTCACCACACAAACAACGAAATGAAAAAAAAACATAAGTGATGTAGAAAAGAAACAAATCTACTGTTACATAATCGATTTTTAGGTCGAGCAATTTATTGCTCTGAACCTATTACATGTGACAAAACTCTCTTGAACAAGCGGATTTCTCACAAGGCATGTTGTGTACTGGAGCGTGGAGCTTCCCCAGGCGCGCGCTTGGCCTCACTCACACCCCATATGCCTGCTCCCCCTCCTCCGCCCCCCACGCCTCACACCAGACTCCCCCGCCGCTCGCCATATGCTTGTTCCCTCCCACTGGCAACCTGTAGCCACTGACAACAGTAAAGGCTTTGATCTATATCACACCCCTCTCCCACTCCCTCCTCCCACTTGTTAATTTGGGTACTATGAAAAATATAAGTTGTATTTCGTACATTTGCACTTTTATTTAAACGATAAATGTGCAGTCACACGTCAATACTTGCTCATGTAAAGCTCACAATGTGGCGATATAATACAGCAGCACACTCATTTATTTAAAATAAGTAGTTTTATCGACAAATACATTTGACCATCTGCAATTTCTTAAAAACATCTCAACCCTTTCCAACTCCCCATTCTGTTAACAAGACGCAAATGCAGGCCTTGCAGCAATGACAGACATCCTGGGGAGTCACTCAAAGGACTAATAATCTTATGTACCTGTCCTGTAAAAAACACAAAATGGAAAACACATTGTTTTCGTCTATAATTATTTACAATATAATAGGAAAAAACTGAGTACTGTGAAACTTAATATCTGAAAGAAACAGGTTAATATTAGATTCCTTACCTTAGAATATCCCCAGGTGTCAGACTGGATCCGGAAATTTTTGCGTAGCAGTTCCCTTGTGTGTCGGTAGGCGTCGTCTGCGGCTCCGCGTCTGTCGTCGGCGCCGTGGGCGCCGGAATGACGTCGCCGGAGTACTTAGACGCCGCCCTCGCGCGCTGACGTCAGTTCTTCTTTTTTCCGCGACAGCAAGCACCGATCCGGAAAAAGTGGTACCCTTAGTCAATTTTTGACTAAACTTTTTCGATCATTTTTGATCTACTTCGAAGTCTGTACGACTCCGACGGTGCCGGTAGGGATGCCCGGGTTCAAACCCTGCGACGACTGCGACCGACTGATGTCGGTTACCGACCCCCATCGCCGGTGTCTTCATTGCCTAGGTCTCGACCACGACGACAAGGCCTGCTCCGATTGTCGAGCCCTGACGTCTAAGGCTAGGCGGGAGCGGTCCCGCAAGCGGCTCGAGCTCCGGCAGTCTGCCCCGCGCCGCTCGAGGTCCCGGTCCGCGAGGAGGTCGAGGGACCGGTCGCGGGGTTGGAGTCACCATGGCTCCGGGAGTCGTCCACGGTCTTCAGGCTCCTCAGGTAATCACAAGAAGTCGAAGAGACGTCATCGCTCTTCCGACTCCCCCCCGACGCCCGTGCGCCGGGGGTTCAGGCGACACCGCCCACGCGGCTCTGCGGGCGTCGCGGCCTGCTCCATACCCGTCCCTGGGCAGCACGTGACGTCGGAGGAGATCGAGGCCATGAGGTCGCTCACTCCTCCGTCGAGCTCCGTGGTGCCTTCGGGCTCTGCAGCCCTGACTGGGAGTCCCAACGGGTCACGTGCTTCGGCCCGACGCCGTCGGGTGCTTCGGTCCCGATGCCGCCGGTGACTTCGGTCCCGGCGCCGCAGGCTCCCACAGGATCCCACAGGATCCGGTTGCGGATCCGGGTCGCCGCTGGTCGACCTCGCCGGCACCGGCCCCTAGGGTGTCGCCCCCGGCGCCACCTTTGGGCGGCGCCGTCTTCGATCTCTCCCCCGATTCGGGTCCGGCGCCGCTCGGCGCCGTATCCGACGTCGATGGGAGATTTCTACTTCTATGACCCGGCCCCATCCTTTGGTCCTGTGTTTCAGGAGATGGGTGGTGAGGGGGATTGGGAGGGGTCTGAAGACCCTCTGGCACGGGAGTGCCAGTCTTATCAGAACTGGTCAGGCTAGCCAGTGGTCTGGATACCTCGCCAGACACTGGTTTTGTCTCCCCTCCTACCGTGGCTACGGAGGAGGGGGCTGCTTATAGTGTGGTGTTGACAGGGGCAGCCAAGGCCTTGCACCTTGAGCGCCCCGTCGCAGCCGTGAGGACTAACCTCCTCACTGAGGTCCTTAAACCGCAGGCAAGCTCGGCCGAGCCTCTGCTGCCGTTTAATGAGGCCTTGTCTGACGTTCTTCTGGGCACCTGGTCCAGGCCCGCTACAGGTCAGCCTGTACATAGGAAAGTGGCCAGACGCCACCGCCCGGCTCCGGGCGACCCTGCTTTCCTGTCCACCCACCCCACCCCCGAGAGCCTGGTCATCCAGGCCTCTAACTCCCAGACCACATTCCTGACGGCTCCCCCCGATCAGGAATCCAAGAGGTATGCACAGTACAGGAAGAAAGTATTCTCATCCCTGAGTTTGGGATTGCGGTCAGTCAACACCGCATGCCTCTTGGGCCGCTACACCCACTCTCTGTGGGACACCGTTGTGGACGTACTGCCACAATGTCGGAGGAGGAGGTCCGGACTAAACTCACCCAAGCCCTTGCGGAGGGTCGAGATGCGGCACGGTACTCCATCCGGTGTGGGCTGGATACCACGGACTCACTGGGCAGAGCGATGGCAACGACGGTGGCGATTCGTCGCCACGCCTGGTTGAGGTCCGCCAACTTCTCGGCTGATGTCCAGAACACTCTTATGGACATGCTGTTTGATGGCCGTCGCCTCTCTGGCGACAAGGCAGACCATGTGCTTGAGCGCTTTAAGGACTCCAGGGCTACGGCCAAGTCCTTGGGCCTCTCGGCCCCGCGCCAGCAAACGGGTGCCTTTCGCTCCTTTCATGGCCCAGGAAGGGGCGCCCCCACACGTGCTGCCAGCCACGCACCGCAGTCTAACATCCAGCACGGTGGCGGCCGTGGAAACCGCCGTGGCGGCAGTCGGGGACAACGGCGCGGCCAGTCCACACCTGCCCCTGCAGCATCCGCCTCGAAACCTTCCTAGTCTGAGCTTTCAGGCCCATGTGACGCCAGTGGGAGGCAGGGTTCGCCATCACCACCTCCACTGGCGCACTGTAACATCGGACAGGTGGGTGCTGCAAATCGTCCGAAGGGGTTACTCCCTCCCCTTCGAGGCGACCCCTCCAGCCATGCCACTGCAGTACCACTGCGTGTCGGGGGATCACTTGACACTTCTCAGAGAGGAAGTTACGGCCCTCTTGGCCAAGGGGGCCATCGAGCGCGTTCCTGGGCCAGAGGTAGGGTCTGGTTGTTACTCTCACTACTTTCTGGTACCCAAGAAGGGCAAAGGGGGCCTATGCCCTATCTTGGACCTACGGAACGTCAACAGCATCCTCCGGCAGGAGAAGTTCAAGATGCTGACGCTAGCTCAGGTCCTAGCTGTCCTGGAGACTGGGTGGTAGCGTTGGACTTGCAGGACGCTTATTTTCATATCCCCGTCCTGCCGGCCCACCGGTGTTACCTGCGGTTCACGGTAGGCCTCGAGCACTTTCAGTTTACCGTGCTCCCCTTCGGCCTAACCAGCGCCCCCACGGGTCTTCACGAAAGTGATGGCGGTGGTCGCAGCTCATCTGCGCAGGCTAGGGGTTTCAGTCTTCCCCTACCTCGACGACTGGTTGTAGAAGGCGGGCTCGCCCCAGACCGTCGTCGGCCACCTCCAGACTACGGCCGACCTCCTGCACCTGCTGGGGTTCTCCATCAATGTGCCGAAGTCACACATGTGTCCCTCTCAGAAGCTCCTCTTCATCGGAGCGGTTCTAGACTCAGCGCAGTTTCGGGTTTATCCTCCCGAACAGCGGGTTCGAGATATTCAGGCTATGATTCTGATCTTTCAGCCGTTATCCCGAGTCGCGGTCAGGTTGACGCTGCGGCTTCTGGGGCTGATGGCCTCCTGCATCCTTCTGGTGCATCACGCCAGGTGGCGGATGCGGGCTCTGCAGTGGGACCTGAAGTTTCAGTGGGCCCAGCATCAGGGCAACTTGTCCGACCATGTCTTGATCTCGGAGGGCACTGCAAAACAGTTGCAGTGGTGGCTCACGGACCGTGATTGGGTCAGCGGCAGATCCCTCTCCCTACCCCAACTGTAGAACATAGTTGTGACGGGCACGTCCCTCCAGGGCTGGGGGGGTCCACATGGGAGAGGCGGAGATCAGAGGACTCTGGTCTCCGGCGGAGTCCCAGCTCCACATCAACCTTCTGGAGCTGCGGGCGATCCGGCTTGCACTGAAGGCATTCCTCCCCTCTGTCCGGAGGAGTGTAGGGCAGGTGTTCACGGACAACACCACCGCCATATGGTACTGCAACAAACAGGGCGGGGTGGGGTCGTGGACCCTATGCCAGGCGGCCCTGCGCCTCTGGCAGTGGCTGGAACATCAGGGCGTGACCCTGGTGGTTCAACACCTGGCAGGTTCTCTGAACGCCAGGGCGGACGAACTCAGCCGTCTGTGCATGATGGATCACGAATGGCGTCTGAACTCGGACGTGGCGCAAGGCCTCTTTCAGCAGTGGGGAGAGCCTTGGTTAGATCTATTCGCCACTGAAGAGAACGCGCAATGTCATCAGTTCTGCGCGTTGAAATTTCCAAGGCGGCACTCGCTCTGCGACGCTTTTCGTCGTGAGTGGAGCTGCGGTCTGTTGTACGCCTTTCCACCTATACCACTTCTGCCCAGAGTGCTGAAGAAGATCAGGCGCGACCGGGCCCAAGTTATCCTTGTGGCTCCGGACTGGGCACGAAGGTACTGGTATCCCGAGCTATTCAGTGCGTCTGTCGATCCCCCGATTCGTCTGCCTCTTCAGGAGGACCTTCTGTTGCAGCAGCAGGGGACGGTCCTCCACCCGAACCTGTCGAGTCTCCACCTCCATGCTTGGAGATTGAGCGACGACAGTTGAGGCCATTTGACTTGCCTCTTGAAGTTTGCACTGTGATTCTGGCTGCCAGGCGTCCCTCCACAAAGTCGGTATACGCCTGCAGGTGGAACACATTTGTGGCATGGTGCACAGCAAAGGCTGTGGATCCTCTCTCTGCACCCCTTTCTGAGGTTCTTCTTTTCCTTCTTTCTCTTGCCCAGCAGGGCTCTGCTCTGGGCACTATCAAGGGCTACCTTTCTGCCCTTTCAGCCTTCTTGGGGCTACCTGATCAGCCATCTTTGTTCAAGGTCCCCCATTGTAAATAGGTTTTTGAAGGGCATCACACACATGTTTCCTCCTGTTCCATTCGTGATGCCTCAGTGGGACTTGAACCTTGTACTTACTTTTTTGATGTGCGCTCCCTTTGAGCCACTTCATAACTGTCCTCTCCGCCTTCTTACTCTGAAGACTGCTTCCCTGGTTGCCATCACCTCTGCCAGGAGGGTGAGTGAACTCCAGGCTCTTTCCTCTAAACCTCCTTTCCTTTCTGTCCATCCGGACAAAGGTGTGTTTCGGACAAGACCCTCTTTCCTGCCCAAGGTAGTCACAGCCTTCCACATCGGGCAGTCCATCACTTTGCCCATCTTCTTTCCGCCTCCGCATCCCTCGAAAGAGGAAGAGAGGCTCCACCGTCTGGACCCAAAACGTGCGCTCTCCTTCTATCTGGATCGCACTCGCCAGTTCCGGGTGGATGACCAACTCTTTGATGGTTACGTGGGTGCTAAGAAAGGTCGGGCGGTGCACAAGTAGACCATCTCTTGGTGGGTCGTCTTGTGCATCAAAGTATGCTACTCCTTGGCTAAAAAGGAGCCTCCTGTTGGGCTGAGTGCCCATTCCACTCGGGCCACGGCGGCTACTACTGCCCTGGGCCGGGGAGTTCCCTTGCAGGACATATGTCAGGCAGCTACGTGAGCTTCGCTGCACACGTTTGCAAGACACTACTGCCTGGACAGCCAAGTCCGGAGGGATGGCTTCTTTAGCCGTTCCGTCCTCCAGGACTTTCTGGTGTGATTATTGGTTCGCAGACCCACCACCGGGGTTGGTATTGCTGGGGTATCTATTCTAAGGTAAGGAATCTAATACTAACCTGTTTCTTTCAGATGCACAAGTTACTTACCTTCGGTAACGATATATCTGTAAGAAACAGTAGTTAGTATTAGATTCCTTACCGACCTACCCATCCTCCCCGTTCTGCAAACCGATATCTAGGGTTAAGGTCATGCCCTTTCAGGGCCCTAGTTTTATGGCCCCAGTGTTGGTTTTTATCATGGCTCTGCGTTTCTGGCGGGGAAAACCTGTGTATAAGAACTGACTTCAGCGCGCGAGGGCGGCGTCTAAGTACTCCGGCGACGTCATTCCGGCGCCCACGACGCCGACGACGGACGCGGAGCCGCAGACGATGCCTACCGACGCGCAAGGGTACTGCTACGCAAAAATTTCCGGATCCAGTCTGACGCCTGGGGATATTCTAAGGTAAGGAATCTAGTACTAACTACTGTTTCTTACAGATATATCGTTACCGAAGGTAAGTAATTTGTGCGTTAACAGATTTCTTTCATAAAGCCCTCTTTATATATTCTGATTGGCTTCACTTTCATGTCACAGTTGTTAACTTAAGATTCAAGTGCACTTATATCAGTTCTTCCCTTCCACTACTTGTCTACTCGTAACAAGTGCATCGTTTTACCGGTTTGTGGTTGCTCTCCAGATAAACAACATTCCGTTTCATACAGCGCTTCAATACCGTTCTGTTTCAGACAGCGCTTTAACCCCTTCCATGCGCATGACGAGATGAGCTCGTCATGAGTTGCGCCGCTCGCATGCTCATGACGAGCTCAGCTCGTCATGTAACGCGGCTTTTCGCAAAAAGCCGCACAGCGCACAAATAGCGGCCCCACGCATGCGGTTAATACCGTTGTTTACCCTGTTTCCCAATCCGGTCACTTTTGGCAGAGGGAGTCTCCGAGGCACACACAAATAAAGTGGAGTGCCCAGTAACGCACATTTTAATCGAGTGGCAAATCTGGGCTTAGTACAGATGTGTCCGCAGCGGACAATGTACTCACTGCAGTGCCTCGCTTCTCAAGTGAACAGTGAAGCGCTATTTTTTTTTGGTCTCACTGAGCCACACACACCACCCCCCACACAACCCCACACACACACACACCCCACACACAGACCCAAACCCCCACCCCCACCCCCACACACACCCCCAAACACACAAACCCCCCCACACACACCCACACCACCCCACACACACACCCCCCACACACAACCCCCACACACAACCCCACACCCCCAGCCCACATACACACACAACCCCCACACACACAACCCCCCACACACACCCACACACACCCACAACCCCCCACACTCACAACCCCACCCACACACAACCCCACCTACACACAACCCCCCACACACAACCCCCCACACACACAACCCCCCCACACTCAACCCCACACACACACAACCCCACACACACAACCCCACACACACAACCCCCCCACACACAACACCACACACACAACACTACGCACACAACCCCACACCCACAACCCCACCCCCCCCACCCCACCCACAGACACCCCCCACCCACAGACACACCCCACACACACACACACACACACACCCCCCACACACACACATCCCCCCCACACACACATCCCCCACACACACATCCCCCCCCACACACACCCCCACACACATCCCCCCCCACACACACACCCACACCCCCCACATACACACCCCACACACACCCCACACACACCCACACCCCCACACATCCCCCCCACACACACACCCACACTCCCACACACACACCCCACACACACCCACACCCCCCACACACACCCCCACCCCACACCCACACACACAACCCCACACACGCAACCCCACACACACCCCGACACACACAACCCCCCACACACACACACAACCCCACACACACACACAACCCCACACACACACACAACCCCCCCCCACACACACAACCCCAAACACACACAACCCCCCACACACAACCCCCCACACACAACCCCCCCACACACACAACCCCCCCACACACACAACCCCCCACACACACAACCCCCCACACACACAACCCCCCACACACACAACCCCCCACACACACAACCCCCCACACACACAACCCCCCACACATACAACCCCACACACATACAACCCCACACACATACAACCCCACACACATACAACCCCACACACATACAACCCCACACACATACAACCCCACCCACACACACAACACACACACACACAACTACACACACACAATCACAAGCACACAACCACACTCAGCCACAGTCAACCCCACAACCACACACACAACCCCACACACAACCCCACACACAACCCCACACACAACCCCAAACACAACACACAACCACACACACAACACACAACCACACACACAACCCCACACACAACTACACACAACCACACACACAACAATCTATCTATCTATTGCACTCACTCTATCTCTCTATCTATCGCCCTCACTCTATCTATCTATCGCCCTCACTCTATCGCCCTCACTCTATCACCCTATCTCAATCTATCTGTCTATTGCACTCACTCTATCTATCTGTCTATCTATCATCCTCTATCTATCTCCCTCACTCTATCGCCCTTCCTCTATCTATCTCCCTCACTCTATCTATCGCCCTCACTCTCTCTATCGTACTCACTCTATCTATCTATCGCACTCACTCTCTCTATCGCACTCACTCTATCTATCTATCGCACTCACTCTATCGCATAACCACAGCATCACTCAGGGGCACCACAGCATCACTCAGGGGCACCACAGCATCAATCTGTGCAACCATTCAACAACAACTGGTTCAAATATGTTCTCTCAATGTCTCAAACTTTATTACAAATGTCACAAAAAGATGTTAATATTTCGCTTCTGTTCTTGGATTTTCGTCACAATAAAATACACTTAACACAATCTTCACAAAAGTTATTTACAAAAGTTTAAGCTATTGCTATTATAAATTACAATAATTTTTATTTAAGTATTAATTATTTAAAAAAATTAAAAGCCATTGTTATTTGTAATAACAATACATCTAAGTCACGTAAATACAACACATATTGCATTACAAATGCTATAGGTGTCACATTTGCGAAAGTTATAACTATTGGCATTGTAAATGACAAAGCTATTAATTTAGCTATTTTCAAAACCAACACAGAAATAAAAAATGTGTCATTTACAATACCAATAGCTCAAAATTTCCTAATGCGAGACCTATTGCATTGCAAATGCTTGTTCTTATTGCCAGCTAGATAGTGTAATCGCCCCCTGACGCTTTATATTCTTTCAGGCCCTTACATTGTCTCGCGGTCCACCCATCGCATCTAATCCTTCTTCCTAGCATGTGACTCAGCTGCAGCTTAAAAACGGAATCCTCTTGCCGGAAAGGCTTTGTCTGCAGTGACAGGAACAAGAATACATTTTAGTGGTTCCTGGCTGCCCTGCTCTCCTCCCCGAGCATATAGATACTTAATTTGGTGTGTGTTTGCAGTCTACCTGTAAAAGGCTACAGCTGCAGAAACTGAACAAACACAGTGATCCCTCCTTGCACCACGGCCTGTCGCTTCTAATCGATGGTGCATGGCCTAATTCTCAAACGAGATTGCAATTTGCAACCCTCCCCACAGACTTATTCCGACGGGGTCAGATGATTACAGAGGCAGGTTCAGTGGGAATGAACTCCTTTGTAAAAGAAAATTAACACTTTAAGAGGAAATAACGCGGTCTTCCTTTTTAACAGGTACGTATTACTTTTTCAATAAGCATGAACAAAATACATCTAGCTTATCACACAGCCTATTGAAAAGAATTACTATTCAATATATTAAACCATCATTTTTCTATTTTGATACCACAGACAGTCCACTAAATTAACAAGCAAAAACTCTTCCGATAGTGCGCTTGTATCGATTTTTCACAGTAACAGGTGTAGAAGTGTTGTGAAACAAAGTAATTTCCGTACCTTCCCAAAAAAAATATGTTAACGAAAATAAAATAAGTGATGTTTTAAGGGGCAACCTTTGACACATGGGGGTGTCAGGGCATGCAGTACCTGCAACACACACAGCAGAACAAGGGAGGAAGGGAGACGAGACGCATGGGGAGCAGCAGCCTTTGATGTGCCGGCTGGCC
Source organism: Lissotriton helveticus (assembly GCF_964261635.1). Lineage (NCBI taxonomy): Eukaryota > Metazoa > Chordata > Amphibia > Caudata > Salamandridae > Lissotriton > Lissotriton helveticus. The sequence goes on from NC_136067.1 coordinate 1,405,920,652, forward strand.
ATGCAGTGAATAATTAGGGGAGGAGAAATGCCGGCCTGAGGCCGAGCGCAAAGCAACAGATGGCTTTGTTGTGGTGAGGTCACATACTCCTGAGGCACAGCCGGGAGATCCCTGTATTTTAAACTTTGTTTTGATTAAAAAATATTGTTTTACCTGCTTTGCGCCACCTCCTGGGCACTCCCCTGCCCTAATTTAACTCCTTATTCGCCGCGCAGCCGATCTAAACGTGCCACGGCACCAACTTTTCCGCCGCCATTTTCCTCCATCAGCCCTAGGCCACGGCCCTGAGGCCACGCCCCCTGCCGGATACCTGCTATAAAAAGGCGCGTTCTGCACTCGCTCGCAGTAAGAGGTCACATACTCCTGAGGCACAGCCGGGAGATCGCTGTATTTTAAACTTTGTTTTGATTAAAAAATATTGTTTTACCTGCTTTGCACCACCTCCTGGGCACTCCCCTGCCCTAATTTCACTCCTTATTCGCCGCGCAGCCGATCTAAACGCTGCCACGGCACCAACTTTTCCGCCGCCATTCTCCTCCATCAGCCCTAGGCCACGCCCACGGCCCTGAGACCACGCTCCTTCCCTCCCAATAAACAATGTGCCCCCCCTGGACGCGCAGCGGACGCGCGCAGCGGGCGCGCCGTCTGCGCCCGTCCGCGCCAGACTGGGCCCAGGGGTCAGTCTCGCCGGCCATTCTATCTCATACTCGGCTGACTCCCTCAGGGACCTACAACTCACCCATCTTATCCCCTCCCCCACCACCATCAGACGAATCACTACCACCGGCATTATCTCGTCTGACCGGCAGACTACCAGTCGGAGCATGCCCCCCGCCAAACCGGGCGCGAACGATACCACCATTCGGGTGCTGTATTTGAACACCCGCTCCATGGTAAAGCATCACGCCGATATCTTTATCCTCCTATCCACCGAGAAACCGGACGTGCTCCTACTCACGGAGACCTGGCTGACCTCGGACTCTCTCCCTGACATTCTGGATGGCACTCCCCCCTGATTATTACATCCTCCGCGCTGACCGTCAAGGCAACCGCCCGGGAGGCGGAGTGGCCGCCATAATATCTAAACACCTCAATTTCATCTCCACTTCCTCCCTCTCCCTCCCGGGAGTCGATAACCTTATCCTCAGCCTAAAAACGGATCTAGGTGCCTTAACACTCCTTCTCCTCTACCGACCCCCCCAACCCATGGCCTCCTTTGCTGCTACCCTGACCGACCAGCTGATCAACCTACTCACTTCCAACCCCAGATTCGCCCTCTTCAGCGATCTCAACTACTGGTTCGACGATGCCAACGCCGGGCCCCATGCTCTGGAGATCTTTCAGTCCCTTACCAGCCTCAACCTGACTCAACAGATCACCTCGGCTACCCATATTAAGGGCCACATCTTGGACCAGATATGGTCCCAAAACCTGACCACCTCCCCCCATCCGTCTCCCCTTGCATCTGGTCAGACCACCACTTAGTGGATACTATCCTCACTGTCAACGGCAAAATGTCCATCCCACTGTTGGCAGGTGGCCTTTCCCGCAAATGGAGCTCCCACGATTCCCAAGGTCTGCTCGCGACCCTCTCCGATACCCGGCCCACCCTCAACCCGCCCACCAACACTAATATTGACGAGCTGGACTGTGACATCGACACTTGGCTGAAGTCAGCCAGTGACATATTTGCCCCCCTCACCAAATTCCCCCCGACCAGACACCACAACTCCCACAGATGGTTCACGGATGACCTAAAAAAACTCAAACTGAAAGTGCGCCAGCTGGAAAGGACATGGAGACGTAACTACTCTGAAGCAGACAGACTGCAATACAACCTAGCCCGGAGAGACTACAAAATCGCAATCTCCTCAGCCAAATCATCTCACTTCTCCAACCGAATCTCCTCTTCAGACAACAAATCTAAAGAAGTGTTCCGCATCATGAACGAACTCGCCTCTGATGATAGAACTCTTCCAGGTCAAACCCCAACCCAAGGAACCTGCGACGCCCTCAACCTCTTCTTCGTTGAGAAAATTAATAAAATCAAGGCTTCAATCACCATCTCTCCCCGGACTCCCTTTTCTGATACTCCCCGCAACAATTCATCTGTCTGTTCAGACTTCCCGGCCCTCAACTCTGCTTCCCTGGCCCAGCTTGCGTCCCGGGTAAAATCAGGTTCCCCGAACGACGTCTGCCCTCCCTTGATCCTGCGGAGTATCTGTCACTCCCTTCCCGAATGTATCTTACCTCTGATGAACAGCTCGCTCAGCACAGGCACTGTCCCCAGCTCTTTCAAAGAGGCCATCCTAGTCCCGCTACTGAAAAAACCTGGCGCGGACCCAGCAGATCTGTCCAATTTCCGTCCCATTTCGCTCCTACCCTTCCTTTCCAAAATAATCGAGGCGCATGTCACCCAATGCCTCTCCAAATTTATCGAGTCATCTAGCTACCTGGAACCGAACCAGGCGGGCTTCTGGCCTACCTTTTCAACGGAGGCTGTCATCTTGGCTGTCCTTGACACGCTGAGGAGGAACGCCGACGCAGGGATCCCCCAGGCCCTCATACTCCTGGACCTATCGGCTGCATTCGAGACGGTGGACCACAACATCCTGCTCCACCGTGTCGAACAGGCCGGCATCCAAGGCCTCGTCCTGAGCTGGATACAATCATTCTTGTCCGGAAGATCACAGGCCGTCCGGCAGGGCCCCTACACAGCGCCCAAAACCCTCACAACATGTGGTGTCCCCCAGGGCTCTTCCCTGTCACCCCTATTGTTTAACCTTTACCTCCGGCCCCTACTTCACTCACTCCATAACTGGGATATCACAGTATATAACTATGCCGACGATCTGCAGATCATCTTCCCCCTCAACTCCCAGAACGCGGTAGCCAACTTCCACTCCGCCATGGTCCACATACAGGAATGGATGAACGCCAACCATTTGAAATTGAACCCTGGGAAAACAGAGCTCCTTCTTCCGGGCTCCAGCCCTACTGTCTGGGGGGCCCACTTCTGGCCCATGGAACTGGGCACCCCACCAACCCCCGCGAACACTGTAAAGAGCCTCGGCGTGACCATCGACGCCGAACTCTCCCTCCGATCTCAAGTCGGCTCTGTGGTTTCATCCTGTTCCTTCCAACTTGGCAAGATCCGCAAAATCAGCCACTTACTCCCACCTGCTGCTCTAATCCAAGTGATCGTCTCCCTAGTGCTCTCTCGCTTGGACTTCTCTAACTCCCTCTATTACGGCCTTCCCAAATCACTCCTTTACCGCCTACAGGTAGTCCAGAACCAAGCAGCCCGCCTCATTCACAAATCCCCCAAATGGCAATCGGCCAAACCACTGCTGCACAAACTGCACTGGTTGCCTATAGAGCCGAGAGTGGCCTTCAAGGTGGGCTGCCTCACGTTCAGAGCCCTTCACGGCACCAGCCCCGCCTTGATAACCTCACTCATCCATCCTTATTGCCCTACTCGCAACCTACGCTCTTCCCACCTTCACAAGCTGGTCGTGCCCAAAACCAGAACCAATAAATTCGGTGGACAAAGGTTTGCCCTCCTGGCCCCAAAGTTCTGGAATCCCCTCCCTCTGACCATTAAATCTAGCGGCTCCCTCCTTCATTTTAGGAAGCAGCTTAAAACCTTCCTCTTCCCCCCAGCCTGCTAATTCCTGTAATCTCCCAGCTGCATCTGACCTCTGTCCTACAGCGCCAGGAAACTCATGGCGTCAGTACGCTCTATAAATGTCATTTAATAATAATAATAATAATAATGATTTCCACACACATCAAGGGATCGAAAGTTAGCACAAAAGCATTGTTGAAACCAAGCACTCATTTTCAGTGGAGCAAGCTTTGTGCCCCTTTAAGTGGAGGGCCCCTTTATAAATAATTATAAAATGGTTTGTGTTTCTATTTGTATGTAAGACACATAGGTTGGCCACAAAGGGGAAAACGAGGCACAAATAAATAGAAAAGGTGAGCGTTAATATTTTGTTAAATAATCTTTCTTAGCACACTATAAAATACAGACGGTAAGAAAATCTACAACATGCGTTGTTAAAGATCGGACAGCCAGTCGATATATGAGGGAAAAAACCTGGAGAAATAACATCCAGTCCACTTTCGAGGGCTTATTTTTCGGCTTTAACACACAATAACGTAATGCATTGTATAAAAACTTACCTTTCAAGTAGGCTTGAACGAGATCTGCAACTGGCAAAATACCGATAAGATCTGATGTATACTTAGGCAAAAGCAGGGGTTTCGAACGTCTTAAAAATACCATCTGGGAAATAAAAAAACATACTTTACCCAATGGTCCGTGGTCTGAGGAAACAGTGTTTAAGATCCGCCAAACTTTGAAGAAAAAAGGAAAGGCAGAGGCAGCCAGCCACACGACTCTTGGGGTTAGCAACTTTGCAATGGCAAACACGCGTCTTCTGATTGGATGGAAGGATAGCGTCTTTACTGTCTGCACTATCTCCCTTGCCATGTGCCATTTTATACTTGTTAACACTTGACAATGCAGACACAAACAGTGCAAAGGTCTGAGTTTGTTTGAGCGCTGTAAAGAGCCTCGCACGTTTAGTGCTCTCGTCCGCATGCGTTGCAACATTGTCAACAATACGTTTTCACCGACTAACTTCAAATGTAAGTTTTAAATCGACGCGAAAGTGTCAAGCAAAAAAAAGACTTATTTTATGGTGGAAATTGGGCTGAAGATTAACAAGCCCTCAGCATTGCTGTGGTGGGGCGGGGGGGGAGGCGGGGAGAGGCAAGAAGGGAAGAATAGGGGCCGGGAGCAGCAGCCTTTGATGTGCCGGCCGGCCGTGCAGTGAATAATTAGGGGAGGAGAAATGCCGGCTGGGGGAAGCTTGAGATGCCTGAGGAGGCTGGTGGCTTTGATGTGGACGCGCTTTTTGCCAATGCGCTTGCGCATTGAGCTTGTTTTTCTCGGGCACTGCAACAAATCGCCGAGATGGTTAAGCTCTGTTTAAGCCACAATATAGCTCGCCAGCTATGCGCAAGCGCATCAGCAGGCGAGCCCTAAAAATGCGTGTTTTTCGTTCACGGGGGTGCGAGATTAAATAGCTGTGAAATATGTCCCCAGATTGTATTTATTGCGCGTGCTGTAGGCGCATCTCACAAAAGTGGAGGTAGCATCTCCAAAGATCCATTGAGCAGAATCAGAATCTTTATACCTTCTAGGTCTTAGCTACTGACAGCTGTAGCCATTACCATGCAGACTGAATGTTACCAAAACACAGCATATACATAGAGCGGTCCCTGTGGTCATTATTGGACGGCTTTGTTGTTTGTCTCAGATGTCTGCCGCTGATTCAATAACTTTCCTCTCTATTCTTCTTTTACTCCACCACAGAATCATTTAGCTGTCAGTGTTGTGATTGGATGAGTTTTATTCTTTAGGTGCCTACTTTATGGGACTTTTTTTTTTTATTAAGCACTCCATGGTGGGTGCATATCATTCCATTTACATTTACATTCCTTGCTTTTACACCATTTTCCCTCCTTTTTTCTTCCCAGACCTACCACCATCTTCTCAGTTTAGCCCCCCCCCCGTTTCTTCGATACTTCCATGTTGATTTTTTCTCATCTTTTTTTGCATTTTTTTTTTAAACACGGGCCTGTCCGCCAAAAAATCCAACTGGGCTGCTCAATTATTTTAGTGCATTTCTTGTGAACTTCTTTTTTGTCCTTCTCTTTTTTTAAAACATATTTGAGCTTACCCTTCTAATGTGGCCGTGTTATAACAGTAAATTAAAACAGGTCACATTCACCACGACATTTGTGCACACATGCGGAACGACGCAAACTTGCACACTGGTATTTGGGTCATAACAAATGCATTCATATGCGTCACAACGCATGTGTGCGCGTCAGCATCCATTATGGAATGGGTTTTCTTTAATTGAAAGCCCATTCCAAGACTGCCAAGCAAGCATGTGTGTGCGCTTGTGTAATTTGAAAAACACATTAGCTATACAGTCTGCTAGCGCTTGTTTTTGCCAATCGCTATCAATACTGACCGCCTACTTACTAGTTGTCGTCCTGAAAGAATCATGGCCCATTGGACTGCTCAATTAGACTCCAGATTGCATCCAAATTAAAGTGAAATAAATTGTTAGCAACCTTTCTTTTTCGCCGTTGTACAAATAAACCAGCATTGGTAAAGTCATTATGTCTGGCCTTTGGACTCAATTGGCTTTGGCAGTGGTTGTTAGCCATGCTGTGTCACATGGCTAAAGATTTTTAAAATAAAAAAGCAGTGTCATGTTGTTGGCATATGCACCACACCTGCAAAATGACAGACGCTTTTGTTTCCTCAGTAATTACTGATCCAAGTTGGATCAGTACATTTTCTTTTTAAGAAAAAACGCGGGTCAATGGGCTGCAACACTGGGTGGGAGCAACACGGGAAATTGAGGGGGGAAAAGCAACACAGAGGCAAGTGAAAAGTAAAACTGGGAGCGTGGGTCTGGGCAGAATCAAAACAGTGGCACACTGTTGGGAGAAAGTGACATGGAGAGCATGAGTGGTGGAAAAGCAGATGACAAAGAGATCAAAGTGGAGCGCTAGGGAGAGCAATCGAGCATAAAAGAAATGTAGAACGATGGGGGGACAGGTGCACGGGCGAGAAAGCAATGGGCGGCATTATACAAAGACGGTTACACATGGAGGGGACAGGGAGAAGCAGGCAGGAACTAGAGAGCAACACAATGCAGGAGTAGTCAAATACACTAGGTGGGCAGCTGGACAACACATGCACTCACATGGATTGCTTAATTAACTCAAAGAAAAAAGTAGCATGTAAAAAGCAAGTAGTGGGAGCAGCCAATCAAAAGAAAAGGTAACGCGGTTATGCTTTATGGAAGGGCCAAACACAAGACCGACAAGCTGGGACATGAATACGAAGTAGGCAAATGAGAGTGACATGAAAGCCAGTCAGTGGTGAGCAATGGGCCAGCTCTAAACCCCTTGTAAGTTCTTGGTAAGCCCGCAATATGTCTCACAGCATACAACACATGCACTGTCTAGTAGGAGTGACCTAAAAAATTACCACTAAAGTCTCACTAACCAGCTACAGCAACTTAAGCATGTGGTGGCTTCCACTGACCTCCTGAGCGCCTCCAGGTGCTTTATCACTATAGCTGTGCTGCTAATTAAGAGGGAGGGGCAGTGCCCCCACGACTAAGCAATGACTGTCGGGTATCGGACACTATCCAGAACTACTTGAAAGGTATTATTCTATGCAGTCGATTGCTTCTAGACCCGTAGGTATATGGGGTCCCCTGGCCTCCTTATTGACCTACAACATATTGGCAGACTGAGCTGGAGACCACCTCTGACCCACTGACGGGCCTTGAGCAGTAATGGATACAAGCCCTCCCCCGCAGAGAGAGCCCCTGTAGACTGCCTGGGAAACTATATTGGCGGAAGAGGCCATTTGACAGGACTGAAGGGGAGCAGATGTGTTGCAAATAACACACTTTTACTGAGATGTCCCCTCCCCCAAAATGAAATGCTCGGTCACCCTCCTGTACAGTACTGATCTTTTCAGATTTATCACAGAGATCACTGGCACTCAGTAGCACCTGTGTGTGCCATGTCGTGAAATTCCATGCACTTAAGTTGTTGAATGTTGATGAAGACGAAAAACAAGCATGTAGTGGCTTTTACCAAATGACATATTTAAAGCCTGCACCCCTGACCAAGTGCCTGACCAGAATACACTTATTTTTTTTACTGCAACTCCAACCAGCCACTGGCACCAAAATCTGAACAAACTACAGAAAGTTAACATGCAATCCCACCTTGGTTTCCTTGCTGCAAACGTCCACATCACTGCGCGCTACATTCTTCCAAGAATCTCTCCAGATTCAGTGCTGTTGGCCTGATTCATCCATGTGTACTATCACTTTTTCTATAGGCACCTTGCCTTCTGATGCTTCTTCCCAAGTTCAGTGAGGAAAAATAAATGTCATGGGCCCAATGTATTTCTGGGCTGCCAATGGAACTCCTATTGTCTTGTCTCCTTATGGCCCTCTAATATGTCTGCATGTTTTTGCAGTATGGTGAAAGCTGTCATCCTGCTCTTTCACTAAACTTTCCTGTTGACCCTGGTTCATCCTATTGGACACCACATTTATAATCTTACTAGAGGGGCTTCATGTTTTTTTTGTGTTATTTTTTATGCAGAACACTATGCTTAGCTGGTGATGCAGCTGAAAGCTGGGCTAAAATCTTTCTTTTATACTTATCATATTCATCATATTTCGGTCTATTTCCTCTCTGGGCCCATAACAATACACTATACTGCCATTGGTCCTCCAATGGATCTTTTATGTGAGCTAACAGGGACTTGGATATTTAGAGAACATGAGGCAAATCCTTATGAGGACCTGGGATAAGAAAATGCCAAAATCATCCTAACAACAAACCACTATTTCTGTAAACACTATAATGATAAGACTTACTACTAAAAGGTTCACACCGAGAATGACTCAAATACGATAAAGTTTGTTTATATAATCCATTTATCTAAGCCTCAATTTGAATGGTCAAGAACATAAATCACATTTAAGATTCAATTTAATAGAAATCATTTAGTACAATTAGTCACACAGTGTCATACAGATTCAATAAAATAAAAATTTGCTGATCACCTCGGGAAGGAAGAGAGAGAGAACATGAGAATAATCAAGTTTTAGCATTAGGTTATACAAACCAAATATGCAGAGTTGAAACGTAATGAGTCACAGGAATGAGTCCATAAACTCTTCAGTCGTAGAGTTATACCTGCACACTGTACCAGCCGGCAAAGTACAGGTTGAGTCAGTTCGGAAAATTCAGTTCAAATGGGTTTGGCACAGGAAAGAAAATCAGAGTTCAGTTCAACAGCATGCCAGGCAGGGAAATTGAAAATGACAACCAGCAGCAGCCCAAACTCCTTCTTCAAGGGGGCAATTGTACTTCCAAAAGTTCTCAGTTTACGCCCACAAAGTATCCTTTCCATCTTACGATATGGTTTCCATTGGTTGTCCACAGTGGGCTGCTCATGGTGTGATCAATACCTCACTAAGAAATCCGGAAGCATTAAGTAATCTTTTTGCAAAATCATCGATTTCAACAACTTTATATTTTCCATCCTTTCCTCTGAAGTAAGAAAATTCACTTTGATTACTGTCTGTCCTTTCCCAGATACTCTCTCTGGGTTTGCAATTGTATTAATACATTTCTGTCAAAAGTGTTTCTGTTTGGGTGATTGTTTGTCACTACATCACGGTTGAAGTATATACCTACAAAAATATATACACTATATCGCTTATCATGATGTAGTCAATGTAAGTATATATTTACTATTGTTAACTACACATCCACTAACCTTGACAATATAGTGGCAGTTGATGTAACGGATGTAATATTTTTGTAGGTCGGTATTTCAGCCGTGATGCAGCAGTAGAACACTGTCTAGGGGTATAGTTGGCTTTCATGGAGATCATGTGCTGTATAAATGGTGTCTGTGTGAGCAGACCCAACTGGAGATGTTGAACTCTGCTCACAGCATCTGACTTCTGTGGGGTCCAAGCCACATCCTGCAACCTCCCCACTGTATGCTTTGTCCATGTAAGACAAGAAAGCGTAGTGGCCCTACTTTGGGAGACTGTATTGTCTCTTTAGGAATACACAATCCCTGACCTGTTTGTAAATGCCCTCCCTGACCTTTGTTAAAGCCCCTGAAGATGTGTTCTGCTTTGAATGGCTGTGGTTACAAATTTTGAAAATGGCACTCTTACTTAATTGTCCTTGGGTTCATGCCAGAGTCCAGGGTATGGCTTCCTTTTTGACTGAAGCAACACCTAGAATCTAGCTCTGAAATCAGCAAGAGTCAGTGATGAACACAGGTAACTTGGAGTCTTCAGTTTCAGGCAGTGGCAGCACTCAGATGTTTTAGCCTCAGGTGCTCCAACTCTGCTTTTGATATTGTTTATCCAGTATTTTGTTTAACTTTTTAATTTTTCTGTGATGCCTGCTGGCATGTACTATGTATAATGGTGTAGGTTGGAGTGCAGGACAACATTATTTTCACAAGAAGGATCAGGTCATTCTAGGACAAAGTGTGGTGAGCCTGCATGGTTCTGACGTGCCCTGCACCTTACCCGAGTTGAACGAAGCCTGTACCCTCCTTTTTCTGGCATGTGTGGGACAAAGGGTACTTCTGTTTTACCCTGTGTCTTAGGTTAGTGCCCCATCACCTGAGGCTAGTTGCCTTGATTACAGAGCTGGGAGTCATTTATCCAATCCTTTGTCTTTCTGCAGGTATCACAGTTAAACTACATCATCATTTTACACTCCATTCCCCAATTGCTACTTTTGACCAATTAATTCAAGGCTCCTGTGAGTGACTTAGCTACTTAAAATTGTCAACAGGAACAGATGATTGAGATACTCCCAGTAAAGTTTTACTACCCTGGAGGATCATCTGTGGGTGCTAGCCAATCGCCAGCTTGGGAATCTCAGTATATATTTGGGCAGTTGAATTATGGGTATGTAAATATGTCTGCAGGGAAGGGGCCCTGGTGACTGAGCACCAGTAGGACGTGTCTCCACAAACTGTGTAGCTTTGGAAGGAGACTTCAAGATGGATACCCATGGTCAGGGGTATAGTGGGGAAAGTCCCTGATTTGGCAGCCCCCCTTACGCTGCAGCAGACGATAGCAACTATATAGGAAAAGGTCTCCATTATTGAAGCTGTGATGGATGCTATGGACTGAGGATTGTCTGAAACTATAAACAGAGCCATGGTGTCTGCTCTTTATGCCTCCTTGGCATGACTTATGTTGCTTCTATTTCATTTGTGATTAAACTGTGAGGATGGTATCACAAGCTATGTATTGTGTCAACAGATGCCCTTTATTCGCTGTGTCTCCAGTCCGAACATGTTTGCAGACGTGCATCCCTTTAAAGACAGCGCTTGCTCACTATCCCCACCTGCAAGCCTCTGTTCTCCATCATTTGAAGTCTTCTGATTTGCTTAAACACTGAACATTGGCACTTCTGTGCACGACCCAAGAACACCTTTATTTTACATGTGAAAACTGTTTTAAATCCGGGTCTGGTTGCTCAGTGTACTAATAAGTCTACTGTAGGGATCTGTGTTTGACCTCATGGTCACAGGTTGAAATCTCGGCGGGTCTACTCAGCCTTTCATCCATCCCCCTCGCAGCCATCGCACGCCAACACAACCTCAACATCATCTCCTACGCCGACGACAACCAGCTGATCCTCTCCCTCACCAACGACCCTGCCACAGCCAGAACCAACCTACATGAAGGGATGAAAGAAGTAGCCGAGTGGATGAAGAACAGCTGTCTGAAACTGAACTCAGACAAGACGGAAGTCCTCATCCTTGGATCATCACCCTCTGCCTGGGACGACTCCTGGTGGCCTCCGGCCCTAGGCAGTGCACCCAAACCAATGGACCATGCACGCAACCTGGGCTTCATCCTGGACTCCTCCCTCTCAATGACCAGACAAGTCAACGCCGTCTCATCATCGTGTTTCAACATCCTACGCTTGCTCTGAAAGATTTTCCGATGGATCCCCACCAAAACCAGGAAGACGGTCACCCAAGCACTCGTCACCAGTCGACTGGACTACGGAAACACCCTCTACACCGGAACCACAACCAAACTGCAGAAAAGACTCCAACGCATCCAGAACGCCTCCGCACGACTCATCCTGGACATCCCCCGACACAGCCACATCTCCGGACACCTGAGAGACCTGCACTGGCTCCCCGTCAGCAAGAGAATCACGTTCAGTCTCCTCACCCACGCACACAAGGCCCTCCACGACCTGGGCCCCAGGTACCTCAACAACGCCTGACCTTCTACACTCCCACCCGCCAACTGCGATCGACCAACCTTGCCCTCGCCGCGGTTCCATGCATCCGAAGAGCCACCATGGGAGGAAGATCCTTCTCCTACCTGGCAGCCAAGACTTGGAACTCCCTCCCCATCCACCTCCGTCGTACCCAAGACCATCTCTCCTTCAGGAAGCAACTCAAGACCTGGCTGTTCGAGCAGTAGCGGACCCCCCTCCCCCAAGCGCCTTGAGACCCTCTGGGTGAGTAGCGCGCTATACAAATTTCTTGATTGATTGATTGATTGATCTGAGGCCATTGAGTTGGGTAAACATAAACATCTGTCAGTCAGCGCCAAGATGCCTACAGGTGAACGTGCGCTTTACAAATACACATGTTATGTTAAAGTCCATAATCAAAGTAGGATTCATGCCTATATACAATGACTGATTTTGTTGTATTTTGCCTTGATTAAAATGATTACTTCAAAGGAAACCTAACCAACCATAAAAAGGAAACCCAACCAACCATAGAAATGCAATTTAAAAAACTCGGATCTAGGTTTGAAATGTCAATTTCCTTTTTTAGCTAAGGAGAAGGAAGCAAAATGCAAAAGGTGCATTCTAGTCCTGCAGGCTAAAGAAAACCTAAAAAAGTTGGTTATTGTTTTTAATTCAGTTTTAAAAGCGCTTTATTTTGTAAATATTCAGTGTTTGTGAATTCTGAAAAGATACTTGTTATGGAGAACCAGGATTACAAGGAAGTCAATCAGGGATTTATAGAGTGCACTACTCACCCGTGAGGGTCTCAAGGTGCCAGGGGTGGGGTGGGGGTGTTTTGGTCAGGTCCGATCACCCGAAGAGCCAGGTCTTGAGGCTCTATCTGAATGCTTGCAGTGTGGGGCCTCATCTGATGCTGAGAGGAAGTTTGTTCCAGATCTTGGCCGCGATGTAGGAGAATGATCTGCCTCCTGTTCTGGCTCTATGGATACGGGGGATTTAGGCCAAGGCTAGGTCAGCGGAGCGGAGGTTTCTCTTGGGGGCATAGAAGGAGATTATTTTGTTGAGGTATTGGGTCCGGTGTTGTGGAAGGCTCGGTAGGCGTGTGTAAGCAGCTTGAAAGTCACTCTTTTTTTGACAGGAAGCCAGTGGAGGTCTCATAGGTGCTGGGTGTTGTGGACTTGTCGTGGGATGCTGAGGACAAGTCTGGAATTAACCTTTTCTCTCTCATTGTTGCTTAAACATCTCATCACAGTTAGACCATAATCACCCGTGTGTTCCTTTGAAGATTCTTCCAAGATACTGTACTTCTGGAGCTTATTCACCAATCACATCCTAAGTCCTCGAGTATGTTGTATTAAAAATTGGTAAAGCGTGCAAATACCTTAAGGGTGTCCTTGTGCTGGAATCTGAAGGGACTGAAGGAAAGAAGACGGTTAGGGTTGAAGTAGATGGAAAAAGGAGGACAGACTTGGCTAGAGTGATGCTGAACGAGCCAAGTTTAAGCTCTTTCCTCTCTAAAAAAAAATGGATTAAGATGAAGTGGAAGCCAGTTCCAGAATGTTGGTGCCAGGTACGAGAACAAGCTACCTCCTAGATGAGCTTTCTTAGTAGATGGTATGGTTAGATCTTGAGTAGAAGATGATCTTAGGGGTGTGAAGAAAGATAGCAGGTGATTTTCCTCCTAAAATATGCAGGGTCAGTTTGGTAGAAAGTGTGGTGAGTAAAACATAGACCTTTATGTTGAAAGGGCTTTTTCATAGGGAGTCGACGGAGAGAGGAAAGATTGGGTAGTATTTGGTGGGAGATTAGGAATTAGTCTGGCCGATGCATTTTGCACAGGTTGCAAACAATGGAGAAGGTAGCCTGTAAGTCCTAAATGGCTGCATTGCCATAAAAGACAAGTTTGTGATCAATGAGGATCCTTTGGATCTTGCAGGAGTAGTAGGGGCAGGAGAGACTTCCAGTTCTGAAGGCCATCAGGACATATTCCAGCTGTCTGGTCAGATACCAAACAGAAGAATTTCAGTCTTGACCAAGTTGGGTTTGAGATAGTTGTCTCGCATCCAACAGGCAACTGCACTTATACACCAACTGAATTTGATTCTCATTTGTTCCGTGTTATTGGAGCAAGAGATGATGATCTAAGTGTTGTCAACCTATGACACGAAGTCCAAGCCAAAGGATTTTATTAGTGTTGCAAGTTGAGCCATGTAGACATTAAAATGTGTAGGGCTAAGAGAAGAGTCATGTGACCGATTGCATCTACCGTGTTAGAATTAAAAGAAGCCATGCAGGTAAATTATGATCTGTCTAGGAGGAAGGTTCCAAGCCACTTCAAGGCACATTTACAGACTCCCAACTGATACAGATTCTGAATAATAACAGTGTGAGATACAGTGTTAAAAGCTGCTGACAGGTTGATTAATATGAGGGTAGCAGAATTGATATTATCTAGCAGCATTCTGAGGTAATTCACTACAGGCAACAGAAATGTCTTAGTACTGTGGAAAGGGTGGAAGCCTGTCTGTGAGATAGTAGGAGAGTTGAATGTTGATATCTTTCTCCAAGATCATGGTGGGACCAGAAGAGAAGGGGTTGATTTATACAAAACCATGGAGTCCAATATTAGTTGTGTTCCAAAGTTAGAGCCACAGATGCATTTTTCAAAATCTCTTTTAGCAAAGCAGATCTAACCAATCAGTTTCACTGATCTATCAAAGCAGGAGGTAGAACATCAAAGATCATTGCCATAATATAAAGATGGAAACATCCTTTACGACGCAACTTTTACCACGCAGTGCCTTAACAACGCAGGTTTTTCAACGCAAGGCATTACAACGAATTGCGCTGGGGGGCGCTCTAGGATAGGTAATAGTTTAATTTACTATCCAACACCTTCCCTACTATCCACGGGGACTGGAGTTGGAATAGTAAATTAAACTATTCACTATCCAGCCCCCCCAACGCAAGTCGTTGTAACGACTTCCGTTGAAAAACCTGCGTTGTAAAGGCATGCGTAATAAAAGCATGCGTTGTAACAACGTACATCCATATAAAGAGGACAAGGGTCTGAAGTTTGTAATAGAGAGAAGAGCTTTTTTTTCATTTGTTCTTGCAAGAAATGGTCAAAAGTAGTGAGAAAACAGTCAGCAGGAGGCTCAGACTACTCTAAAGTATAGAATAAGTTTATTGGGGAAGTTTGAGGTTCGGACATGGCTTGGATGGCTTCGATTTTGTTGTGGAAGAAATCTGAGATATTAGAACAAATGTCTTGTGGGTGTGTGGGTGTCCTTACTGTTAGGGCTGGCCTTCGATTGGCATATGTTTGTGGAAATGTCCTCCTTGTTAATTTTTTGTTATGACCGCCATCCCCCCAAGAGTCCCATATTGCAAAAAACACGATTCATTCCTTGTGCAAATGCAAATGCACAGGGAAACCATGACCGTGACTGCTGTTTCGTTCATGTTCATTAGACATATATGCTGCCATATTACGGACTTATGTGCTGCCATATTACATTTACCTACATCAGATTTTACCATGAATGACTTGGAAGTCTTTGTATGGCGCATTAAAATTCCATACTGCATATTTACACAGTTTCCCTGCCTTATGCTTTTGGCTTCCCCCTTCAATTTATTTGCTGTTTCTTCCTTCTTTCCTTGCTCAGGGACAGTTTATCTTCTCTCCATTCTTTAGTCATCCACTGTGTACTTCCTTCAGTTTGCTTTTCCGCTCCTGGATCATTATGAACTACCACTTTTATTCTTCTCTTCCTCCTCCCATCCCATCCCCTCTCCTAACCATGGATCTGCTACATTTGCTGCTGTTCTCCTACTTTAGCTTCCAGATCTCCCTAAGGTTTCCTTCCTACTCATCTTACTTTTCTTTGGTCTGGAAAGATTCTGTTATATTGTGCCTTTTTTCTAATTTATTGATCCTGTCCTCCTTTCACCCCTATTATCTGACAATATCCTCTGTTTCTTTAATTTTCTCTTTTCTTGATCAATGGGTTGGGTAGCTGGGGTGTTACTGTAGCATGTATCTTGTACACCTAATTACCCTTACGTTTTAAAATTCTACCCACCCTTGCAACCACCACACCTTAGGCAGTTTTCCTGGTGTGCTCTGAATACCCTCACCTATATCTGTTTGAAAATGTGTTGTCATGTAGTTTCCACTAATCAGTAAGCACTGCGCTTTTGAGGACAGCATAAACTTAGGATGGTGCCAGACTGGTTCCATGGACCCCGCAGGAAATGTTGTCTATTGGACTGGCTCGCTCACAGTGCCACCATTAGCCCCCCTAAACCTAGACAGGGAGCGACCAGTTCTGGCAACTACTAAACATGACAACCCTGCTCCCTCAGTAATTGTGGTGACAGACCTAGAACTTTTTGTCCAGTCACTTGTGCTCTCTTTCGCTCGGAGAAATAAGCAAATAATACAGGAAGGGATGTGTCAATATTTATTGAACTGTAGACAGAAGCAGAAAAAAGTTACAATGAGTGTCAAAATAGTGAATAAAACAAAGATTTCCACCATTTGTTGAGACACCGTATATATGCATACGTACAGTGTTTATAACAATCTAGCGTACTTCTTCAATGAAAACCCTAACCTGCGTGTCGCGGGTGTGAAGGTATGGTCTGCCAAGAAGCCCCCTTGTGGATGATCTAACCCTGTACCTGGTGGGTAAGAATGTAGGACCCCATCTTGGTCAAGAACTGGACACCCCTCACGGTGTCAGCTGGTAGGCAAAAGCTTCAGCATGCACGGACCCCTCGAAGGTAGCAGAAGCGTCTCCTCTGAGTGTATTTGGAAATAAAAGGTCATATATATATATAAATATATATATAGAAAGGGGCATCCTTTCCTCGGGCCATGATTGTGTTCAGGCTACCTATTGTTTGTACTCCACAGATAGGTGCGTCGCGATATGGACGTAATAACAGACACATTTGTATCACGCACGTGAAGGCCTTGCACATAATGCCAAGGCAGTATGATAATGTTCTCACAACATTATTTGTATAAGCAAGGTCGGTGTTTCTTAGAAACTAGCCCATGTGTCACTAATGCAAATGTGTGTCAAAAGTTGACTTGACAAAGTGAAGGCAGCTTTAGGAAAATACCATGTACATATAAAATGCCACTATTTCCTATCAGGCCTAACTCTGGCACAGGACACTGTGGTTCACCTTTTAATTGATCCTCCAGCATTTCTAAGCCGATCACATTTTACATATTATAATTCTCTCTGAATATGCATGTGCAGACGTTTGGCTATATAGCACATCACCTTCTTTACACAGACAGGAGAAGGACAACACAACTGGTATCATTTACATACAGGTAAGACGATAAGCAGGGTTCACCCACCCTTCACTAACTGAACGACTTGCATCCAACACACAGCACCACATCTCTGCACGCAATATTCCTGCCATCAAAGACGTAATAGCATAACAGAAAGGTATCTTGTAGTCTATTTTCATCCAGGTGTCATGCAAATGAACAATCGTTTTTAGGTCTTGCCTGCGACAGCACATGCCTACATGCGCTCTGGCTTCCAAAAAATATTGTATACAAGGGGCTTGCAGCCCGCCCACTGCTTAACATTCGTTGGCTTCATTGTCGCTCTTTTCTGCCTTCTAATCAGCAAGCGTGTACTGGCTTCACTTCTCTTCTTTCGCCTGGAGCATCAAGCAAATACTGATTGCTATAGCTTGATTGCTGTCCTTTCGCTGAGAGCGCTGTGATTGAAGCGCTACTTTTATTTGTATTTTCTTCTCTTGCTTCCTTGTTGTACCTTTTGCCATTTGTAAGTATGTTTACTATGTCACGTGCACTTTGAAGAAACCCTTTTCTTCTATGAAATGGATGTTTATTGTGACAACAGGAATGATCTGCTTTTCTTGTGAGAACAGACAGTATCTCATTCCAAACTTGTTTTCACTAACACATGGACATGGGTGCAATTGCTTTCTTTATGGGATAGGATTGTTTGCCAAATGTCATTTTTTTTCTTTTTCATGCCTGGGGAGATTAACTGATTTGCTCAGTATCACAGTGGTGTTGTGCTGAGCCCTATGAAGCATTGGCAAAGCCAGTAGGTCTCGTCTTTGAGACCATTGAGTCTGCCATTGCCTTTTGTTCATACTGCACAGCATGGGCATTACCGACTTCGGCAATGATTTGTAGTTATGCTGTATAGGAGTGTGGCTGCTATGCAGCATGGCTAAAAATAATAACAATAAAAATTGACTTTGAAAAAAAAAAAGCTTATTAGACCTGGCTGCATCATAGCACTTTTTTAAAATTCATTTTAGCCACACTGCAGAGCATCTGTGCTGCTGTACAGCATGACTCCAAACATTGCCAAAGCCAATAGCTCTCATTTGCGAGACCTCTTGGCTTTGCCAGTGCTTATTGATTTATATAAAGGCAGTTTCTTATTGGTAACATACTATAGCAACATGTGCAGCCCGTTCAATACCATGATACCTTGTAACCCTTGAGTAGAAGTCCCCCCCCAAAAAAAGTTGTGGGATACTAATCAAGGAAGGCAGATATGCAAGTGATTTCATGGTGTCTGACTCCTGCATGTAACCCGCATTGTCTTATGTAACACATCCGTACATTTATTTACACACTTGTATTATTTATTGTCAATGTGTACGTATGATGTAAAGCACTCTGACACCCTTCATTGGGATGAGTAGCTCTATAAATGAAATAAAAAGGAGTGATTTTAAAAATGTTAGTTGTGTATATGCTCTTAGAGCCGAAACCGGTCTCCTTTTTACAGTGCTTGCATATTTTTTATATACAGGGTTTGAACAGGGTCAAAAGCTTGCCCCAGTCGTAGTTTCTCTTAAGTACTTGTAAGGTACATGTTCTGTGCCTTTGTTTCTCCACTATTGCATTGGCATCTAGCTCCCAGACAGAATCATACTGGATTAAAATGAGAGCTGTTTGTCCCTTAAGTTTGGCCTTTGTCTTATGCCCAACCGGAGGTGAAAATAAAATGCCCCCTCGCTACCTGCTCTTTGCTGCAGGAAAGGGAAAGCATGCCAACGTGCAGGAAAATTACACAGGACAAGCTCGGCATGTTTCTTTGGGGCCCTACCCGCATATACCTCCACTTGTGCCCTGGCTGGGCCCATTTCAATCCGTCCAACAGCAGGCGGTGTCTTGTAACCCGTTCATCATCAAGGTACCTTGCAACACACAGCATCAGAGTATTTTACAACCACTTCAGTTTCAGGGGTATCGTGCAAGCCATTCAACAAGTGTGGTGATTTGAAACAGGTCTACAAATGTGAAGCCCATGAGCTCTGGTGTATTTCAGTATACGTTTATATTCCATCACATGGTAGATTATGAAGTTTCAAGTTTATTTTATTTATGAATACAAAACTCCGAAGAGGTCCACATAAAATATAAATAAGTTAAGATTCTAATTTACAGTTGATCACACACAATAAAATATTCCACCCCATCATGAGAGCTGATAATCATAAACATTATCCAAGGTTCAAAAAAGTTTAATAATAATAAAATTCCATCTAACAGCAGCATATTATACAGAGCGAAATTTAAATTGACTTCTAAAATTACTTTCGTGCCATCAGTGCTGGGGATTAAGAGGTATATATAGAGAGAATTATTTCAAATACCACAAAACTACAATCTAACAATGCAAATGACTAATGCATAGAAGATAAGAATTGCCCTCATAAAAAGAAAAACAACTGTCATCCTCCTGTACCCTACATATTAATACGCCTTAATATAATTTAAAAAAACACTTAAAAAAATAAAAAATTCTATTACAAAATATTTCATTAGGAGGATTATAAAGTGATTGTAATACTGCTGAGGCTGAGAGAATAGAGAACTGTAAACATATTAGCCTCAGCCATTTCCGCCGGCATAAATACAAAGCAGGACAAATGAATAGTACATGGACCCGTCGCTACCGGCACTTTCAGTAGTTTAGCTAGGCCTTAGGCCACACGTGGCGGCACCTGCATTTGCCGCCAGCGGCGGGCGAATGTAAGGCAGGGTGCTGCCGTTTCCTGCGGCTGCTGCCCCGGCCAAAGGTAAGAGCCAGGGGGTGGGGAGGGCGCTGGCCGCTGCCCCCAAAACTCTTGCCACCTTGGGTGGACCGCTCCCCCGTGCTACGCCACTGTGCACTTTGCTGCTGGGAAGGGAAAACAGACAACGTGCAGATGCTGATGAATGTGTCCCATTGTCAGAAAATTACACCGGGACAAGTTCAGCATGTTTCTTTTGGGCCCTACTCACGTATGCCCCACTTGTGCCCTGGTGGGCCCTTTTCAATCCTTTGAACTGCAGAAGGGTGTCTTGCAACCTGATCATCATCAAGGTACTTTGCAACACATGCAGCATCAGAGTATCTTACAACCACTTCAGTGTCAAGGGTACCGTGTGACCTAATCAACAAGTGTGGTGATTTGAAACATGTCTACACTCAGGTATTTTCAGGCTATGCAACATCAGAGTATCTTGCAGTGCAGCCAACAACCTCTATATGTAATGTGAAGCACCTGATCTCAGGTGTCTTTCAGTATACATTTATATTCCTTCACATGGTAGATTTAATTTGAAGCACTTGAATGCATGTTGTAACTGAATACACAGTAGTTGTGCACACAATGTTGAAACGCTCGAACAATGTAAAGCTTAGTGATGCTCATAGGTTGGTTCAGCACACAGCTCAACCCACAGCAAAACAAGAAACTTTTCTCTAGGTAAGTGTAATTATAAACTCCCACTTGTGTCGAAACATTTAAATAATAAACTAAACTAGAAAAACACTGGTATT
The DNA here is from genome assembly GCF_964261635.1 of Lissotriton helveticus. Lineage (NCBI taxonomy): Eukaryota > Metazoa > Chordata > Amphibia > Caudata > Salamandridae > Lissotriton > Lissotriton helveticus. The sequence goes on from NC_136067.1 coordinate 1,405,941,399, forward strand.
CCGCTCTGTGCCAGACCTCGTTCTCCAAAGCTCAATTGACCTGGAAAACTTGCTGTGTTTCTAGTCCCAAATTAGGACGTAAGCCCGTAGTGTCACAGAACATCTAAAATATCGACAGGTCCATAGTAATGACAGTGGCGTAACAAAAGCCCCCGCGGTGCTCCAGGTGCCCCCTCCAGCACTGGCATGTCCCTGGCCTGAAAGCTCAGGACTGGGTCCGAAGCGTGGGGTGCCCCCTGCATGTATTCTTACAGGGGGAGGTGCCTCAAGCTTTGTTGTGCCACTGAGTAACGAACGTGCGATGATCAGACTTAAATCCATGTCCTCTTTTCACTTTCCAGTAAACCCCAAGACGTCCGACCTGAATTCATGGTGGAGAACAAGTGGGGACAAACAACTTGAAATATTGCAGCTGTGTTTATCACTTTGTGTTGGACTGCAAGTCACCCACCTCAAGAATTCCTAACTTGACACCATCTGCTCCAGGGACGGTTATAGGATTTTGGGGGCCCTGGGCAAAAACGCAGTATGCGAGGCCCTCTAATTTGCATACAACTTTACACATTCAGAGCTGTTTGCATCTCAGTAGATTACCCTAATCCTGAGGCTTTTTTGTACAGATCCTTCCTGGGTTGCAGCCACCTACAAACACCTATTAGCAGTTCATAATGGGCTGAATGTGTGAGAGTTGCTTCCAATAAGAAAGCTTTAAAACTGCTGCAGGACAATGGGCGTCATATGGTGCCTCTGAATGGGCAGCAGGGCAGGAGCCCTGATTGCAGGACAAACCTGCAATAGGTGTCGCCTTGCAACTGGGCCAATAGGAGGACCCCCCTCCGCTAGGTCAAGCCTCGCTCAGAGCCGGACTGGCCGTAGCGGGCACCGGGCAATTCCCCGGTGCGCCGCACGGGAGGGGGGCCAGTTTTGTTACAGGGCCGTTTTTGCAGCATAGCTGCAGAATCAGCCCTGTAACAACATCGGCCGAAACCGGCCCTGAAAAGAGCTTGGCAGCACCCACAACCCCCGGGGGGGAGGAAGGGGGGGGGGGGGCGGCCGAGCACTTTGCCAGGGCCGGTTTTGGTTCCCAGTCCGGCCCTGGCCTCGCTATACCATGGCTGTGAGGCCCAGGGGAGGGACCCACCATGGGCACAACTGCAAGAAGCTACCTTTCTCTCAAATTACATGAGCAGTGGTCAAGAGAGTACCAGTATGCTGTGGCCTGACTGTGACACACTGGGTCGGGCCCTGTGATCGTGAGCTGAGAGCAGGGCCCTGGGCAGATGCCCACACTGCCCATGCCTAGCGCTGGCCCTAGCGGTTCTGCCCACGAGGTTGCTAAAAAACGGTAATCTCCCTTCTGCCGTACAGTGGTCGAAGTGGGGGGAGGGAGAGGGGGAACAGTTTTGGGGGGGTGGATCTGAAGGTCATGACACGCCCATTCTTTTTAATTTTAGAAAAGCAGTTCCCCTACATCAGTTAATTCCGGTACTTGAACTGCTTCAGCTGAAATGGAATTCTTGCACTCTCATACCGACGGAGATGCAGACAGCTAAACAAGCCTCCTCTCAAGGGTGCCTGCTGCCTGAAAGACGCCTACATGTGCGCAACTTTTCACTCTGCAAATATAAAGGTTGCCTGGAGGCCGGCATTTGCTTTAATTGATGGAATCACTTGAGGCTTTCTGATGACACATTTATTCTTTTTGAGAGGTTTTGTAAGGGAGCTTCTAGCTAAGCTGTGAAGTGTGTGCTTTGAAAAGACAGTTATAAAAAAAATGCACTACTTGCAATCTAGGTATTACTGAATTTTATATTTGGAAGCACTTTTTGTATCTTAAACCTTACTGCACATTTTGAGCAGTTTAACAGGGTATAATAGAAGTTTTAAAAAATGACTTGCATATTCACTGTGCTCTCTGTCGCAGACTAGGACTTCGTAGCAGTAAACATACACAAGTCACTTCCATACATGCCAACATTTAAGAAGAGGGAAGTGGGTCTATTAGTGGACTGGTTTGTGACTTAAGGGGCTTAAGGGAATGTTGAGCATGTCATCTCATTTAGAATGCTTTTGTTAAGAATGCAATGTTGTACTTGGAGTGTGCGTTCCTGAGGATTCGATCAGCTGTTGGTGATCGTGATCCGAGGGAACACACTGCTCAGCACCGTGGCTTAAGAAACCTTTAAATTGATTAAAGAAGAAAACGCTCTTCAATCTACCTACAACTTTGTGAAGTTTCTTCTTTTAACATTTGGCGACGCTGGGAGTTTCTTTTGCCACTTGCAAGTTTCTTGCTGGAACCCGCAACTCGTCATCTCGTCATTTTGAAGGCGGAAATATTTGGTGCTATCTTTGGACTGGAACCGGACTTTGGTAGTTCACGAAAAAGGCCGGTAGGACTCATTTTTGTCTGTTTATTAAAGTTCAAGATCTGGAAGTCGTTGGCGGCTCGAGCGGAGGCTCGCGCTGAGGCTAACGGCTGGGAGCAGTGTTTGCGTGTGACGTCACAGTAGCGTTTTTGACGCAAAGGATCCTGGGAAGGGTCCGGGAAAGCGTGCTGACGCCGATTGCGTGACGGAGCGCCCATTTTAAGTGATGAAAGTGGCTGCAGTTCCCTTGACAACGTGCTGCGTGTCAAACTCGGATTCCTTCACGTCTGGATGTCCGATTTCTTCATATCTGGATGTCGGTGTATCGCGGTGATACACACACTTGTTTTGGGCGAATTGGAAGTTCAACACGGTGATTCTGGTACTATTTGTTAGCTTTTGAGTTATTTTTGATCTGTTTTCATTTTACTCATTTGTGTCAAGAATTCTTTGTGGAGCTATTGAAAGCAGCGGAGTTATTGAAGACCGTGTTCAGTCTCAGGGTTCAGTTTCTAAATAACATTATTTTATATTTATCTGAGATTTTTGGGCAATTATAAGATGGCTTCGAACCAACAACAAATTAGTCAACTTACCCAACCTCCTCCATTTTTGGCAAAGCCGGGTAAGCCCAACCTTATATGGTCTGAGTGGTTCGGGCTTTTCGAAAACCATATAGTGGCCATAGATGCTACAGACTATTCTCCTGAAAGGAAATATGCTCTTCTTTTTGGCAATTTGGGTTTGGCTGCACAGCGTATTTTTCAGAGTTTACCTCCTATTCCACTCCCACCTGGTCAGTCTGGGTCTGGGGATAGACGTTGGAATGTCTATTTAGAGGCTATAGAGAGGCTTAAAAACAGTTTTCAGAAACACCTAACATTATGTTGGAGCGACATAAGTTTTATAAACTAAAACAAAAAGAAGAGGAAAAAGTGGAGGAATATGTTTCTGCATTGAGGGTGTTGGCTATAACTTGTGAATTTAGTCCAACAGTTGATGATATGATTAGGGACCAATTTGTTTTTAATTGTTCTTCACATAAAATTCAAGAAAGGATTTTAAGTTGTAAAAATCCTCCTCTGTCGGAAGTAGTTGACTTGGCTCTGGGCATCGAAAGGTCCACTATTTCTACTAAAGCTTTACAAGCTAGTGCTGCGAAAGTTAATATAGTTTATCAGCAAGAGGATTCCGCTGATGAGGGGGTTCTGACTATAGGTGGAAAGGTCAGTGGAAATAAACCAGCTGCACCATCAGTGTCAGTTCAAAAAAAGGCTCACATTTTTTGCTTCAGATGTGGATCAAAATTTCACATTGGTAACTTTCCTAATTGTCCCGCTTTGAATAGGCGGTGTTCGAATTGCAAAAGGTTTGGCCACTTTCAAAAGTTTTGTAAGGCGCATAAGAGAATGGTTCAAATTAGCAATGTGAGCAGCGGTTTAGAGTCCTGTTCGGAAGATTTTGACAATTTGCTCCTTCCTCTGGAAGATCTTTTGGAGATTAAGGGTCCCTTTTGCGAGGCGTTGATTGATGGAATTCAGACAACAGTGATCGGAGATTCGGGTTCCCCGATAACTATTTTATGTGACTCTTATTTTTATGACAATTGGGGCAAGGATGTTCACTTGGCTCTCCCTGATATTAATCCAAAGGCATTTGGAGAAAAGGACATCGACATGTTGGGGTTCTTTTTGTCAAAGGTTGAAATTCTTGGTCGATGTATTATGACAAAAAAGTTTAAGGGGAAAAATATTGTGGGGTGAAAGGATCTCGCAAAAATGGATCTGTATTTGGTACCAGGGGATGAAAATCCCAATAAGGTGAGGAGTATGGAGGTCATGAGTGTGGGAAGTTCGGAAATTGACTGTAAGCGCTTCCTTGAGGATTTTAAGGAAGTTTTTAAAGATCAAGTAGGGTGCATAAAGAATTTTAGTCATAAAATCAGATTGGTTCCTGACGCTCAACCGGTCATGCATAAGGTACGACCTGTGCCGTTGAGTGCTAGGGAGGAGTTAAAGAAAATGTTAAATGACCTATGTGTTCAAAAAATTATACAGCCAACAGAGTCTTCCCAATGGGTCGCCGATTGTCGTGGCGAGGAAAAAATCGGGAGAGATTAAGCTCTGTGCAGATTTGAGGGGATTGAACAAAAATATTGTGGTGGATTGCCATCCCCTTCCTAAGATCCACAAACTCTTGGCTAATTTGGGGGGGGCTAGGTGGTTCTCCCTTATAGACTTAAAGTCCGCCTACCACCAGATTCCTTTGAGTGAGGAGTCTCAGGAACTTACTACGTTTGTTACACCTTTTGGTGCGTATAAGTTCCTGAGACTCCCTTTCGGGCTGGCCTCGGCAGCGAGTATTTTTCAGAGGTTGATGGACTCTATGTTCATGGGAATGGTGGGGGTCCAAGCTTACTTGGACGATATCCTGGTTTTTACAAAGAACCCTGACGAGCATTTAACTGTCTTAAAAAGAGTTCTGGGCGCTTTGGAAAGTAATGGAATGACGATTAGGGCTGATAAATGTAAGTTCGGTGTGAATGAACTTGATTACTTGGGACATACAATTTCTGAGAAAGGCATTAGTCCAAAGTTTTCAGTTATTAGAGCTCTAAAAGATGCTAAACCACCTACAGAGAATTGAAAAAATAATAATCAGGAGATTGTATTCCTCCCATTGACTTCTATTGAAGGTGAGCCAATTTCATGAGGGAGACAGCCTAAATAAAGCCCTTTCCGGCTTCGTGAATCGGGAGTCTTCTGCCTGTATCAGGTCTATTGGCATGTATGCTATTCTCCACTTCACCAACCAATATTCAATTCTGTGGTTCTCTGATGCAGTGCATTAACTAATAAAGAATTTATAATGTATGATATTGCATTTTCCACAGATTAAATTACTTGTGTTTCATTTTAATTTAGGCTGTGCGTTATTTTATATGCAGTTGCCTAAAGGTGAAAGACAAGAAAAAGTTACTGAATATTTGTTGTTTTTTTAGTCATGCTTTTGACCACACCCCCATGCTCACTCACCTTGCCCCCATTGCGCGCAGCATCACAGTTCTCATACTTTTGTTAAAGCTTTTCGACCACTGCTGCCCTATACAAGTAAAAGGACTTTGAGCAGTGTGGGCCATAGGGAAGTCCTTAATGGAAGAAACACATACTGTCGAGATTTCTGTAGCACATGCAGAGACGTCTTAAGGCATGGGCAAAGTGGGCTATGGCCCAGGGCCCCTACCTTCAAAGGGACCCGCTCATTAAACTTTCAGGACAGCTTCCACACTGTCAAGAGTTAAAAAATAACCAGTTTGTTTACTTTTTTTTTACTCGGCCCAGGCTCCTTGGCCAGTCCAGCCTCTGCCTGAGAGAGACTTAAAGAAAATACCTATTTTATTCTAAATTGAGTCAGCAAGCCTGCTAACCTTTCAAAGTGCATAGGTACAGACATTGTACACTGTTTGTCTATATTCAGTATGTGGACCCTTAGGCCAACTTGCTGTGCTACGTGAAAGAGAGTGGGCAGGAATGCGCCATATTTACTAATATATTGTGCATTCCTCCACTCTCCCTGTGCTTGTGCACAGAATGTTGCCCAGCACTAACACAGGTGCTATGGTGCAAGGGTGCCTCTGTTACAGGCAGGATTGTTTTTATGCAGGAAAGGACCCCTTCATGCAGAAAAACAATCCTTAGTCTTTTTTTCCCTCTTTCTATGTGTGCTGCAGAATGAAATGATATGAATTTGATGATCCAAGTTTTTGATTCGGGGAGGCTTGTTGTGGGAATCACGTGTAAATAAGTTGAAAATCAGCTGTAAAGAAGTGTAAACTGTATAATACATCTCATGTGTAGTTTCATTTTAGTCCTTGACCATATGTTCCATGTAAAGCAAGTAGTTTCCAGACTACTATGAGTGTTTGGAGTTTTGTTTTTCACCTCTAAGTGCTCCTAATTAATTGTTCATTAAAGGTGATGAGATCAGGAGAACTTTCAAGGTTACACTACTCCATGGCATGGCAAGCTCTATATCTGCCTCTCTATGTCCCTCAGTATTTTCATGTTGCTTGCCTTAACCTCCACCTCCCTTTGTCCCTCCATAAGATTCACTTTCCCTAAGCTTCTTACTTAGTGTTCTTGAAGACCCCCACTCAGCCTGTATCTATCTGGCCCAAGCTCCTCACACAGCCGTTTTATGTGCAACAAGGTCCTCAGTCCGTCTGTTCTTGCCCCCATGCTTTGATAACTAATAAAAATAGGTCCTGCGGAAAAAGAAAGCCAAAGATTAAGAAGATGGAAAGATATTGATCTGAAAGAGTGAAAAATATAAAAAGAATGAGTAAGATGAAAAGAAAAAGGCGAAGAAAAAAAGCAATAACAGATGAGAGGCATAAATAAGTAAGCAATTGAGACTTAAACTCACAAATCGTTTTGTGATTCAGACCCATTGACTTTCCTTTCTTCTGGATATATTTTGCATTATTAGAGAGATGCTTGTGAAAGTATTGTATTGTATTGTAATTGCATTTATATAGCGCTTACTACCCCTGACGAGGTGTCGAAGCACTGTGTCGGAGAGTAGGACGCTACTTCGGAACCCATAAAGGATTAGCGATGAATTAGTATAGTAAAATATTAAATTAATTTGAGTGGTGGACATGTTAGTCTGTTATTTGGATTGAAAAGGATAGTGGAGGGATAGAAGAGGGATGGATTTAGAATGTTTTTGTTTTTTTAGCTCCTAACAGTAGGAGTAGCACCACGGAAGTAGAAAGCCAACATGTCAAACCCAATGATACAACTTTAGGCTGAAGTTCACTCCCAACAGACTAACAGCCTGATTCATCAAGCCGAAATCGGCTCGCAAAGGGCCAGATTCTGAGAATCTGGCCCTTTGCGAGCGCTATTTTTGCATTTGGGATTCATCATCCCAAATGCAAAAATCGGTAATAGCGATTTCGCTATTTTGCGAGGAATTACATTTAAGGAATCTCTATTTGAGATTCCTCAAATGCAATTCATCATCCATTTAAAAATTGCGAATTCGCAATTTAGGCCCGCTATTTACCGCGAGGTCAAACCTCGTGGTAAATAGCGAAAACTTAGAAAAATGCTTTTAAAAGCATTTTTCTAAGTTGCATGTTGCACACACACATGTCCTTTGAACATGTGTGTGCGCAACACCTGTTTCAATTTGCATTTAAGGGGTGCTACAGGGTGTCAGTTGGACACCCCTGGCACCCTTTAAATCGCTATCTAATTTGCGATTAGCAAATTGCTAATCGCAAATAAGGAATACTCCCCATTCATTCCTATGGGCCTTTTGGCCCATAGGAATGAATGGGGAGTTATTCTTTATTTGCGATTAGCAATTTTCTAATCGCAAATAAGGAATGTGTAGGAATCGCATTTCTTTATGCAATTTCTACATGAATCCCGTTTTGCAAGTCCTTAATAGCGATTCGTTATGAATCGCTATTTGGGGCTCGCAAAACGGGAGAATGATGAATCAGGCTGTAAGAGACTTAAATGGCTTTGTGTCGGTTTGGTTTTATATGCTTTGTGAAGCGTACGGCCTTTGTGTTTTCAAATGTGAGTGTTTGCACTAAATCGTTCTGCCCAGAGATTACATGCACTTCCCTAGAGACCCGGAAGAATGAGCACAATTTAAGACTCCAGGTGAAAAGCCAGATAGGTCGATCTGTATGCATCCTACTTATAGATTAATGAATGTAATGGTCCTTTAGTGGATAAACTGGAACGAGTTCTTGCCGTCCACATTTGACCACACTGTTTGATCACAAGCAAATCATGATAACCTCCCTGCCCATCAGTTCTTCCCACAATGGAAGAGGTTAAGCTAGCTTCTGTTTTAAGAGCTATATACAAATGTGACCATTTACATCTAGACCATTCGCTGCTCAGTGATTGTCTCACATCGACACCTCTTGTGACATTCTGCTTCAACCTTCCCTCAGAAGCAAAGGTGTAGTACAAATGCAACAATCCATAGTTCTCACATTTACAAAATTTTTCTACAGCGTTTCAATTAACAAAATTGAAGGTGTCACCAGAAGTTATGTTACACAACCTTTGACATCTTTGTCATAGGAAGTGGCATCTGTCAAAGGAGCAAAAATAACAGTGCAGGTCTTCTGTGTACAGACCAGCTGCTCCCTGCTGCAGAACCACTGCATGAGGCCTTCTGTAGCATATTTGTCTCGTGACCTCCCCATGCACAGCAGAGTTCTGAGCAGAGCCACATCTGGAGGCAGGGGTCAAACCCTCCTCAGCAGGTGTGAGATTCAGACTGGTGAGTGAGAGCTTAATTTCCAAATGTGTGACTTACTCAAAAGGAGTGAGACTTGAAGCTCCTGAAAATAAATATATTGTGAAGCCGCTGAGATTTCAGTCTTCTTGGTATAACTTATCAACCAAAAGCATACCACTCCCCAAAAGCTCAGATTTTTAAGGAAAGAGGGATTCTGACCTGCTCTCAGGTGAATTGCCTGCTCACTTGTGCACCCTCATGGTGCAAGTTCCAGGAGGGGATGCTCTGATTAATGGTGAACACACCAATGCCGATAGTCTTTAGCATCAAGGCAAGTTGTTGCTAGACAGCAAGCATTGAGCCCCTCCTCCAACCACAGGGAAACATTTGCACCGCTTCCACTCACAATATTCTTCTGCACCGTTTGAAGGCAGCAGAGACTCTCCGTCAGTCAATGAAAAACCTCTAAACTGACCCCATCCTGCCACTGAGGAATTTGTCATTTACCCTTTCCCAACCCACTGTGCTGTGCAAGGCTAAGAAGTGAGACGATGACAAGACAGGACTCTGGAAAGGCGATGTAATCCCAACACATCTCATTCCGCTGACATAAAACAGATTAAATAATTGTTCACGCACCCATCACTGCCCAACAAGATGTGTTGTCACGTTGTTTTAACTTAAGCTGCCTCAATTTAATGTACCAAAGTGGGGCACTTTTGTATTAACAGTATTATTTGATTTTGTGCCCTGGCCTCTTTTATGTCCCAGTCTGCCACTGGGACGCAAAACTACACCCCGTCCTATTATTACGAAGGATTGGGAATCAAGTGGAAGGAGGGCACTGCATAGTTATCGGAGCAATGGAAGGTATTGAGAGTAATGAATATTACCAGCATGTAATCGGTGCATTACCTTCTCAACACGTCCTTGTCCTAGTCTTTAAGCAAATGGGCCAGATCAGTAAGCCTACAACCCTATCCTCAGCAATGCACACTGTTTCCTGAAATAACGGAAGAGATGACTGAAATAAAGAATACTGCATCACCAGAGGAAGCTAAGTCCGGAGCAATAACTGCAAAGCTTGCAGTCCAGTGACCATGTAGCCTGAGCCCTCAAGTCTAGCCAAAGGGGGAGATGAAAGCAGAGGGAGCACCCCAGGAAGGAGGTTGAAAGGCATCCTGGAGAGAGAGAACCCAAGCCCAAGCAAAGAGACAGACAGAAAATGAATGTATGGGCCCTCCACACAGATGGAATGGAAGAGCCGAGAAAGTCTAGTAAACAAGGGAGCTCACCACCTCAATATAGCTTAAAAGCCGTACATCCTTTCAGAAAAGTCCCAATAGTGGCATAAATGGCCATCTTGAAGCCAGTAAACTGAAGACCCTGATGGTAAACTTCCACCACATGGTTACACCAAGGTGATGCCAAGCCATCACTGTTACTGAACCTCGTCAGGCAAAAGGGAAGCCAGGGCCCAAAAACAAAAGTTGAGACCCCAAAGCGAGCTCCAGACTTTGTCCTGCCTGAACCCAGAATTAAAGATAGGTTTGGCACATTTCTGCCTGCTCTAATGTGAGTCTTATGTACATTTCACCCTCATCCCTGCAGGGGGCATACGAGTAAGCAGCTGCATTCATCAAACGGCAAATGATAAGAATTCCATATCCACCGCCTTAGCACCACACAGCCCTCAAGATCAGCAGGGGCACCCATCCCACAAACCCCTAGCCTAGCACAAAGCATAGACGGAAGCCCAATTCCATCTCACAACCTGGGAACAGAAAATGGGGGAGAGCACACCTGGCATTGTAGGGGGCCATAGTGCTACTCAATGAGCTGACATCTCCCAACTCAAAAGATAGCCAGAGATGAGCAGGGCATGGAAAACATTAGAAACACACATAGCCCTCCGCATAAGCCCAGCAGGCAGGCAGAACCACACAATTTCCGAGTCCACAAGTCCCAGCTCACGAACCCCAAGTTAAGCAGGGAGCCACAGTGGGAAGACTAAGCTGAGCCCGTGCTTCCTCTGCCCAGAGTGCAGGTGAGAAGTCACCTCTACACTTTAAAAGGAGCTCCTGTCCCACCACTGTAATGTTTCAGGTCCCAGTTTTGAGACAATGGCCACATTTCTAAACATAGGTGACCATAACCTACTACCCTCTCAACCAAGTGAAGCACGAAAGTGCACAGAGAAGTGCAGTCAGAGCATAGTTGCCCAATACATAGAAACTCAGTCAACAAGAAGCCCAAAGCCACCCAATGAGGTGCTCAGATCAGGTCGTATGCTAATGAGCAAAAGTATCTCCACTAACAGATGAAGAAACTGTTATCCTGAAATGTATGCTTTGCTGTGGTAGAATCTCGTACTTCAGCTAAATATAGACAAACTAGGCCTCGAAGGCCATCTTTTTCTGCAACGTTTTTTTGTATCATATTAGTAGGCTTATATTTCCATGTTCCACTCGAATAAAAGTCAAGTGTACCTTGCAGAGAAAGTCAACAACGCACAGACTGTTCTGAACAAAGTGTACTTACTCAAGGTCGAACCTAGCTGTCATAGGGAAACCGCGTACAATGTAGCCATATCTGTTCCTTTGCCAGAAACTCCGTGTAGTAGAATTATGAGATCTGTCAAATATATTTAGTTGTAATGTGTCTCTTTCGCCTTATTCTGATTGGTTAAGAACCTGACAAGATGACATAGCCACACCATGTTGGCACTGTCATATTATAAACAAGTTGTTGTTGCTGCACCAACCTCCAAACTAACGAGAGAGAAGGCCAAAGCAAATTCTACCACTAGGCTTGAAATAGTGGGCAAAGATGTACAGTAGGGACACACACTACTTACAACCCCTGGAACACTGGGAGTGCCAAAAGCCTTCTAGATACGTATGTCATGGTAGAAGGACAGCACAGATTAAGACTGGAAGGTCTTCCAAACTAGACTGCCAGACCTGAGGCAGCACCCTGCTGTGTTTCCTTTTCTGTCCACCCTTCAGAGCCCTGTTGACCCAGTCAGGCACCAGAGTAAATAGTGGCCCCGCACCCTTGCTCTGTGGCTGCCCAGTGGCGCAACGCAAATTGATGGGACTCTTGAGCTTCCTACAGAAGGTGATGAGATGCCCACAAGACTCTTGCATATCAACACTATCCATAGGCTTTAGACTCAATTAGGCACCCAGAAGCATAGCGCCCTCCTATGTGCCAAAGGGGACTTAGTTACGACCCTGCAGCCACAATCCAAGAGGAACGGGAACCGGAGAAGAGACTGATAAGCCTGGTCCTCAGTGCAAGGGTGCACTTCCTCCTTCCCCTTCATGTGCACCAGGGCCTAGAAGACTAAGCTGCAAAGGCAACTGGACTCTGCCAGGGCCGCAGTTTAGTTTATGGGAAAGCAGCCAACAGAGCAGGAGGTGGGGTCGTGGGTGAGCCTACTCGTTGTGAACCCGCCAGGCATTGTAGTCCTCGTGTGGGGGGAGGTTTGGAGTCAAAGGGAGGAAGGATCCCCCTTCACGTAAGGACTAGTATGAGAAGTGGTTGAGGAGGTAATCCACCTTCATCTGCCCCTGTGGAAAATGCTCACGGTTACCACTGTAACTTGTTCGATAAAGTGAGTAAACCCAGTCTTCAGTATCACTTTTGCTGAAGGATGTAGTATTTTTAAGGGTGATATCAGTCTCATAAACGTTGTTTAGAGTAAGTTTTCTCCTGTAGGTTTACTAACCAATAAGATGCATGCTTTCGTTTGTATGTGCTGTTACACCCACTAGCCCTTTCCTAGCGCCTAGTATTGGGACTCCTAGCTTCTGTCGTTTCCCTTGGATATGATGTGGTTCCGTTACTGAGGAGGCGGGTGCACTGTTTCCGAATCTGGGGTCAGGGTGGGTGTGTTTTTTGTGGGGACGGGATGGTACTGCACCAACAAGGAATTGGATCTTTGGGTCTCTGTATTTATTTTAAATGTGCGAAGAGAGTCGCATGCCAAATGTATTGTTTTAAAAGTTGAAACCGCACAGCTGAAAACATCAGTAAAACAATTTCATTCAGCTGATTGTTACTGGATAGTTTCTTTATCACAGTCAAACGCACTTGTAAAAAAAAAGCTTCTTATAAAGAGTGCCACTTGAAAACAAGTTATTGCATTAAATTAATAAAAACGTGTTTTATTTTATAGCTGCCAGAGAGTCCTATTGGATAGAAAAAGAAGAAAAAGCTCGGCAACATTACGAAAAGCACCTGGAAGAACGCAGGAAAAAATTAGAAGAGCAGCGAATCAAAGAGGGGAGGAGACGAGCGGCTGTGGACGAAAAACGGAAGCAGAGGCTCGAAGAGGAGAAGGTATGTGTTCCATCTCTCAGTCACTTGTCCTTTGAAAGGAGCTCATCCAAGGCTGGCGCTACTATACAGAGGTCGTTCTTGCCTCAGAGAAGTGACACCTGGAAGCCCCCATAACGAGGAGACATTCTTTGCCACTTGCATTGTCCTTGGCTTGCTTGTTTTTTTTCCTTCAAGCAGACTTGTCACTATAATTGTCCTGGCGGCTTTTATAGAGTAATCAACATACTTGTTAACATATTTTTTAAACAAGAAAAGCAGGGTTGTTTCCATCAGTTTTATGCTCAAATTGACTCGCTGTCATTTCCCGTGTGTGTTTCTAGCCATGTTCCCAGTCTTCCAATTTCAGGAAATCTTTTTCAGAAGTCGTCTTAGAAAAATGGCTAATACATTTTATGAGAGGTCCATGTATTCTCCGACCCATTAGGGGCATTTCCCCACTTTGTTTGCCTCACTGTGTCTGCACACTCTGCCTCCCAGTGCACTCCCTGCCAGTGTATTCCCTATAGCAGCGCATTAAGTGTCGGTGTGCCCTTCCAAAGTGTCAGCTTGTCTTATCAAATTGACCTAGTTGCACTGACTTCTGCTTGTTTTTAGAATAGTGCTTGAAGTGGTCGCTGTATCAGTATATTTTCTGTCCCGATGTCCATTTTTTTTATTTCCTAGCCTTTGGCATGTATCTCCCTGTCACACTGTCTACGTGTGTCCCATTCCTTCAAGTCAGACATTGTTCCTTGTGCCAGTCTTGGTGTAATCCCTACTGTGTAGCGTTTCTGTTTTCCCGTTCCCTGGTTGTTGTATTTGCAGACTTGAGAGTATATGTCTCCCTATCCTATTATTAGAGTATGTCAATCACAATGTATTGCAAATTTTATTAAAGGGATGATTGAAGGGTCAAGAAAGCTTTGAGTAGCTTACATGTCCTCGACATTGCAGCTTTTTAGTTTTCAGTGAGTGTTGAAGTATCAAGGAGAGGGGAAGACGAGGCCCAAACAGTACCATACGGGCAATAATAGTGGTGGGTCTTTGGAAATCCACATGTTTGTGGAGGAGAGAGGACCAAGTGATCACAGTGAATACTGTGGGCACCTAAGTAAAGAGTCTTAAGGGGTCTTCCCAGAGGCAACACAGGCAGAACCCAAGGAGATTCTCAGATAATTCAGTAGGTGGTCTATTTTGTGCCACCCAAGGCTTCTTGCACAATTCACTGGGTAACATTGGCAAACTCGCTGAGGCAGCAGCATTGGTGTCCTTCAGGTTGGCTGAGTGTAACTTCCTGGTGGCCTATGAAAGCTAGCTTAAGGTTGATTTGAGTTTTGAAATCCACCAGATGAAATGTATTATTTTTTTTAAAAGGAAAAGTTCATGGGGAGAAAAAAAGAAAAAAGTTTGAGAATGGGGACAGTTGCTGTGGGGTATTCCAGCCATAGCTGCTACTTGTTACAAAAGTTACTGCAGCCTTGGCTTCGTTCCTTGAACATCCAGTGAAGAAATGGGAGCCTTTAAGTCAAACTAAAACCAAATGCTCCCTGAACCTGAAACCTATTGTGGGATGATCCTCCAAATGCTTTATAGTAGCTTATCATCCTTTTAGACCGCATCCATGTAAATTGTGTATATCTTTTATTGCTAAACCCTAAATATACTGGTACTGGTAGAAATACTTTATTTCAGCTATTGGCTATTAAAGTAATACAAAAAAACAAGTAGTTAAAAACATATACATTACTTATTAAAAACAATACAGCAAACTTTACATAAAAATACTCGCCCTAGTTATACTATAGTTTAAATTTTATATTAACTTTTATGCTGTAAAGCCGAATTGGTTATGTCCAAGCTATAGTAGATTGTATATTTTACATTTTTAAAGTTACTTGCCACAAGATATTGGCACCATTTAATATAAAGAAAAAAGTTTGAAAAGGTTTGTGTTTTTTATTACTTAACCGCATGCGTGCGGGCGGAATTCCGCTCGCACGCTGAGAATTTGTAAAGCGCATGTTACATGACGAGCTGGGCTCGTCATGAGCGTGCGAGGAGGCTACCTCATGACGAGCCTAGCTCGTCATGAGCGTGGAAGGGGTTAAAACGTTTGCTGTTTCCAAAAAGTCTTAAAGCAAATTTGACTAATTAAAGTGAAAATTGTGAATTTAATTTGATATTTATATTTTTTAAATACATTTTTAATTTTCATTTTCACTTAATACAAAAACTTCAGTCATAACATCAGTAAGATAATCATTATACATAGACCCTCTGGCATAAATACAATCAGTAGTCTTCTCTAGAGAACAAGGGTGTAAGGATACATTCCGAGAGTCACACCCCCCTCTCCTACCATCTCAACACTAGCTGTAGTTTCCTCCTGCTAAGATGCAAACTTGGCGTGTTGGATGTCCCAAACTATATTCCATTCTTGTGTGGGTAGGTTCATGGTATTGATTCCTGTCCCTTCTATTTCTAGGCCATAGAAGCTCAGCCATGGAGCCCATATCTTCGTAAACTATTTGGGGCAGCCTCTGGCCGCATATGTTGTCTTCCATCCCCCCATATATAGGTCCCTACCAGCTCTTCACTCCTTTTGCGTGGGCACATGCAAATCTCGAAGTAGCGCGCCCTGAATAGGGTTT
Organism: Lissotriton helveticus; assembly: GCF_964261635.1. Taxonomy (NCBI): domain Eukaryota; kingdom Metazoa; phylum Chordata; class Amphibia; order Caudata; family Salamandridae; genus Lissotriton; species Lissotriton helveticus. Next base: position 1,405,957,018 of record NC_136067.1, read on the forward strand.
GTCCCCTTCGGCACAATCTGGGCCCTACAGAGGGTATTTCACGCTTATTCATTCAAAAAAGAAGAAGAATCATCATCCAATTTTTATGGTTGATTGTTTCAAGAGGTTATCCAAAATTATATGATTTTTAGATTGCATTTCATGGCAATAAATCAAAATAAACTGTTATAAATCATAATAAGCATCCTCTCGCTTTGTACCCATCCCAATGCATTTTGGGCACCCGGCCCGTTGTCAGGGGACAATTCTATAATACAAAACAAATGATATTCATTGAGAAAACCATCCCATTGTCAATCTCTCGATGTAAAAACACCTCGTAGTGCTGTCTTGTGGTGCCCGATAATGACATGCATCTGTGTAGGGTGGCAGAAGCCATTTAGCGTGATACTCCATCAATTTGAATTTCTAGTGGGGTTAATATACACCAAAACAAGAAACAAAGTGATCATGTTTGAAAAAAGATCAAACAAAATATTCACAATAAGCAAATACAGCTATTAAGACACCCTTAATGTGCTATATGTGGTGATTGTGACACAGGGAGTTGTCTTTATAAAGTGTGCTACAGTGAAAAAAAGTAACCGTAGATTATATTCTAACACGTGTGAAATCATAACACCGTAAACTCCAGTGCTGCTTGATAGTGAAAACCAAAACAAAGGTTGACACATTAAAAGCTTGATACTCACTCATAGAGCATGTGTACAGTGTCTTCCTACATGCAATGATTAACCAGAAGTCAAACAAACGCTTACTTTGAACCTCTTAAAAGATAACAGAACTGAAAAACGGACTCGTGAAATCAAACCGGTCTCAAAGGAAGAAAAAGTACTTCTGTGTGCTCAAAGATTAGCGCAAATCACGGTGGCCACATTGGAGTGTTGAGAAATCACCCAATTAACACCTGAAAGAGTACAACATTTCATGTATCATGTACAAGATAATAATGAACAATACTCCGTCTGTGAACAGCAACTTAAGCATAAATATGATTAAACGAAATCGTCGGTTGAAAACTTTTAAAAATAAAATATGGCCACCGTGAATTGCGCTAATCTTTGAGCACGCACAAGTCCTTTTTCTTCGTTTGAGACCGGTTTGATTTCACAAGTCAGTTTTTCAGTTTTGTTATCTTTTAACCCCTTCGCTGCAAGGGTAATTCCCCCATGATGCGGGGGGGGGCCGGGGAGCTGTGCTCATGACTAGCTGGGCTCCTCAAAACCCCGCCTACTGATTAATTCTCCCGCACAAGCGGGGAATCAATCGCGCGTGGGCCGTAGCCGTTATGACGAGCCCAGCTTGTCATGAGCTAAGCTACACTGTGACTCATGATGAGCACCGAAGGAGTTAACGGGTTCCCAGTAAGCGTTTGTTTAACTTCTGGTTAATCACTGCATGTAGGAAGACAGTATACATACTCTACGAGTGAGTATCAAGCTTATAATCACGTCAACCTTTGTTTTGGATTTCACTACCAAGCAGCACTGGAGTTTACAGTGTTATGATTTCACACACATTAGAATATAATCTACGGTTACCTTTTTTTCACTGTAGCACACTTCATAAAGATAACTCCCTGTGTCACGATCGCCTCATATAGCACATTAAGGGTGTCTTAATAGCTGTATTTGCTTATTGTGCATATTTTGTTTGATCTTTTTTCAAACATGATCACTTTGTTTCTTGTTTTGGTGTATATTAACCCCACTAGAGTTTCAAAAGGTCTTGCCTGTACTTAGAGCATGATTGATGGAGTATCACACTAGTTGGCTTTCGCCACGCTACACAGATGCTAGTCATTGCCGCGCACCACAAGACAACACTCCGAGGTGTTTTTACATCGAGGGATTGACAATGGGATGGTTTCCTCAATGTGTATAATTTCTTTTGTATTATAGAATTTGCCCCTGATGAATGGCAGAGTGCCCGAAATGCACTGGGATGGGTACGAAGCGATAGGAGGATAATTATGATTTAAAGCAGTTTGTTTAGATTTATTGCCATGAATGCAATCTAAAGATCATATCATTTTGGATAAACTCTTGAAACATTCAACCATAAATGTTGGATGATTCTTCTTTTTTGAATGAATAAGCAGGAAATACCCTCTTTAGGGTCCAGATTGTGCCTAGGGTAACAAACCCTATTTAAGGCGTGCTACTTCTTGCTTTGAACAGTTGACGCTCCAGACCGGAGAGTGATACCCCCGGAGCCCATCTACAATAAAGAAAACTTGATTTTTGCACCGGATACACAGGTTGTGCGCGCTCATCACATTTTCGTATCATCACCTGCAAAGCTCCCCATTTCCTGGCAATGTCCCTTTTGGCAACTATTATCCCTAAATTACACAATAGCAGTCTGTATCTAGGAAGATCAACCTCCGTGGTTATGCCCAGTAATACATATGTAAAGGCCCAGAGGGATCTGTGCGTCGAGGATGTCATTAATTTCTTTCAGTATCCGGGCCCAGTATCTCTGAACATATTGGCACTTCCATAATGTATGCATGTATGTATGTACCTAGTTCTAGGTTGCAGCGTAGGCAATTGGGCAACTATTCCCTCCAATGACGTGTAGCTGGGCCCTATCAAAGTAGACCCTGTGTAGGATTTTGTATTGTATTAGTTGTAGTCGTAGCTTAATTGCCACCTGTTGGACTTGGCCCTTTTGGCAGGTTCACCCCAACACTTTTTGCATTTGTCTAGCCCGTTTCTGTTACCTGGTGTTGGTGATTTTTGGCCTCTGCGCACTTTTTCACTGTGGTCCAGTGGAAAGTGCGTGCGCTCTCTGTGTATGTGTGGTGAGAGTGGCCTGCCCTCCCATTGGGATGCATGGGGAATATGTGTGTCCATGGTAGTGCCTGATATGTGGGGAGTGCAGGGGCGAGTTTGGTATGTGCGAACTCGTGAGATTAAATGCTGCGCGATGATGTGCGCAGATTTATTGTGTTTAGTGGAGAAGTGCCACTTCTAGAGGTTGGCATGTCTGTGCAGTAAATGTGAATTGACTGTCTGGCTTGTGATTGATTGGAGCTGGCTGGTGTGCCTGGCTCCAGGAGTCAGGATGGGTCTGCCCCGGTGGTGAATGGAGAGATCTGCATGTTGATGGGAGGGAGGAGTGCACCTGGGACCTGAATAGGGCCTGGCCTTCCCTCCACAATGCTGGCTCCACCCCCTGTGGTGTGTCTGATGTCCCTGACCCACCCTCATGTCTGAACTGGGGTGGCAGAGTGGGCTAAAGAACGGTGATGGATCAAACCCAGATCTGTTGACTGGGTGTGAGTGTTTGATTGATTGGTTCAGATGCTCCGTTCATCACCACCCCCTTTTGTACCGCCACCCTGTGAATAGGCAGAGGGGCTGAGCAAAACAAAGGGCTCCAGAACCAGTTGCATCTGGCTCGCCCCTTGCCTGCACCTTTGGAAATAAAGGATTTGTATGTATACAAGAGGGGCTATGACCCCATGAAAATGTTCTTGTTTTTCAACTTGAAACTACCAGGGGCGAGCTGCTGCTGGGGCCCAGGGGAAGGCTTGCCTCCCTGGGCCCTGCCCTGCCCCTGGATTCCTGGAGGACCTTTTCCTTTCTGGGAGCTGTTGGGCTCCACCTCTTTACTCCTGGGCTTGTGCTCCCTAGCGCCCTGTGAGCTCTCTGCCTAAATCTTCCCTGAAATGCGAGGGAAAGCATGTGGGCTGCGCAGTGCTGATGCTGCAGCCCTTTTTGAGAGGGATTCCCCCTTCCTTGTGTCTCTTGCGGGTGCCACCCCGCCTATTTAATTATTTAGGCACGGGTACCCACCCCATTTTGCGTGCCAGTGGCTAAGCGAGTGCCCACCCCACTGTTTATTTTTTCTACCGAGGGAGCCTACCCCTCATCTAATGCCCCGATTGCCGCCGCCCGTGGCCCGCCTGGTTGTGGGCGGGGCCGCAGGATGGAAGCGGAAGTGCGGCCGAACGCCGAGGTGAAGCCGTGCGTTATACGGGGAGGAGGACGGAAGCCTACCCCGCCTCCCCGAGTGCCCATGAGGAGTCCCAGGTAAAGATAATGGCAGCCGACGTTAACGAGGCTCTCGAGAGCGAGACCCCTGCCCGCTGCCCGGGTGAATAGAGAATGGCGGCCGAGGCCGCCAACGGCAGTGCGGGGCTCTCAGGAGTCCTGGGAAGCCCCGCAGGAGAAGCGCTGCCGCACCGGAGGAGGAGTCCCCGGAAGAGCCAGTGAGTACAGCCGGCTAGAAGGGGGGTGAGGTCGAGGCACCATGCCGGTGCCTCCCTCAGAGCAGTCCCGCTGGGTAGAGGGCTGCTCTAACGTTTGGCCCCCATGTCCCTCAAGAGCCAGCGTGCTCCTACGCTAGAGGGGGGCACAGTTGATTCCCCGAGCCCGAGGGCTCCAATGATGGCCCCATTGATCTAACAGGCCCCAGTGGGGGTCCCGAGGGCCAGAGGGGCCTGTGTGCTTGCCCCTGAGGGCCCCAGTTCTAGGGGGCATGTGCATCTTAAGAGCCCCGTGTGGCTCCCACATGTTTTTGGCCACAGTATCTGTTCTAGAGCCTAGATGGCTCCAACGGTGGACATAATCATTCTCTAGAGGGCCCCGAGGGGCCCATGTTTTCCCCCGTGGTTTTGACAGTGATGAAGAGAGTCCCTGAGAGGGACCGAAGCGGCACGGTGGTGCCATGCCTCAGTTGAGTGTTTTACAGCTGCCCAGCAAGTAGTGGGCAGCTGTACCGTTTAGGCGAAATTCTGAGTGAGAGTCCCTGGGAGGGACAGTGGTGGCACAGAGGTTCCAGACGCAGCACTTAGTGCCAGCTGCAGCGTTTAGGCCCTGTTATTGTCCTCAGCTGCCCAGCAAGTAGTGGGCAGATGCGACGTTTAGGTTTGCGCAGATGGCGCACCCCTGACTGGCGCTCCGTTGGCAGCGCGCCCTGACATTCTGGACACAGGGCATTTGAGCCCCTTCTTGAGATGGCCCGTTTGCCAGGGGGCAGGTATATGGTTCGGATGCAAGGCCTTAATGTGATTGATGTGGTCTAAATGTGGTGCTAGGAAATGTAATGCGTTTATTATTGTTTGCGCACCCTGTATCTGATACCTCTAAAAGTGTGGTTTATGATTATGAGGTTGTTTTACCTATTTAGGTTTGTGTTAGTGAGATTGTACTTCACTCTGTGCTTTACGCCCCTAATGTGAGTTATACTTAGGAGGTAGGGTCTAATGTGTTTAGACTAAGTGAGAGATTGCATAATGTGTTTATGCTGGTGAGGTTGGCGCAGGATATATTTCGCCCCTGATGTGACTGTGCATAATGTTAAGTTATGTTTCAGGTTGAGGTGGAGTACAGTGATTACCAGTGGCTACTGGTTGTAGTTTTATGTTATATTTTTACTTGTACCAATTTATGCTAAGTGTTGATCCTGACAGTGGCCCACGTGGCCCTGTCCTGTGTAAATAATCCCTTGTGAATATTGCCCGGGCCAGTTGGCACAATGTATATTGTGTGATTACTATCTGACGTGTTATGAGAATACAAAAGCTATTTTTATATAACCTTGTGTGGAGTTCCTTTTGTGGTGTGCCTGGGATGTTGTTGCTGTCTGCGTGCGCAAATGCTTTACACATTGCGTCCAGGATAAGCCTGACTGCTCGTGCCAAGCTACCAAGGGGGTGAGGAGGGGTTATCTTTGGCGTGTAACTCCCTTGCCCTCACTAGAGCGGTGGTTTCTGCCTGGCTTTGGCGCAAGCCTTAGCCAACCAGAAATCCCAGTTCTAACACCACCTCTCTTGGGTGCATCAGAGTCCCCTCCCAGTCAATGTCTTCGAACGGACCAGTAGTGCCTTCCCATTTGGACGGTAGGGACTTCAGTTTGTCGGGCATGTTATTGATTAGCATTTTATATGTCCAGGAAACTGCCTTGGAAGGTATTTCCTCTCGTAACAATCTGCCCTCAAGTGGTGTATATTCGGGGATGTCAGTTGTGTCTACTTTCTCTACTTTCCAGGCATGCTGCAGTTGGAGGTATTTGCATTTCTGTGAGTGTGCGAGTTGATATTCGGCTTGCAGCGCCGGAAAGGGGACTAGGTCGCCACCTTGTAAAATATTGCCCATTGTGGAAATTTCCACCATGTGCCACTTCCTGAAACCCTGTAGTCCGGATATTTTGGGTATTCTCTTGCCTTTCCATAGTGGTGTCGCCCTTGTGAGCTTCTCATCCCATCGCATTTGTCTCTCTGCCCCCTTCAATGCCTCAATTGATCTTTGTGTAGCAGGCATCAGGCCTAGAGTGCCTGAGCCTCCGTAGATGTAGTGGAGGTAGGTGTGGTTCTGGAACTGGAGTCTTTCTAGAGTGTACGCTGGGTGATCTCCCGCTGCATGTCCCCACTCATTGATTACAATGTGCGGCCCTGTAGTAGGACTGTATGTCTGGGAGTGCAATCCCTCCGTTGTATTGGTTGCGTTGTAGTGTCTGTAACGCAATTCTCGGGTGACTCCCATTCCACAATAACGTACGAAGTTCATTGTTAATTATGTTAAAGATTGCTCCTGGGACGCTGTGATATGTGTTCCGTAGGTTGTAGAGTAACGTAGGGAGAGTTATCATCTTTTACATGGCTGCTCTACCTAGCAACGTCAAAGGGAGTTGTCGCCATCTGGCAACGTCATCTCGGAATTCTGTGATGACCCGTCTGATGCTGTCGTGTAGGCAGTCATCTAGTTAGTAGAAATGAAAAATCCCAGGTATTTAAACTCATCCTGTTCATTGCCCCTCCCACGGGGTAGAGGTTTGATTTGTCCCAGTTTATACTATAGCCCGTATGGTCACCGAATTTCTTTAAACAATTGCAGTATTAAAGGGAGTGTCTCATCTGCGTTAGTTATGTAGAGTAGAATGTCATCCACATAAAGCGAGATCCGTTTATCCCTGAGACATCTTTCATTATCTTGGAAATCACTTATCCCAGGAAGGGCTCCGATCAGACATGCCAGTGGCTCCAAGTATCAGGGTGAATAAAAGGGGGACACAGAGGTCAGCCCTGTCTTGACCCTCTTTTAATTGGAAATTCTACAGACATTGTCCCATTGACTCGGACTTTGGCTCTTGGGTTATTGTAAAGTAAGTCCACCCAAGATATAAAGCTTTGTCTGAAGCCAAATTTAATCAGGACTTAGCTCATGAAAGGCCAGTGAACTGTGTCAAAGGCTTTTTCTGCATCTAAGGAAAGAAAGAGATGTGGGGTGGGTCTATCTTTCACTGTGGCTATCCAGTTGGCCAGGCCACGGAGGTTGAGGCGCGTAGCTAGCTGGGGCATAAAGCCTAATTGGTCTTGGTGGATGAGGGACGAGGTTACTACTATCAGTCGAGTCGCTAGAATAGAGGCCAGGATTTTGGTTTCCACATTAAGCAGTAAGATTTGGTGATACGACCCACAACACTCAGATGGCTTCCCTAGTTTATGGATTACTACAGTGGTAGCATTACAGAGATCTGCGGGAAGTGATCCCTTCTCCTGCACCGCATTATATATATCCAGTAGATGGGGGGGGGTAAGCTATTAGCATTTTGCTTGAAGTGTTCTGTTGATAGTCTACTTGGACCTGGGGTTGTCCCTGATTTTTGCCTACTGATTGCATCTATTACTTCTGTCAGAGTGAAATCCTCGTATAGGCCTTCCCGGACTTCTTGGGCCAGGGAGGGGTCTCTATCTCCCCAAGGTAGGCAGCTATCTGTCACACCTCTGCTAGTGGCCTGGCATCATAAAGCCCCTTTTAGAAGTGGGAAAATGCCCCTGCTATGGCATGTGCTGGGATATGCACCTCTTCTTTTTCATGTATTTCGGCCACCCATCTTGCCTCTCTATCCTTCCTGCCTAACCAGGCCAGTAGTTTCCCTACCCTGTATCCCGACTCGTAAAGACGATGATGTGAGGCCTGAATTTGAGTCTATAATTCCCTTTCTGTCAAAGCTCAGAGTTTCCAACATGTGAGTGCGATTTGGCGCATCCGGGACATGTCCGCATCGGGGTCTACTTCTGTTTCAAGCTGTAAGAGCTTTTTTTCAGTATCTCTACTTGTTGGGCCTCCTCACGTCTCTTCCTTGCCACAGCATCCTGTATCCTACCCGTATTACCGTTTTATAGGCCTCCCATTGGCTTGTCGCCGAGGGCACTGAGCCCTCGTTTTCACTAAAGTAGAGCTCAGTCTCAGTGTTTATTAATTCTTGAAGAAATGTGGGCGACAGCAATGCCTCCTGGATAAAGAAGTCCATAGAATGGATGATTTGAACTTTAGTTCCATTGAGGTATGTTTATTTTAAATGGAACTTACGGCACCCACTGGGGTTATTATTGGAACTTAAAGTTCAAGGCATCCATTCTATGGACTACTTTATCCAGGAGGCATTGCTGTCACCCACATGGGCGGGACTTTGTAACTAATTAAAATATCAAGGTTTTTTTTTTTCAGCGCGAACAAAGGGTCAAGTTGGGCGACCACCTCTCCCCCGTCAAGCCTGTGCAGTGTGGGGTTCCGCAGGGCTCGTCCCTGAGCCCCACGCTCTTCAATATATATGTAACACCGCTTGCCAGGCTTGTCAGATCCTTTGGTCTGGAAGTCGTATCCTATGCTGACGACACCCAGATCATGGTCTCCATCACATACCGCTGACATCACTGCCCTTAATTTTAAAGCTTGTATGGAGGCAGTCGCAGAGTGGATGGTAAGAAACTACCTTAAACTCAACGGGGAGAAAACGGAGGTGATCATTTTTGGAGGAAGGCAGGAGATTTGGTCTGCGGACTGGTGGCCTTCCGCTCTCAGCACCTGCCCTACACCCTCTCAGTCAGCTCGGAATCTGGGCGTTATCTTTGATTCCTCGCTTTCCTTCGATAAGCAGGTCAGCAGGACGGCCTCAACTTGCTGCGGGGTATTGCGAATTCTGAGGAAAATTGTACATTACTTGTCAATTGAAGCCCGTAAACAGGTCACGGTAGCCCTCATAGCCTCCCGCCTGGACTATTGTAATGTACTTTATCTGGGAATTTCCAAACATCTTGTCCAGCGTCTCCAAATTCTGCAAAACGCGGCTGCAAGTTTCGTTGTGGATGCTCCTAGGCGCTCATCAGGCTCAGCCATTAGGAAAGTCCTGCACTGGCTTCCTATGCAAGCCAGGATTGACTTCAATGCCTTGTGCCTTACTCATCGCGCCCTTCATGGGCTTGGGGCAGAAGACATTAGGTCTCTTGTATCCCTCTATGTCCCCGGTAGGGTCCTTCGCTCAGCAAACAAAAACCTCCTTGCTGTTCCCACAATTCTTAAGGCAAGATGGGGCGGGCAAGCTTTCTCCACCCTTGCTCCTAGGATGTGGAACACCCTTCCTGCGGAACTTAGGGATCAGTCCTCTCATTCTCAGTTCTGGAAGGCCTTGAAGACCTGGCTTTTCAGGGAAGCCTATCTCTAGTTGGCACTTTTCCTCTTTTTCACATTCAGCTTTTCTTTCCATCTTTAGCGCTTTGACGCCCTCGGGCAAAGTTGTGCTATACAAGGCTAAAAAAAAAATAAAAAAAGTTTGATAACCCGGCCTCCAAAGTGTGACCTCTGACCATAATTGCAAAAACCTGTTGTGTTGCTGCCGTACTCATGATAACACAGTTGTTGTATTCAAGCTTCATGGGGCCCCGGGAGCGGATGACTGAACTTCACCATGGGGCCCAATACATGCAGAGTGTGATGTATTCACTCAAATCCGAATTGCAAGCACGTTCTATATAACTCCACGGAACAACCCTTCCCATAATGCCACAAAATGGCCACTAGAATTGCAGGCAACCTGCACTGTAAGTTCTTACTGATAGGTCAATGTCACTGATTGTACTGCCGCACGATCAATGTCCGCACATGTATGGCCAGGGCAAAGGCACATGTCAATATATCTAATAGTCAGCATTTATTGAAGGAAGTCAAAATATTGCACAAAACTAAGGGGTTGAGGGGGACCCATGGACGAAGTGATACTGCCAAAACAACCTCACCGTGTCAGCATCAGAGTCAGCAGAGCCCAGTTACCAGGTGGCGCCAGTCTTCCGGGCAAGGCATTCCTTGCTTGAGAGAACATGGACCCCATGCTGGCAGTTGCAAGAACCGCCCCGCTACGAGACCCTGGTCTCCCACCGCAGTCATCCTCGTTCCTCATCCTGGTTAACCCACTGGGGGCTCCCCCAATAGCACTCCCGTATTCCTCCAAAACTGACCGGTCTGAAGGGAAAGCCACAAACAACCTGAGACTGTTATATATATGTGTATGTATATATATATATGTTTGTATATATATATATATATAGTGTGCTTACTAAGAAAGCAAAAAAATGCAATGCAAGGCTGTTTATATCATTATTGTCCAGTAATTAAAGCAATCTCATCCATCACGTTTTGTTGTTCATGGTTACATTGAAGGCAGAGTATGTAATCTGTATGAAAAAAGTTTTTCCAAGTAAAAGATAAATGAGCCACATTATTTGTTGGCGTTACTATGTTTTGGGCCATGAGTTCATCTTTGGGCTTAAACGTCTAAAGCAAAAAATGCCTGCGTGCCCTGCTCGTCCAACCAATACTTGCAGATTTTCCGGCTGTAGCAAACTGTTTTATTCAAATTTACAGAATGCTGAGTAACTTTTTAAAGTGGTGTCTTTGGAAAAGTAGAAATCCTTTCCTTTCAGATTATCTACAGTATAAAAAGCTTCACTCGCTAAAGTATCGTATTCAATTATTTTCCTTTGTATTATTAAATTTAAACAACATCTCAGACAAAGGTGTTTTCATTTTTAGCTAAAGTAGTATGAGCTGTACTAGTTCTGTCTGTTGGAGTGCCCTCGACTGATATCTTATTCTATTGCCTTTAAGGAGCGCCATGAAGCTGTTGTCCGCCGCACAATGGAGAGGAGTCAAAAACCAAGGCAGAGACCAAACAGGTGGTCATGGGGTGGAGCTCTGCACACTAGTACGAGCATCAACAGTTCAGGTACAATAAAAGAGCTGTGTTCAGCCGGCCCTTTTTGCTCACAATGATCACATGGCCCACTCATGCTCTTTGTAAGTGAGGTCAAGCGTCTATGTTCTGAAGACTAAGTTTGTTTTGAAACGTTTGCCTGTATTGGTCCTTCAGTAGCCAGTATCCTTGGGAAGCTGATCTGTAGCATTTTGCAGGTCCCTTTCTGCAGCTAGTCTTTCCCTATGTTCCATTTATAGGACAGCTTTAGCTGCCTATTTCCTACTTTTGATAGTATTTAAATTCTATGCAGTGCTTTGGTGCATGCTACTGTAAGTAAGCGTTGTTGTGATTTCACTTCTCAGTTATATTTCTACTGAAAGGGGGGTGTATGCATTCACCACGCAATTCCTTTACCATGCATTGTAAGTTAATTTAAGATAATTGAAATCCCTACATATATATTGAAATATATTGTTGTGTGTGTGTATATAGTGGGATACTTGTAAAGCGCACGGTTACTCTACCCGAGTGTCCTGGCGCTTTAGACCTCTGGGGAACCCGTCCTGGTTTTCCCTGTGAGATGGTCCCTTTCTGGGTATCTCCAGGGTGAAATAAGGCATCCCCGGCGTCTGTGGGGGGCCGTTGTAGAGATGAGGCAAGCTTAATGCCCAGAGTTACCGAGTGTGTTCCCTGGTTAGAGTAGGCACTGAGGCGAGAATTATCGAGTCCATTGACCCTGGTCCAAGACCCTGCCGCGTCGGGAATTGAACCCTGGTCCCGGGCCGTTCTCTGCTTACAGGTCTGCCGCCTCTAACCAGTGAGCCACACCTCTCACCTATATATATATATATATATATATATATATATATATATATATATATATATATATATATATATATATATATATATATATATTGTTGGGATTGAAAAGTTCTTCATGGTTGGTGATGTTCTTCTCCCCAGAGTTCCCAACTGTACTATTGTCTACATCCCATCCCAAATGCAGATTATTTTTATTCCCCTCATAGATAAACACAGATCATGCATGTTCGCCATGACAAAGGCCAGTGTCACAGATAGCAGTCTTGTTGGACAGGGAGGGGAGCCTTTGCGCTACCCTTATAGTGGTGGAAGGCTTCGCCAAGAGTTAAGCAGCACTGTGGTGGCAGCAAATCTTGTAGTGATCACTAGTAGTGAACAGGCCCTTTTTACCCTGTGTAACTGATTTGAGGCCGTAAAGGCTAATTCACGTTTTTTTAAAGTTCCCCTGCTGTATGCCTAACTCCCCCTTGCCTACATCAGGTAGATGTGGAGTGCTGCACAGTGCAGGAGTAGTGACTCAGTGCAAGATGCTTGTGTGCCTGGGAAGGGTACAGTACAGACATATAGTACAGTGCAGTAAGTGTGTGGTTAGTGCTTGTACTGGATGTTTGTATGCCTGTGCGGTATACATTACATGAGAGATGTAGTGCTGTGCAGTGCATGTGCAATGAATGTGTGTGCTGGGTGTGTGAGTGGTTGCGTGAAGCACAATACATGAACGATAAAGTGTTGTGCATTGCAGACATGGCGTGTGTGTTTACTGGCAGTGTGTGTTTTTGTAAATAGCAAACCTTAATACAAAGTAGAAAAGCTTCAGTGCTGAACAGTGTGCACAGACTAATTTTGTGTACTGAACATATGTGTACTTGTAATGGTGCAAGGCATAGAGGTAAAACTTTAAAAACTCGGATCCTAAATCACATTTTTCTGTCTGGAAATGGACTATAAGAAGGGGAGGACGAGACCCCAAACTTTGACATCTGCCAAGCAGCCAGACTAGCTGTGTAAGGAGGGGAAACTCTGCAAGACTTCTGCCTGTGGTCAGGACTAGGGAGCCAATGCCTGCTAGTCTCCTTGCTGGGTGGGAGGACATCACCCAGAGAAATTCAAGATCCTCTTTCCTGGAGTACCAGTGCCTGCCAAGACCAATGTGCCCTGTGAGTAAGAGGAGAGTGAAGGAGAGAGTGAGGACCAGGGGGAGCCCTACCATGAGGGCTCCATGTGCGAGGTGTGAGGATTCAGTAGTGCACCGATCAGGCCGCAGCCATTGTGTCAGATTGGTTTCAGGCGGCCCCCCTCCCCGTATGCCAGGGGAGGGCCACCCTAGGCTAAGCTATGGAGCGAGCACTGTGTGGGGAGTGCAAAGCCTGTAATCCCTCGTATTGGTGTCCTCGTATGCCAAGGGGGCCACCATGGAAATAATTTAGTGACCAGTGTGCCAGGACTCATGAAAACCTTAACAGCGATCCATTGTACCATGGGGCACTACTGTGGTGTGGGCGATTGCACCAGAGGATTCTGTGTTGTGTCCGGAGGTACAGCTCCTACCCCCATATGCCAGGCGGGCTGCCAGTAGTAACTTGAGAAGGGTTTCTGGGACTGGAGTGCGGCAGGACTCCAGTCGGGAGCCAAAGGAATTATTACCCCCACCCGGTTGTGGAGAAATTGACTTGACACCTCTTCGCTAGCTAGAAGCGTCTCCGATCTCTGGGGAGAACTAGCTGCGCCACTCAGAAAAGTGAGCCTGCACTTGCACAGGTGTGCGAGCAGCCCAACTTCAAGTAGCCAGATCTGAACTTGTGAGTGCCTGCCCTCCAATACCAGCCAAACGCTTCCGTGCTGCAGGGGAGTGGATAAGACTTGAACTGGGCCTCTGGGCACCGGCGGATTTGCTGCCAAAGGTGCTGCGGCACCATAGACACTTTTGACGAATTCCTGAACGTGAAAGGGGAACTCTTGAGTATTGTCTATTAGTGAGCATTCCCTGGATGCAGCCACTAGTGAATGAGGAATAACCCCGGACTATGTAATAAGCAAGAAGGTGGGACAGGAGAGTGCCTGACTTCTACTAGAGTCCCGACCTCAAGGGGATTGTGTTAATATTCTTTTGAATGTGTAGAGTTGGAAATAAAATACTTCTTTGTCTTATAAAAACAAATTTTTGGCTGGAAATTAATTAATTGTAAGTACTGTGTGCATTTTGAGTTATAAGTGTTCACTTGCCTGTATCTCTACTCCCCACTCCCCCTCCTCCCGAGGTGTCCTTGACTGCTCGTCCACAGAGACCACTGAGAGTCAAGTGCTGAAGGTGAAAGGAGTACGTGGCCCAGTAGAGCAGGAACCATAGTTGGTTGGGCCCCAGGACATCAGAAGTGAAAGACCGCAGCCACCACGGTTGGGCCCAGTTGCCCTTGCGTGCCCTGTGGTCCTCTGAGATATATATATATATATATATATATATGAAAACACTCCTACTTCAGAGAAGAAGAGGCACGTACACGAGGCATGTATGGATCAGGCTTATTTATTAATATTCAGGTCTCCCACGACCCTGCAGAAAAGAGACGCGTTTCGCCTGCGCAGCAGGCTTTGTCAATCTATTTTGGCGCCATGCCATTGTTGAAATATATAGCCCTCCTCCCTCCTTCAAGCATACATAAACATAGAGAATAGACTACAAGTTTAGACATTCTGGATGGAAGATGTATTGACCTGCGACATATGCCTCCTTAGCAAAGGTGCAGGATATTCAAAGTTGTAAATAACTGCATATTACACTCCAAACGAAAAAATGCCAATAAAACCTGAGCTAATTCATAATGTATGCATAGAAACAATTATAAGCAACAGTCTATTTTAGCCTAAGGTATAGACAAGTCAAAAAATGGCCTGTCGAGGTACTGACATCATAAAACATCGTATTGGCGCCAAATGCTCTCAACATGTGCTGCCCTCCTGATAATAAATCTACTTAATACAGAAAGTTTAAAAAACTGCTTAAATGCAGATAGCGCTGCCAAAAAAGGCGTACAAGCTCCCACATATATATATGTATATATATATATATATATATATATATATATATGTGTGTATATGTGTATATATATATTTTTATATTTATATACTTATTCTTTAATTCTTTTTTTAATTAAAATGCATTCCTTTTTGGGGGAACCCTCCGACTCCCCCCTTTTCAATGACCCCTACCACCCTATATCTCTAGCCTCCCCATAACCACAGAATACCCTAACCCCCCTAAACCCTTACCCACCCCTATACTTTAAAAATAACTATACCACCATAAATACCCTACCCACCCGTAAACACTTAAATAACCTTTACACCTTATACCCCTACACACCTAACCTTATCCCCATATACTCCTACCCATCCCTAAAATATCCGTCCCTCCCTATAATCCTACACCCCATCAATACCCTTAACACTCTATACCTCTACCCACCCCTAAACCCTAAAATATACCCTTACCACCTTATATCCTTAACCACCCCTAAACCTTAAAAATACCCTTACCACCCTATACCCCTACCCAGGCCTAAACTCCAAATTACATGTATAGACACACTTACCTTAAATATACTTATCTTGCTTGGTAAAGGATTCTTGTTGAAAGCATTGTGTGGTGAAGAAAGCGTTGTAAAGTCTGTTTCACATACAAAAAGACCTGTGTTGTGAAACGTTAATGTGAATCATGACCACAGAGAAATACTTTGACCACAGCGTCCTATAAACCAGACTGCCACTTTGTATACCTTCAGTATGAACGTCTAATATATTTATTTCAACATCCAGGAAAACTGAGCTTATATTTAGGGGTCTACTGTAAATTAAAATTATAATCCACTGTTTTCACAATCTATGCTTATCATTACTTTGTTTCACTTTATTACATTTTACTTTATTTTGCTGTCATTTTATTTGGGGATTAAAACTATCATCATGTTACATTTCATTTCCAGGTTATTTTTTTGAATCATCATCGTTCTCGTTTCTCGATTTAGCGGGACTGGAGCACCGCTTCCGAGCATTGGGTGGTGCTAGAAAAACTGGTACAAAATTCCTTGTGCTTTGTAGATTCCCTTGTCTATGGTTGCCTCGCACCATTAGTACCATTTTACTAATAACTGTATAACATTATCCTGTTCTTTGAGACCACGGCATGCTAAAGACCCCTCCATATTGTCTCCACCCTGTAGTTAGTTTATTTGTTCATCAAATCATAGTGCGTTAACTGCTGACAGACGTGACTGGGTTGGCATTACATGATGTCATAATGAGCCATGAAATGTTGACACACAAATTGTAAGGCTAACTATGGGCTTATGTACATGAAGTGTCTACATGTTATTGTATTTATTTTTTTTCTTACGCGGATGACTTGGAATTCTGCCATGGATCAGACCTCCTCTTTACCTCTGTTGGATTCTCTTGGCATATATTGTTGTAGAACACAATAACAATCTTTAGAATTTTTTTTATTTAAAATACATTAGCACACACTATAATACCCACAGTGACACAATGTTTCCCAAATGTATAGAAAAATCCTGGTGCTCAGCACATTTTCGAAGTTAAAATCAATATCCAATTTATGACTCACCTCATGAATTAACTAAATTAATTATAGTGCAAATTGCCCCTTGAACGGATAATGAAATCACCATCAGCTTCGATTTTCTTCTGATAAAAAAAATAAACAAAATAACTATGTTCCTTTATTTAAGCACGTTTGTGTGACTTCTTGCCTGAAAATTGCTAGCCTCAGACACAAAAATCTTTTTATCCATGCTTCTTTAAATAAAGGGATTTCCTTGAGCGATGTTTTAGCTGTTCATTTAACATTAAACACTTTAAACGGATTGTCCCTTGTACACCTGGCTAGTGTAGAAGAAGCATACATCATCAAGGAGCCTGAGCTTGGCTCTTTTTGCCTTTCATTCATTGAGATGCCAAAGACCTCTTCTGTGATGGCAATCTGGACCCTACTGTGGTGACAAGTTTGTTTACTCCACTACAATCTTCCATTCGTGTTTAGTAGGAGTATCGCGGTGTCCATGAGAAAGTTGTAACTGCTTCTGACAGGACAGTGTTTGGAATTTAGAATCCACAGACGTCTCCTAGGTCAGAGTGCCTATAAAAGTAACTGATCACTTCTCCTATGATCAGTTTACTCAGAATCAATTTAGAACTCTCTATAAACTGTTCTGAAATGTGATCATTTTTGAGGAAGCAAAATACGAGTATGCAACATGAGGAGCCGAATGTTACTATACAGAGGTTTACCAAATACATTGTTTAGTTGGCTTTCCCATGGTTACTAAGACATCATTTTCAACATGGCTTCGCTTGAAATATGCTAAGCAATCGTTTAGAAAAAGTCAAATCTTATAAATTATACTTTTTACAATACGTAGTTAATCTCTGTACTTAGCCCAGGAATACGTTTGTGACGCTACAAGCAGTAGCAATATTTTAGTCATGGTCTTTCAAATAGAAGATTACATTTAACTGGATCAATCAACATAATTTACAAAGAGATTGTCTTATTTTGAAATCACTCCACAATAACTTTGTTCACTTACGCATCTTTTTAGAAGGTACTACTTTTGGAGAAAGCTGAACTTACTTTTTTGGTATGAGAGTTTTTATTATTAAGGATGGCAATAACATACCCTTCCGAGCATCTGTCACATCAAGGTCTGCATGTACACCTATTGCATTCTCCTGTTGAGCTTGTGCTTTGCTTCTTGTTTCAAATAAACATTTTGTAATTTTAGAGTGTATTTACACTCCTTCATCCAGTTTCTAGGAAAGTATTCACTAAGTGAAACTTTTCTATTCAGGCCTCCAAACTCTCTCTTTTCTTTTCATATTTTCTCTTAATCGGATAATTAACCAATAAAAAGTGATGTATTCCATACTCATAATTTCCACTTGATAGGCTGATTGTTTTCTCCTTTTTAGCATTATGCTTACGCTATTTGCAGAGAAAACAATACTCCAACCTTAAGCCAAACGGAAGATGGGTTAAGTGTTGTACAGGCAAAAAATGGTTCATGAGATTCAATTAGTGAATACTTATATCCGCAGTTAATCCTTTCAATCTGGTTACCAATTCCTGTACTCAGTAAATGGTTTAGTCCCAAAAACCTAATTGAAATCACCAAAGGGACCACATTTGTTGTGTTGAATTCCATACATACGTTTACAGAGCATGCCTTTACCTGAATAAACAAACGTAATAAAGTTCAGACGGCGCAGTGCTCTGTAATATGTGCAAAAGATTTTTTTTTTAATTCAAGCAGATTGCACCCCAAGTTAGCAGGCTGCATATTAACTTGCATTGTAAAAACACTAGCTAAATCAATTTTCTGGGATTTATCAACCATTTAGAAAGCAAACCTAGAGTGTTAAAGCTTATTTCAAGCAAAATGGAGGTCCTCATTTTTGGCAATAATGCCAACTTTTGGACACCAGACTGGTGGCCAGAAGAATTAGGAAACAGTCAACAAATATAACTAGTTAACTGTATCAAAAGGTGTACTTTGTGTGTATTTCAATTACAGCATATAAGCAAAAATGCTTATATGCTGTAATTGAAATACACACAAAGTACACGTATAATTGTGATTTTGTCACATATTGTGGTATCTCAGAAATCCATAATTTTAGCAAATGGTGTTTTCACATGACTGTAACTCATTGTAATTTTCAGTTTTGTGTGTGTTGCCTAAGTATAAAGAAAAAATATAATAAGAAAAACATACATACAAGAATAAAAACTTGTCTTTTGATACAGTTAACTAGTTATATTTGTTGACTGTTTCCTGCTTTAAGCCAATTGTTGATCACTAAGGTGACATTGTTGTGAACAATTACATTGCATCAAATGATTCCTCGAGGGGCAATTGAATTTTGTTATTGATAATACCCAGTCCCTGGGGGATAATTGGGTGGCTCTTCTCTCTCCAGAAGAATTAGGGGCGCTCCCAGAGCCAACTAGGAAAGCAAAAAACCTGGGAGTCTTAATTGACAACAAACTGACATTTGGAGACCAGGTAAATGCGGTTGCCTCTGCCAGTTTCCATCTTCTTAGAATGATAAGGATAATAATGTTCTTCTTGCCGGCAAGGTAGTAATAACATCATTAATCTTATCACGTGTGGACTATTGTAATAGTCTACATTTAAACATCCAAAAGAAACATCTAAACAGGCTTCAACGTGTGCATAATGCAGCAGCAAGACATTTGAGTGGAACACCTAAATTTGTCTGATTAAAAAGGAATAAAACAGCTACACTGGCTCCCAGTCAAACAACGGATCCTATTCAAATAATTATCTACAATCTTCAAGGCTCTCCATGGAGGAGGCCCGGACCACCTAAAATGGTGCTTCAAATGGTATACCCCAAGAAGAGTACATCGATCGGCCGGAGCAAGATATGTGGTTGTATATATCTAAGCCTAGGCACACACCAGGGTAAATAAACAATATGTATAATCACTACAACATTTCTGCACATTCAAATCAATGATCCATAAGCATATAAATGTGATGTTGCTTTGTCTTTAATTCAGTTTTCATAGTTTCATAGTTTTCATTAGGCCAAAAAAGAACCAGTCAGTGGCTGGTTCTTTTTTGGCCTAATGAAAACTGAATTAAAGACAAAGCAACCTCACATATGTTTATGGATCATTGATTTGAATGTGCAAAAATGTTGTAGTGATTATACATACTGTTTATTTACCCTGATATGTGCCTAGGCTTAGATATACATTTAGGAAGTGTGAGGACCTCTTCCCACACAACATTGAGGGGTTATAGGGCTCATCCCCTCTCCTAGTAGCACCATCCAACTGTTTTTGCAGAGCAACGATTTGCGTTACACAGCTGAGCGCCTACTATCCCTGGCCTTTAAAAACACTTCTCTATAGACTCAAAGATATGTGGTTGTACCCCCATTTAAAAAAGCCAATTGGGGGGGGAGATGAAGTTTGACCACATGTACTGCCAGGGCCTGGAATGAGCTTCCTTTCCACCTTAGGAACACCACAGAGCTATTGATATTCAGGAAGGAACTTAAAACCCGGCTTTTTACTTCTTAGGTCAACACACACCTCGTCAATATGAAAGGCAGCATTCAGCGCTAGGACACCTCTGGGTAACCGTTGCGCTTAAGAAATATAATTAACATAACATAACTTAATGTTGGCAATTGGACCAAATAAATATGCTTTAGTGGGCATCGTCAGGATGATATAGAACCATCTGACTGTGCCAGATGTCAGTTGTAGGGACACTACCCCAAAGTAAAAGTATGTCTTATCTTAAAGTCAAAATAGGGAAAATTCACCCATTCTTATAATTGCCAATAGCAATCGATACAGTGTGAAGAAGCATACAGGTGGGACAATGTCACCAGTCCATGGCGAAAATCGCCTGAAGCATACAAGTGTTTACTAATTGAATGACATGAAAACAGTTTTTTTCTGATCTAAACATATTAGCCTCACTCGCTCCATATCAACAATTCCCTCAGTGACGTGAATCAGTAGTCAGTGGTATTAAATGTTGGCCTCATACCTTCCAAGCAGAGTTGTTGTGCTAACCTGTTATTTAGGAACCTTTGTCACGTGATACAGACTGTTTTGATTACCATGTTTCTTTAGCCACGAAAATGATATAGGAATCTTGCTTTCTTAATATTCCTGCACCTTTTACTCGGGGATGACAAGGTTGGCTTTTTGATTAGTGAGGAAGGAACACCCATGTGTATCTTTATGGGCACAGACCAGAGGTGAATAATCATGAGTGGTTTGAGGACCTACCTCCAAGGGTTAGAAGATCAGGCAATCCGGCATTCCTGACATACTGCATTCATAAGTGTGGTTATATTCTAATGCTTTTACACCAAACAAAAATTTGTGCTAGGGCCATTGACACTTGGAACTACTGAAGGTGTTAGTGTGCATGCTCCACTCTTTTACTTGTATCTCAATGTGGAAAAATTGCACATACCAAACAGTATATATTTGCATATGACAACTATTTGGATTTTGCAATGTAGTGGTTCTAGGAAATACAAAATAGCAAACAAAATAGTGCAGAACATCCAGAATACGTGTAGACTGCAAATGCATGGCATTATAGCATTTACTCTGGAATGCTTATTTCTTTATGCCGACCTGATATTAATCTTGACACTGTTGGAAACTAAGTTCTGCCTCCAAGAGCATTCATTCCGGAGCCCCCTTGCACCCCTGTCCACACCACATCATCCACAGAGCCGCCACCACCATCCCCCCCTGAACTAAGCCACACTATCAACTGCTCCATCGAGACCTGATGACTGGAAACACCAAAAGATCAATCTCCTGCTGAATAAACAGTCTGCTGACTGACAAACCTCAAGAACTTCAGACTCCCTGCTCCCCTTCCTAACCGAGGTCATCAAGAAGGCCATTAACGCCCAACTCTCAGAGTTCATCAAAGCCAATCACGTCCTGGACTCCTCTCAATCCGGCTTCTGAAGCGACCACAGCACCGAGACTGCCCTCCTACCTGCCAGCACGACAACTGCTCCCTCCTCAGCTGGGGAGAAACAGCAGCCCTCATCCTCCTCAACCTCTCGGCCACCTTCTACACCTTCTCGTAACACTGCCTAATCACGAGGGTCCACGACGCTCGTATTCATGAAAAGCCCTGGACTGGATCGGCTCCTTCCTCACTGGTAGATTACATTGAGTCAGACTTACCCTGTTCCTCTCAGAACCCACAGAGATCAGCTGCAGAGAGCCTTATGGCTTCTCCTTGAGCCCCATGCTTTTCAACATCTGCATGGTCATCTCGCAGCCATCGTCAGGAGCCACGGAATCCACATCGTTGCCTTCGCCAATGACACCAAGCTGATTCTCTCCCTCACCAACAAACCCACCATCACCAGAAACAGCTTTCAGAATGGGATGAAAGCCATCACCACTTGGATGAGACGGCTGCCTCAGGCTCAACTCAGACAAGACCGAAGTCCTCATCTTGGGGCAGAAGACCTCTGCATGGGAAGACTTCTGGTGTCCGCCGAGCAGGAACTCCCCCACACCCACTAACCACGCACGAAACCTCAGTGTCATACTGGACTCTTCGCTCACCATGAACCACCAGATCAACGCCGTCACCTCATCATGCTTCCACACTCTTGCCTGCTTCGGAAGCCCTTCAGATGGCTCCCCACTGAGGCCAGGAAGACGGTCACCCATGCACTCATCAGGAGCAGACTCGACTATAACACACTCCATGCAGGTGCCACCCAGAAACTCCTCAGGAAACTTCAGAACATGCAGAACGCTGCTGCCAGGCTGGTCCTCAACATCCCATGCTGCAGCCACATCTCCGAACACCTAAGAGACCTTCACTGGCTCCCAGTCAATAAAAGATTCACCTTCAAGCTCCTCACGCACATCTACAAAGCCCTCCACAACGCCGTACCAGCATACCTGAATCGCAGCCTTTCATTCCACGTACTCACCAGACATCTCCCCACCAGACACCTCTGCTCTGCCCAACTGGCCCTCACCACTGTCCCTCGGGGATCCGGAATGTTACAATGCCATAAACAACGGTCCCTTAAAAGGAGTGTAGACAATGTCCAATCTACACCGGATGGGCATTGCAGTATCAATCAATCGACGGAAATTCACGTTAGCCCATCTGACTCCAAAAATCAGCAGTCTCTTCGCTTCGAAGTGGCCTTCCTCAGGCTGACTTCCGTGGTCTGTGCCCCTCATGATCCAGGGTAATCAGTGTCCTGTAAAATTCTTTGTTCAGCCATAGAGCGCTTTGACTGCCGATCAAGTTTCCAAAATCAATACTGGAACTGCAGCCCAAACTGAAAAGAAACAGCTGAAAAGTTCAAATTGACAATATATCCTGGCCTGTGTCCCAGACAGGCTAGGTTAGAATGGCTAGGTCATAACGCCAATAAAGCAAAAATATGGTGGATTGGCATTCCTAAATGTAACTGCTACCTTTGATATATTATTCGCTGCTGCAAGTCAAATTAGTTTTACCGATGGTAAACCAGGCCAGAAAGTCTAGAAAGCATTAAAGACCATTTGTAATCCAGGGCGACTAGTCGTGCCATTGGGTACTTCTCCAGATTCTGTAGTCGTTTTCCACACTTTTTGGTAACTGTTAGTCAAGCAACATGTGGGCAGACTTGCTAGCCATCTGCTTCATAGCAAGCACTGTGCTTTTAGGGGGCTTCAGCGCTCGCCATATGATCCCTTTTCAGTGTACCTGTATTTAAGATATCTGCAACATGCCTGACCCTTGTAGGCTTAACAGGGACAGGTTCTGGGGACCCCTCTATAAGAAGTGCAGTCTTGTTTGGTACTGTTTATTGATACTGCCTGTGAAACAAGCATTGGCAAAGCCAATAGGTCTGGCCTTGTGAAACGTGCATTTTTTTCGTCCATGCATAACCAAAAGAATTTAAAAGATTAAAAGTAAAAAAAAATTGAGAATGTTGCCTTCCAAACGTGGTGGGCATATGTTTTTAAAAATAAGTAGAAAAGGAATCTTTGACGAGCTTGTCAGGCCGCCATCAATCACAGTATTTTGTAGGTGGATTTGCAATTTTGGTCAGGCGAAATGCCGTCACTCAAAGTGCAAGACAGCCAGTGGCTGAAGTGCGCGGACCTATTGACCCAAGCAGTATGCTGTTGTGGGCGAAAGCAACATGTGAATGACAATTGAAGAGGCCAATGGATGAAGAGGACCAACTCGAAGCTCTTTGGTCTGCAGGTATCTTATGTCTTTTTTGTGTATGGTTGTTTTATTATTACATGAGGCTGCTGGGACAGCTGAAGTGCTTTATTGGCCAAACCTAAAAATTACATTTCTAGATCGCTTGTCCCATTCGCCACGAGGAAGGGGTCTATTCTCCAGATTTTGTTTTCTTCATGGTTGGACTGTCATTCTCCAGTGCGACCCTTGTCCCAAACTATGGGGCTCACTGTCAGCGTTCGTTCCTGATGAGGTTGAGGATAGATTCAAAACACTGAGCTGTGTAGTCGCTGCAGTTATATCATTTTACGCTGGCTGGCATTGAAAAGGTAAACTAGGCATTATTATTTTAAATTGATTGATAATGTCCCAGATTTGTTACACTTGCATGTATTACAGCTACCTGGCATTATTGTTCTACTATGTATCACAAGAGTTGTTGTAGTGATAAATAGGCCCTAACCTAGCTGTGAGTTTGCTAGTTTATTTCAAGTGAACAATGGTTCTGCTACTATCACTCATGGAAAAAACTATTTTTCAAATTAAGGCCCCTATAGTGGGCTACCCATTAAATGTGACATAAAACACAGATTCAAAAAGGGGGATATATCAATCCCAAAGATAAGTTGTCCCAAATGTTTCTGAAAAAATTATTATTTATAATAAAGTTGATAGTGTATCCACACACATAATATAGACAACATATCATTGATAACATATACAAATCACATCACATTACAAACATAAGCAAGTGTGAACATTACATAAATATGCACATCACAAAACATTACAATGTACACAAATAAAACTGATAATATACAACACCAGATTCTTCAGATCACGTCCTAATCTTAATTTTTGATCACATGTCAAATCATCAGAGTTGAATTGTACAGTCACTTATTTGACATTGATTGGAACGTTTTAATAAACACATCGACGTTTCAACCCCTTCTTATGTCTCATAAACTTGATTTGTCAATCTGGGGTCTTCATCAGGACTACGAAAAAGTGTGTGCAACCGTATTAAAGCAATGTAGCGTCTTCTATAATCAATAAATCAAATGTAGGTAACTGTAAATTAAATCCAACTTTGTTCACCTTCTCGGTAATAGCGTAATATTCACTGTCTCTCGGGTTGTCTATGCCTCAACACCCTGTATATCTTCCTGTACGACCATCCTGGGTGAATCCTTAATTCAATGTAGAAAATCAATCTGGCACTTTTATTACCATAGAAGATGTAGCTCTACTCCCAACTCAACTTGCTTGTGAAAAAACAGTCGAGCCAACCGGGGGCGCAAAGGCTGCAACCTCAAGCCAAAACAGTCGTAATATTACTCCCGACTCCTTTTTCTACGAAACACCAATCAAGCCGTTCGGGGGCGCAAGGGCTGCCACCTCGAGCTTCAGACACTCACCGCCATCAATGTTGCATAGACAACCCGAGAGACAGTGATTATTACGCTGTTTTGTATGGAGACTGATGGCCTGATCGTGTCCTGGTTGTATAAATTGGATTGTTGCTACTAATACTGAGAATGTGAACGAAGTTGGATTTCATTTATGGTTACCTACATTTGATTTATTGTTTATTGAAGACGCTACATCGCTTTAATACGGTTGCACAAACTTTTTTGTGGTCCTGATGAAGACCACAGATTGACAAATGAAGTTTATGCAACATAATAAGGGGTCGAAACGTCGACATGTTTATTAAAACGTCCCAATCAATGTTAAATAAGTGACTGTACAATTCAACTCTGATGATTTGACATATGATCAAAAATTGAGAACAGGACGTGATCTGAAGAATCTGATGTTGTATATTATCACTTGTATTTGTATACATTGTAATGTTTTGTGATGTGCATATTTATGTAATGTTCACACTTGCTTATATTTGTAATGTGATGTGATTTGTATATGTTATCAATGATATGTTGTCTATATTATGTGTGTGGATACACTATCAACTTTATTATAAATAATATTTTTTTCAGAAATATTTGGGAGAAAGTTTATTTGGGATTGATACTTCCCCCTTTTTGAATCTGTGTTTTATGTCACATTTCATGGGTAGCCCACTATAGGGGCCTTAATTTGAAAAATATTTTTTTCCATGAGTGATAATAGCAGAACCATTATTCACTTACTGTAATATTCCCCAGGTTCTGTGCTTGACTGGGTAACCCCATTGCTACTAATGTTGTTTATTTTAAGCGACTGTTTATTTTATCGTTATAACTGTAAGCTTCGTGCTCTTAACAGTCTGTGACATGAGAGTGGTGCCAGGGGCCGTGATGATGTGTAACGTTAGAGCACCCTCCCGCAGTTTTTATTCTTCTGCCTTCTGTAAAGAGATTCCTTCACTGTGTTCACTTGTTAATTCAATATTGCTATAGGTTTTCTAACCACAGCGCCTTCCCAGATTGGTGGCATATTGTGTTCCTCCCTCAACTCCGTTTGTCCTCTTGTGTGCCCTTATTGCCTTATTAGCCAAATGTCGGAGCAGTTTAAGCATGCTAAACACCCATATTAAGCATTATATACTCATTTAGGATCATGCCTATTTGTAACCCTGTCAACCATATCAAACTAATGTAGCTTTCATAAAAAGAGTTCTGTTTAATTCTGCTATTATGAATGCTGATTTTTGTCTTTTGGCTTTATATGTGCTATATGAGTGACCGGTGTAACTAGTCCTCCAGTTTAAAAGTCTGCCTTAAACATTCTCTGCAAAGTTTTGACAATTTCAAGCAGATGTCTGTGCCATAGTGGACCTCACATGCACAAGGTGGAGGCAAGTTGAATCAAAACTCCTTCTTACGGGCTGTCAACTAGCGCTGTCTCCGTTTGTTTTAGATCCCGACAGACGGTCGGTTTCAACCGTCAACCTTTCAAAACATGTCGATCCTGTCATTACCAAGCGGCTCTCCTCTTCTTCTGCAACGTTGTTGAATACTCCTGACAGAGGTACAGTTACACTAGCAACGTTGACTTACTATGTTGATGTCTATAAGGACGTGGGTGAGCACTTTAGAATGGATTTACACCTACTTGAAGGAAAACTACCATTGCCACACAGAAGAGTGTCTCAGAAATTGACATTAGAAACATGCTGGTAAAACAATGCTTTGATTCCCTATAAGAGGACGTATTGGCATGTCGTTTTTTAAACAAAAAATGATAGGTGTAATACAGATGTCTTTGCTCACCTTTTGTCCACTTCCTAGCGACATTACAGGAAGTGATGTCACATTACTCTTGACTCAGTGAATAAGCAGATGAAGCCCCTTTCACTTTAGAAGTTATTCAGTCAGATTTGTTGAATGTCCCTGTGCGAATCAACAGTACCCTTTATATCACTGTGTTGGCAGTTCTAACCTATTAAGCACCACCACCAATGGTTTATTTCAGTAGTGATAGGATCACCATAAACGTTTTAGTGCGTTACTGTGATTTGGAAAAAGAAGAGGGCTAGTATAATACACAGATTGAACTTCAACAAAAATTATGCAAATGTTTTCTCGTGCTGTCACATGTTTACCCCTCAAAACTAAACTGTTAATGAATGTAAGAACAAAGTTGAATACTTGAAGCCCTAGAACTTTGATACGAACTATGATTTCTTGTAAGGAAACATGTAACTAAGCTGTACATATTACATAGCTATGCTGTCACTAGAAAACTCTGCCAGTATTTTAGTGAAGTTGCTTCTACCCCCGAAATTAATCCCAAACTGCATTCCAGGGAGAAGTAATGACATAAAAATGTTTTTCATTTGTATTAGAATAAGGTAATCTGGAGTTAAAGGTACACATTTTAATATGTTAGTGTGAATATTGGTGGTTGTAGACCTAGTACTAGATTTTGTGGACTTTAATCCAATTTTCTGCAGTAGCTTGCATGTGTGCGGGATACTCTATGAAGGGGAAAGCAGTGATACTGTCACTTGGATCAGAGGCTCCAAAATCCAATCTTCAGTTACATTTCTTTACATTTGAGTTATTTGTTGGAGAATCAGGTCATTAGAAAGTTTTCATTTAATAACAATATCAATTGTTCTACTCTATTGATTAAAGTTGCGTGGATTCCCACTTAAGGAAGAAGAAGCAAAAAATATAACCGTTTATACCTCTGTTCTTGGAATTTATCAAGCCCATCTCAACGTGTATATCTCCTCTCCCTCAATCACCTGTGGTTGTTGTGCTAGGAGTTCTGCAAGTTCGTAAAAAAAACTTAATAACGTCAAAACTTTTACCGAACCCTGTATTGTAGCATCGAGGACAGAGCTGGCTTTATTTAAACACCATAGTCTTAAATTGAATAAACAGTGTCCAAACTATTCCACAGTAAAATATTGCGGACTGTGTCCTAGTCAAAGTAGTTATAGAGAGTTAGGATTGATAAAATGACGACATTTTTGGCGGAAGGAATTGTGCTACTCGTTTGGCACTTTATTCCCTGTTGCTTTTCCTTTAGCACTGAATGTTCCCTTCTATAATGTCAGCGCACAAATTGGTAACCCACTGACATTTGTAATCTGGCACCCTCTTCATGTGATCTTAAAAGTCATGTTCCCAACTGTGGAGGGTTCTTTTCTGCCACTCGCCCTTCAGACTATTCTAACCCTCGGGTGCAAATGGCCTTATTGTCAGGAATTGCCTGCAGGTTAAAGACTTTGAGGTGCTGGGTTGTTGTTAAATTGGATAACAATTCGGTGCTCCCCGGTGACCCATGCTTATAAAGCCAAACACTTACATTCCGGGCCTCTTGGTTATTGAAGTGCGTTGGACGGTGACTTTGTAGTTCCTGAATAGAGCCTGAATTTAAGATGTGATAAATAAAATGTATGTTTTTTCACGCATTATTCATCATGCACGAGTATGAATATTTGAGCAATTTTCTAGAGTGCATGTCTTACTTTACCTTTTCTGTTCGTTGTCGTATTGTCTTTCTTCATTATCACATGTTTGTTTTGTTTTACAGTTTCTGTGTGCTGCGACATAAGATCTAGTACCTCTGTCACTCTGGCTGTCACACCCTTGATCTCGCCTACAAAGTGTGCTCCTGTGTCACATTACCTTCCTTTGACATGCATTCATTTGCTCGCGTATTCCATTGCCAACAAGTAGCCATTTTCTTATGCATCTGTTCATTAGCTGCTTTATTGCCAGGATTTACAGTACACGAGGTTGAGAATATTTTGACACACTAAGTGGGAATTAAAACGTTGGTCTGTTTTCTTTTTTCCCAACTCTATTTTTTTGTAAACCACAATCATGTCTTGGGTTGCATGGAAAGTTATTTACTAATCAGACCCCCCCCCCCCCAACATTTAATCGAGTCAGCCTTGCATTTAAGGAATACCACATTTTGGTAGAAATATTTCATTTTGTAAATGCCTGGCCTGGTCACAGTTTACAAAGCACTTAGTAAGAAGGAAAGACAACCGTTTAGTTCCAAGTGAAACTTGATCACGTGCACCAAAAATGCTACAATTTTACTCGAGACGCCATAAAGAAGTCCCACTAATCTCCTGTCAGCCATCCATGGATTTATCACAAAACAAGTCCGGAGCTGCGCGGAGAGGCTGTACCACTTTCAGGGAATTTCACCCCTAGCTGTGTGGTGGTACAGCCTCATTCTAAGGTCATCTGATAGGGGAATGGGAGTAGTTTGGGGGTAATATAGCAAGAAGCAGTAGACGAACACATTTTACAGTAAATAGCTGCAACCACATATTTAGAATAATGTACTGAGGGATGAGTGAGTAGAATATTTGTGTCACTACTCTCACATGGATCTTAATGCGATTACATAATTGACAAAGAGAAGATCTCATGCTGTACCACATAAGGTGTGATCCACTTTGGTAGTACATTAAAGAAAATCCATATTCATTGATGACGTACAAAAATTTACTATTTGGAACCTACAGAGAGTAAAGAAGACTCCTCGCCAAAATAATCTGGTGATTTCTGAATTATTTCTACCAGATGACACTTTCTTGTAGCAGTAGAGCTGGATTTTCAAAGATTACGAGCGCAGTAACGTTTTTCTTACTTAATTTTCATAAAATATAGATTGCGAGTTGTCATCTATTTAAAAAAAAAAATAGCTTAAGGTGTTCACTCGTACTAGGCCAACTTTGTACAATAGCTGCAGGAGGAGTGCAAGTGAACATTCTTTTCCTATGACCTTAAGATGCATAATTTCTGAACAAGCCTTCCAGTTGATTTTCTTTCGCTTTCTTCAGAGCTCATCTGTAGAGATGTTCACCATTAACGTGACTTTACCCGCTACCTCTCAGTAGGGTGTGTCCATATGTAGCTGTAGGAAGAGGACTGGCTCCTATATAGTTTCCTACTCAGACAAAATCTTTGATACCACCAGCATTCATTCACCTGCCATGGTTTTCTCTTCATCGGTTTAACTTAGCCAATAGGTATCCAATTTAGAACTCTCTGAATGGTTTGCTTTCACATGTGTAGTCCTCAATATGAACCTGGGAAATGCCTGGTCTCTTACATAAACCCTTCAAAATTTTCCAAACAGTCATGCCACTTGATAGGTTCTTTGTTTGTATTCCAAGGTCCTTGAATGTCATCATTAAGCTGCTACGCTTCAAAAGACCTAAATGTGTAGCTTAGCTAGTACACATTCAAGACATTCAAAACTCATGATATTAAGTGGTACCAAGGAGAATAAAATGTATACTATACCCTCTGAAACAGTGCCCCATGACTTGTTCTAGTTACAGGTGACTGTATTTCATTGTGATTCTTATGGAAACAGGCAAGCTTTCAAAAGTGTAAAGGGGTTGGGGCTCCATTTTTTTATTTAATAATTATATAAGTAATCATTTTATAAAAATTAGCAACTTTTGTGGTAGTTGTTGCTGTATACGTTTGTGTTCTATAATAGTTTACTGGCTTCACTCCTACTGCAAAAAAATGCTTTTTTTTTTACTATTCTGATCCTGTTCTCCAATGGTTGAATAAATTGTTTTAATATGTTACTTCTATGTCCACCTTTAGCTCGTCGTTTACAGCTTAGTCCATGGGAGACCAGTGTTGTTAGCAGACTCCTGACACCCACACACTCGTTCTTGGCCAGAAGTAAAAGCACGGCTGCTCTGTCTGGAGATTCAGGTAACCTATAGAGCTGTCAGCTTTATTTTATAATAATGTTTTTATTTCAGCCTTGTCTAGTTGTTTATTTTCCTAATATCACTATGTAAGTTCATAGCTTTATTCCACACTGATCTCTCATGTTTGCGTATTTACCATTCTCAGATTTAATACAAGAGGTGAACCTAAAACTCCGCGCCATTATAGCATCACAAGACATAATTGCATATATTCAACCATTGTTTTGTGCCTTTTGATCGGTAGATGAAAGATAACAAGAGCTAGCATGTGGCCTGCTTGTTGTATTGCTTGTCTTATGAACAAAGACAGCAGAGACAGGTACTGTACGTATCTATTCCTTCTTCCTGGTTCCCTCTCTGGTACGTTATTTCTTGACATCTAGTTAGCTCCTCTCCCAGCATGCTGTCCCAATACTGTCCTACCCTAGAGTGCCATCCTTCTCCCTTAAAATCCTATCCCGCCTTTACAAAGAAAGTATCATCCAGTGTACCAGTTGTGGATACAGGCTCTCCCCTTGCCTCTCACTTAAAGAAAGACAACACCTCTTTTTATCTTTTTTTGTAAACTTATTTAGCAGCTGTAACATTACAAACACAAATGCTGTACAAGAGAAAGATCACGGTCCATATGGGCAATAATTAATTTTCGTGGTTCACACATGCCAAAAGGTGTGGTGCGATATTGAAGTATGAGCTGTGGGCACGGATAAGGAATTGTGGAATGGTGGAGACATGCATAGTAAAAGGTTATGAATGCGATCAGGAGGACATGTCTTCTAGTATGATAGGTGCTTCTTCGGTAAAAGGTGCTGTTGAGGAAGTCTTGAAGACTTGTAAGGGAAGGAATAGCCCTTTGTTCATAGGAGACAGCACTATAGTGGAGAGCAGGTAGAATGAGCGAAATTTGGGTTTTGCAGAGAGGGTTTGGTTACTGTGAGAAGGTGAAAGTTGGCAGGTGGTAGTGATCAAGTGTGTGTGTTAGACGAGGGGTGCAACAAGGTCAGGGATGCAAGAAAAACAATACCCTTAAAGACTAAGGTCATGATTTTGCATTGAGCTATAATAGTAACAAAGAGCAATTCAACTTTGAGTTGGCAGGAAGAGGTGTGCTTATGGCATGAGAACCCAGGTTACAAACCTTATAGTTTTATCGTTGAGCGAGAAATTATCCCCTGACAAGGTTTTACAGTAGTCCAGCATGCTCATGATAAGTACATTAATCAGAATATTTTTCAATAAACAGCGGTTTGTGGTGACAGATTTTCTCATTCTGATGAGTACGTACCATGTGGCCGATACAGTGGAAGATGAAAAGGAAAGAAACATTGAACATTGGTCTAATAGTGTCCCTACATTTCCGACAATAAAGAAGGAAGTTTTGATATATAGGGTGAAAGGAAAGAAAATGGGATAAGATGAAGGGTTTGGGAGAGGAAGATTGGAGTATTTTGCTTTGTATCTGAGTGATGATGGTACTTAAAGAGAAATTTGGGTGTCATTGGTATGCATGTGTTAGGTGAATCAAAATGAATTAACCCCAGAGGAGAGTTAATGAAGAAGTAGTGCAAGAAGCTAAGGACAGAGGCTTGTGGGGTAAGCGGTGGACAAAAATTGGTCAGAGGGCAGATATTGGGAAGGAATGGTTAAATATATAAGAGGTGAACTTTGCAATTGCAGAATCTACAATACTGGAAACAGGTATATTTGCTTGAAGTCAGAGTCAATTGTATTAATATAGTAATTGATAGGTCCAGAAAGATGAGAATCAGTTACAATCATTTGTGGTGAATGGAGGTGATAAGTAAAGTTCAACATATGAATGACAATAGTGTCTGTACAGTGGGAGAGCAGAGTCCCTGGAGGAGAGAAATGAGCAAGTTTTTAGGAAATTGTTAGTTGAAAAGTAGTTGGAAAGTGTTGAAATTTGGGCTTTTGAGATTTGTAGAAGGAAGACTATTTTGTAGCTCAACAAGAATGAAGAGGACGTTTTGGGCTTTTATTAAAGATACTGTTGCCCTGAGCCAAGAATGCAGGAGCAGGGTGACAAATGTGTGATATTTTAGAGGTAGAAAGGGGTTATTGTCCCTCAAGAGAATTTCCTGCAGGACTAAATTCCATGGCAAGTGTACAAATGAGAACCCTCTACTTCTCTGGCACTTCCCTCTTGTAAAGTCACCTATCTATGTCCTTCAGAAGAAATCTCTTTAAGTTTTACTGTAGACATACACTTCATTTTGCAATGCCGGATTATCATAATCAAAATATGCCTGTTACCAATTTCACCTTTTCAATAAATTAAAACCTATAATTCCTAAGCAAGGCTTTAGATCTGTTTCCAAAGCTTTTCACTTCCTACCCGGAGGCTCCGCTCTCCCCTCCCGTCTTCCCTGCAATTTGCAAATAGACTTATTCTCTCTATACTGTATTTCTGTTATTGATAGTTTGCTTAGATTTTACCACTTCATTGCTTTTTATAAACCTATAATAGTTAAAGTGAACCCTCATTTAACTGTGGTATGTTTGAATTAGAATTCTTTTTAACATCGACCTAGAATATTAATTGCTTATTTTCTTGGTTCATTGTAAAGCATTCTGCTCCCTTTGTACTGAAGTATTAAGTATTGAAATACTATAAATTGGACAAAACTTAAAATGTACACATGCTATTTTTTAAATTAGTTTTCAGTAAGCAGTGAGCCTTCACAGATAATCATTGTGTGTTATAGAGGGATGGAAGTGTGCACGTGTAACAAAATTAATCATATATACTCCACACACCGAGAAGGACATTTGACAGTTTCATAGCCACATGGTATTTGGACCAGTGGGACAGGCTTAGTTTAGCCCATTTCAACTGCAGGGGTCTACAGAGACCCATACTAGGAGTTAGGGTGTCACTATTGCCCCCTTATATTCCAGTACAGCCATGTTCTAGCCACACCATGGTATTCACCCCTTGCTCCCCAGAGTTTATACTACTTTGGGCACCTTTTCCATGATATAAGTATTTTTCAGCAGCCATGTGTTAGTCCAGCTCGAATTTCCACTCATCTGCTTTGAAGGGATCTATAGCCCTGCCGGGCAACATTGCCTCCTGTTATCATACCCAAGTTATCTTGCAGCTCAGATATTTGAAAGAAGTGTCTTTGCTCCAGATACTCAGCAGAAAATGTTTGACATTGTTGTTCATGGAAGTTTCTGCCACCCATACCAAACTACACCTGGTTCCCCCTCAGAAGGGTTGTAAGTGGGAATAAGATCATAGAGTGTATAAGTAGATTCCCACCTAGCCACGTTCCCTGAGACAGAGATCACAGTGACGAATTTGACCATCCGAGTTCTCCTATAGTAGATTCTGTGTAAAATACGAATTCACTGAAGGGCCTGCTCCAGTCCGAGTTATCCCATTCATTGCACCATATTTTTCACTCTGCTCGCTCAGTGTATCTGGTGAGTTGTTGGTCTTTTTATATATGTAGGATATCCTTCTTGTTATGTGGGATATCATTCTTTTGGTCTAACATCTCTACCAGACTGCTGTTTCCTAGCAAGGAGCTATGCTCTAGTATGGTGCTGCCTGGGACATTCACTGCCTTGGTGACCACTGCTTCATATTGACTTTTATGATGCTAGAAAGATACTAAACCATTTCAATCCCCAACATCTGCCAGTCTGCTGATTTCTACCGGATCCCATCTATAAAATCCTTCCCTCTAAATAGAGTGCTTCCCCACAGGGGATACATTTTATCATGGTCCATGTTGTCATAGTTTTAGTACAGACCAGACACCTGTTAATGATTTTCCATACCTTGACCACTGCAAAAATGCTCAGGAAGTTTCTTAGCACTCTTCTTACTATGAAGGGCTATTGGGTAATCAACCCTGGGGGAGTCATATCAAGCCTGTCTATCATGAGGGAGGGTTCATCCTGGCAGTGGAAGACCATTCACTTGCCACCACTAATTGGGCCATCCAGTAAATACATGTGAATGTTGGGCATTGCTACATCATACACCCCCCTGGTCAGAAATCTGTGGAGTGCCACCATCCCAAAGTGGCAAACGCAATTCAACTTCCAACCATTTGAAAAATGTCTGTGGAACTCATTAGGATATTTTCTGAAAGAGATTGAGAAACCTTAGAGCATCATCCTGTACAGGGCTGCTCTGCCTAGGAGAGATATTGGAAATTTCCTACATTGATGCACAATACCTTAAGTGGCCAAGGGTAGCCCAGACGTGACTCTCCTGCTCATTGCGCCACAGGCTCCAAGCTGTACCTCATTGATTATGACTAACAAGCCTAAAACTGGTTTGGGATGCCTGTGTTCCCTTCTGGAGGGGGCCTACTCGCCTGACTGTTCAGGATCGACTGTTCCTTAAAGTGCATGGTCAGTACGGATTTGCATAATGCTGCCTCTTTGTAGAGTGCAAAAACATTGATGGACAGAATATAGAACAATGTCATACATTCACCCCAGTACAGAGTTCTGAGCCTAAATCTATCGTTTTTTTGCTCAACATGCCATTCAAGTTTGAACCTAGCCATATGCAAATCAGTCTTCACCCTGTGCCCATGGGAACAGTCTAGCCCGAACTGCCAAGCCAGGTCCTCCCAGGACTGGAAACAAGCATCCTAGAACTGGTTTCGGGCTTTCAGCCCTCATCAGCCAGGATAGCTTGATTCCAGTGGCATGGAGAGCACGGGACTCACGTCTGAGCATACCCGTCCCACTCGGGGTGACAAATGCAAAAACAACAGTTGATAGACAGAATGCAGAACAATGTCATACATTCACCCGAGTACAGAGATCTGTTTCTAAATCTATTGTTTTTTTTGCTCACCATGCCATTCCAGTTTGAACCTAGCCATATGCAAATCAGTCTTGACCCTGTGCCCCATTGTAACAGTCTAGCCCAAACTGCCAAGCCAGGTCCTCCCAGGACTTGGAAACAAGCATCCTAGGACCGGTTTCGGGCTTTCAGCCCTCATCAGCCAGGATAGCTTGATTCCAGTGGCATGGAGAGCACAGGACTCACGTCTGAGCATACCCGTCCCACTCGGGGTGACAAGTGCAAAAGCAACAGTTGATGGACAGAATGCAGAACAATGTCATACATTCACCCCAGTACAGAGATCTGGGTCTAAATCTAGCGTTTTTTTGCTCACCATGCCATTCCAGTTTGAACCTAGCCATATGCAAATCACTCTTGACCCTGTGCCCCATGGGAACAGTCTAGCCTGAACTGCCAAGCCAGGTCCTCCCAGGACTGGAAACAAGCATCCTAGGACCGGTTTTCGGCTTTCAGCCCTCATCAGCCAGGATAGCTTGATTCCAGTGGCATGGAGAGCACAGGACTCACGTCTGAGCATACCCTTCCCACTTGGGGTGACAAATGCAAAAACAACAGTTGATGGACAGAATGCAGAACAATGTCATACATTCACCCCAGTACAGAGAACTGGGCCTAAATCCATAGTTTTTTTGCTCACCATGCCATTCCAGTTTGAACCTAGCCATTTGTAGAGTAGCACAGTGCATGAATTACAATAGGTTGGAATGCTATTGAGAATGATTGCTTGTGGTTTACATTTTTGCAAGCATTCCTCCCCTTCCATTTTTTTTGCATTTGAGGAGTTTGTAAATGTCACTATTTTATTGTTTACGGCTGCGAGGCTAGGCATCCATCTTTGCTAACGGCAAGGCATGTCTGTATGCAAGCTATTTTTTGTGGAATAGGCAAATTATTATTTTGAATCCCAACACGTGCTGTAGTTTTCCCTTTTTTTGATCTTGTTAAATAATACCGCCCACATTATGTATGCTGCTGTTAGTTTCATGTGAATGCAAAAACAACAGTTGATGGATGAAATGTTGCACAATGGCAAAACATTCACCCCCAGTCACAGATTTGGGTTTAACCCCTCCCATGCTGGTGACAGAACCGCTCAGTCACCAGCCTCGGTCGCGCTGTGCTGGTGACGGAGCGGTTCCGTCACGGCCCGCTCGGCGCGCCTGCGCAGCGCTGATTTCGCGCCTGTGCGGCGCGTTCTATTGAGCGGGCGGGGCTGTGACGGAACCACTCCGTCACAAGCACAGCGTGCCCGAGGCTCGTGACGGAGCGGTTCTGTCACAAGCATGGGAGTGCCGCGCGGCCCCCCTTCCCCCTAGCGCTGCGGCGGAATTGCCGCCGCAGCGAAGGGGTTAATCCATCGTTATTTTGCTCACCACACTACCCCAGTTCAGACATGGCCATATGCAAATCAGTCTTGACCCTTTGCCTCATGGGAACAGTCCAGCCCGAACTGCCAAGCCATGTCTTCCCTGGACCGGAATCAAGCATCTGGAAAATAAATTAGAGGATTTGTTACAGGTTAGGGGGTTTTCAACACAGGAAGAACTTGTTTGGTCAGATGGGGAGTGTCCACTTGATATGAGAGGTGGAAAAATGAACAGGAAATGTAAGCATATGAAGGTTGATAACTTAAAAGCTAAAAAGAGCAAATCTTTATTGGCAGATTGTGGATTTCATGGGTGCACGACACAAAGATGTGTCAAGGAGACACAGGGGAGACACAGTGGGACCAGAAAAAGAGTCCAGTGGAGGCTAATTTAAAGAAAACTAAAGGTGGTTGCAAACATACTACGATCCTTTGTGACAAGTCATCTGGAAGTTCAGAAAAAGTGTGGAGTTAAGTTCCTCTGATTTTGAAGATGCTGGGATTGTTCAGCAGTCAGGTCAGTTGGATGAGGATAAGAATGTTGGACATGGGTCTCTAGTTGATCCTCTTGGGGAGTCTGTGTGATCCAATGCTTCTGAAGCATCCTCTCTCCCCTGAATGGACTCCAGTACTCCATGTGGCAGATTATGTAGAGACAGGGCTGCACAAACAGATTCCTAAAGATGTGAGAATGAGACTGCGTTCATATCTGTGACCCCTGATCTTGATGCAAAAAGTTTGGCCTTCTTTGGTGAAGGTGGTCGTGATTCAAGGAAGGGTTTAGGTAAGGATCTCAGAATGTGCCAAGACAGGTTGTTAGACCTTACTAACCCACTTATAAAAATGTTTTGACATGGCAGAAGATGCCTATGTGGTAAAGAAAGCTCTGGATATGCAAGAACTGAGGGAGTGGGCCCAGAGAACAGTTTGTTTATTAGGTAATGCGAACACAGCCATATCAGGTAAAAGAAGATAGAGTATTCTTCTAAAGATAGACCCTAAATTGGTGGAGCTGGTTAACAATGAGGCAGGCCAGTATGCAAATGGGATGCTTTTTGGAGACACTTTTATTAATGAGATGTCGAAATACATTGGGGCTTTCATTTCGTTACAGAAGTCTCCGAGAGAGATTAAGAAGGTCTTTGACAGTTGTCTTTTTGAACAAGAGGTTTGTTGCCCGGCCGTGGGCAAGGCATCACTTGATCCTCTTTTTCAAGAGGATTCAGGTCTTACAAGTACCAGTCCTTTTACCAGCCTAGACATTTTTATCCCCAGAGATTAAGATCTAGGGCAAGAGGAGGCCAACGGAACAGGAGATCCTTTTGTTATCCAGTTAAAGTTAGGTGACAGACCGCCTCAATTTTTTCACAATTGGATTTTATTAACAAATGATCCATGGGTTCTTCAGACTGTGTTAGGAAATCACATATATTTTGTGGAGTAACCAGTTCAGTATCAGCTTCCAGACATAAGATTTGATGCAAATCTTTTAGATTTGGTGAACACAGAGGTCTTAGAATTGGAAAGCAAAGGAGCAATTGTGGAATTAAGGAATGTTGTGGCAAGTTTTGTAAGCCATATTATCCTGGTGGAAAAGAAGGAAAAGGGCATGAGGTCGGATATAAATTTAAGACAATTGAACAATTCAGTTGTGCATCATCATTTCAAGATAGAAGGGATGCATATGCTGAGAGATGTGTTGCAGTCAGGGGATTGAATTACCTGGTTAGACTTAAAGGATGCATATTTGACGGTTCCAATCAGAGATTTCTTCAGTTCAGATTGGCAGAGAAGCTATGGAAATTTGTTCGCCTATCTTTCGGTCTATCGTCAGCCGCTTGGTGTTTTACATAAGTGCTCCATCCAGTAGCAGTGTACTTGAGAGAACGAGGAATACACCTAATTATTTATTTATATGATATTTTGTTAATGGATCAGAATTGGGTGAGACTAGAAATCATGTTTGATACCCAGTGAGGGAACTCAGGTCTTGGGCTTTCTAGTGTATACTGTTCAGGGACAATTGAAGCTGCCCATGCAAAAGTTAAAGAGAATAGGAAGAGAGATTCGAAAAGTGTTGATGTTGGTAAAGATTTCTTTGAGAATGCTTGCAAGAGTGGTAGGTCTGCTATTTTCTACCATTCAGGGTTTTTTTCCAGGACCATTGAATTATCGTGCCCTTCAGAGGTGAAAGGCAGACATTTGAGATGTGGTCTGAATTATGGATGATTCCCCTCTCTGCACAGAGAACAGTAGTCTACGCCCTAGTTACCTCTAGACTGGTCTACGACAATGTTCTTTATCTAGGCTTCAACAAAGCAACAATCCAGAGGCTTCAATTGGTGCAAAATGCGGCTGCTAGACTGCCTTGTCGTGTGCCTAAGTTTTCCTCTGTCTCTGGCTTTTTTCCTGATCTACACTGGTTGACAGGGGAGAAACGGGTCGAATTTAAAGCTTTGTGCTATACGTTTAAAATTAAAACAGGAGTGACCCTGCAATATCTGCAAGACCTGGTTCAGCGTGATCAGCCCTCTTGCCCTCTGTGCTCTGCCCAGCAGACAAGGTTTATTGTCCCAAAAGTCAGACGTATTCTTATGCGAGGTCAGTCCTTCTCCTATTTAGGGTCCCTATGGAATTCTCTACCTGCTTCCCTACGTGAGGAAACAGTATTCGGTGCCTTCTGAAAGGGCTTAAACACTTTATTTTTTAACCTCTAATATTACTTCTTTCAGCTCAATACCTTTCCCTCCCTACTTGGCCGGCGCCAGGAAACCCTCCGGGGTAGCTGCGAGCCCTATACATTCAATTTAAAAATAGTAATAATTATTCAGTGGAGATTGTGCTTACAGAGGAAGTAAAGAAATAACTACAGTGGTGGTTAAGAAAAATGGAAGCTTGGAATGGGAGAGCCATTTTTAGGGAAAATCCGGAGTAGGTTATGGAGTCAAATGCAAGTTTGACTGGTTGGGGGCACTTTGTGGTGCAATTTCAATAGGAGGTATTTGAACAGAGGAAGAAAGAAGGCTACATATAAACTGCCTAGAGCTTCTGGCAGGTTCCTTTTAAGTATGGGCGGATCTAGCGGATCTCGCGTACGCGAACTTGCGGATTTACGGATTCGCAATCCGCGAAGATCCGCGAACTCTAGCGGATTTGCGGATTTTTCAGTTTTTTGTGTTGGCGCGTGTTCGCGCCGATTTTGGGACAAGTTCGCAATTGCGAACTTACTTTTCGGCTTGCAACGGCCGCGACTATGTTGTTTCTACGTCTGGTTTATCATCACAGGTTCACAGCACCCTCTGTTTCACCACTGCCACCCTCTGGGACACCCATGCCACCCTCTGGTACATCCTCACTGGCACCTATTAGGTTTATTTATCACTGTAGATTATGGTGGTTGAAAAAAGCAAGCACACCTGCCCTTCTTCAACTGCCATCAATTAATTTGTGTTTCATTAATGTGTCAGTAATTTTGAAAGTTCCAGTCTGGCTGGCACCTGCTTCCTTCCTTATCTGTAATTTGCTTTTTGTTGCAGTGAAATTTTTTTTTCACAGGACCTTTATGGTCTACTTGTAGCTATTCTATGAGCCTGCTGTTTGGGTCATAGCAGGGTCATAGAATAGTTGCAAACTCTGGAGGGGCCCATCAGGAAGCACTACCTTGAATGTTACTAATGTTAAGTTTGAACTTTTGCACCTGCTCATTGCTTTCAGTTTAGCTAAAATCGTTTTTTCTGCAATTTCGCGCGTTTTTTGGGGCGCGAATCCGTGCGAGATCGATTTCGGAAGCCGCGAATACAAAATTGTTTTTTTTGCGACGTGTATGTTCGCGTGATCTTGCGCGTGTTCGCGAGGCGCTTCTAGCTATACGTTTGCCAAGTTACCCTATCGGTCGTACACGGGCGCGGCCATCTTGTTGGCGTGACGTAATTCCGTTTCCGCCCGCTATGTGTAATCTCGCAAAGTGTGCTGCTCGCTAGTACAATTTCGCGCGTACTCGCAAGGAAAATCTCGCGCGAACTTACCCACGCGGTCGTGAACGGGCGCGGCCATCTTGTTTCTCATTCATTGCTATGGTTCTGGGCATGCTTTCTCTATCCTCTCTCAATCTCTGCCATCCTTTGCTTGTTTGAAGTTTTTTTGATCTAATTTTACTTATTATCTATCCCTCTATTTTTCTACCTCTATATTTTTGTGTTTTCTGCAGCTTTTAGTTACTTTTAAACTACTTTTTTAAACTCTTTTCTTTTCTTCTTCACTATTCTATTTCTTCTTTATCATTTAAGTTTATTTCTGCCCAGACCATGGTAAAGGGAGCCGGGAAGCACCCTGAGAAGGGGAAGGGTCCCGCACCCCGTGCCCGGCTCCCGTGCGGGCGTTTAAGGGGGGAGCAAGTGGTCCCGAGGGAGATCTTCAGCGCGGAGGAAGTGGCGGCACTGATCTTCCACGTCCAGCGCCGCCTCCCCAAGACGATCCTGGGAGGCGGCAAGATCGCGACCGGCTATGGCATCCGGGAGCGTCGCAAGCGGTGGGAGAAGGTGTGCCGGGCCATGTACAAGATCTCTGGGGTCCGGCGCACATATAAC
Organism: Lissotriton helveticus; assembly: GCF_964261635.1. NCBI lineage: Eukaryota > Metazoa > Chordata > Amphibia > Caudata > Salamandridae > Lissotriton > Lissotriton helveticus. Next base: position 1,405,998,593 of record NC_136067.1, read on the forward strand.
CAGGCCACCCACCGCTGGACCGATGTCATGGACCGGGAGCGGGACTTGCTGGACGCGCTCGGCGTAGAGGTCCCCGGGCTTGGTGAGTAGTAGTAGTAGTACATTTACTACTCTGTTTTATCCTGCTCTGTTATTTGCAAATCTTTGTTCTTTACCAAGAGCAATAATGCTGCCGATTACATTGAGGTAAATTATATTTCAAAATCTTCTATGCATTTCAGGTGCACTGCTCTCCTTCTCAGTAGCCTTGCTTGCTACTATGCTTCTTTGTTCTGTATGTTGTGTTCAGAAGCATTTCATTGGCCTGAGAAATTATGTATGAGTGTACTGTAAAGAAAAGAACTGCGTAATGCTAGACAGTAAGGGTCATATTTTCAATTACCGGCGCATCCCTGCAAAGTAGCAGGGATGCGGCAGTAATTGTGTGCCATGCCACCACCACCCATTGGCCCAAAACGTCACAGAAGCCTTACGCATCTATGCCGTAAAGGCAGCGCATTGCTGGAGTTGCGTGCCAACGATGGCGCAGCTCCAGCAATGCTCTGGGGTACCCTATCTCCCCAATGCTGCATCTAGCCGTACGTCAGCTTCAAGCGCGCAGGGTTTGAGTCATGCATCATTGTCCTAAAAGTGACTGATTGACATCTTGTAGATTTCCCTCAGCCACTTTTAGGATTCGTTCCTGCGCAGGTACGCCCTCCCTTGCGCCGGAACGCCCCCTGATGGCGCAGGGCTTTACAACGTGATGCATCGCCCATATGCCCATATGTGTTTTTTTTTAATATATACGCCGCACCAACACCATGGCGAGTCTTTTGTTCTGCCGCTGCGTCAGAAAAGGCACGCAACAATGGAGGAAAATGAGCCGCAACTTCCGCAAGGGACTTCTAAATCAGCCCCAACAGACTGAAGTCCAGTCCTTCCTTTAGACACATGGCTATAAGAAGAAATAGTGGCGGTGGTGGCGGGTGGATTGATAGTTTGAGTATTCACTGATCTGCAAGCAGGATGGACTTTGTCTGTCACGTGTTGCGCACTGCTGCCTGCTGCAGTGCCAGGCCTAGGCAAACCTCTTTAGTAGTCTGTTTATTGAGTTACATAGGAACTTTCTAAGTCAACGTTCCGCAAATCAGGCAATACGAATAACGTAGTATACCACATGAGATAGATCCCGTGGAATAGTTGTCTATCTATTTGCTATTTTTCCAAAATATGTTGTTATTGTTCTTTTGAAATGTTTGATTTGGTTGAAAAATCTCATCCATGTTTTCTGGTTTTTCTTTCTTTCATGTTGTACATCAGCTCCCCCCAAGGGCAAGAGGACACAGGAGGAGGGTGCTGAGGATGCAGGCCAGGATCGGGCAGGCGAGGGCTCCTTTGCTGGCCCCAGTAAGTTTACATTTTAATAAACAGTACCTATTTTTTCCTAGCGTTCCTCATTCGATTTTTTCTAAATCGTCTTTGATCTTCTTGTAGACTGGATATAAATTCTTATCCTGCCTCGAATATGACTCCCTGTGGTATTACTAGACTATTCTTATTAGTCTGTCTGTGTAGCTAACTAAGATTGGACATTTGGCAATTCCATTGGACTCCCATTATATTCAGCAATACCTCTATGCACTGTCTCCTTACTGACTAGATAGTGTGGCAGAGTCATTCAGCTCCCGAAGTCACCGATTATAGATCCCCAATGATCTCTAGATTATCGTACGCAGGACAAGAGAGTAGTACGGAGTCACAGCACAGTCAAGAAGTGTCAGAGGCACTCATGCTTGCAAAAATTCCAAAACCTTTAGCTCATCCACTCTAGTCTAGAGGAACAAAAACCACAGAGTCTATTTAAGTTTAAAAGCTTTATTAAAAGTAAACACATTTATTAAAATCTACTTTGTCATAAAACTATTTAACTGTAAACGGAAAAGTGGTTAGTGCTGACGATTAATTGGACACATTTCTTGTGGTCGAGCCGAACTCTCACCTGGTTTGAACTTGATCCTGGTCGTGTTCTTAGGACTCAGGAGTCAAGCTTCTGTCTGTTAGGAGAAAAAGTGGTGCGTGTTAAAAATCAAAAGCAAGCATTCATCAGTTGTGCATAAAAGTGCAGCAAGACAACAGCCTTCCCTGGAAAATGGGACATTTTTACTATGGAGTAGACAGTCACAAATTATTACATTGTATTCTGTTTTTTTAACATTTCTCCTAGACCAAATATTATATAGTAGTGAGTGGTGTATTCTAACATTCTTAAATGTACTTTGTAGGTGTAACATCTGGTGACGGGGCCAGCGCGGAGGTGGCTGTGTTGGACCAGGACTCGGAGGCCTCTGGGGAGGAGGCGGCGGTAGAAGAGCTGGCGGACGTTCCTGTGGGGGATCAAACGGTGGTGGCGGAAACAGGTAAGCTATATATTCCTTACTTATTGAGATTGAAGACTGCATAGTGTGCTTTCTGCACGGGTGTATTACAATTACAAATCAACCAGGTAGTAGCCTCCTCGAAATGTACTTCGACTTAGCTGTGAAGTTTTTGGTGAGAAGAATCCCAATAAGTTCTTAGACGAACGTGATGGATGGGATGAACGAAAAGCGAAAGAAGGGTGTAAGTAAGTGGGACGCGAACTTGTATGATGGCTGGCAAAGAAGAACGATATGTGTTTGCTTGGCCCCCGAGGTGGCTGGGAAGGAAAGAATATGGTATGGTGCATGGCTGGGTCAATGATGAAGCAAGGATGGGTGGAAGGACAGCAGCCTGGGTGGGTGAAACAGAAACTGTATGTGTGCGTATACTTTGACTGAATGGATGCCTGGAGCATGGTATTCTCTGACTCTTAGATAGCACATGTGTATCTAGAGAGAGTAGATGGTCGCCAGGTGAAGTAAGTGTTACCTTGAAGAGCATGTACCACCGCACCCGCACGTCCGTTCCAGTGCAGGGAAGGCAAGGAAAAGAAATTGTAAATGTGTCCAATACTATCATGAATAGTAGCAGTACTTTGTATTGCGTTTGCATTCACAGCATATATCTGGCTATTACGGTGGACACTCCGTACCTCTCTTAATAACTTTAGTTTACTTGTAGTACGTCATTCATGTGTGGGTGTATCACTGTTCACTCAATATTAAGCAAAGCACCTAAAGTCATCTCATCTGTCATTAAATACGTCCCATGTGAAGTGATAGATAATCAAATTAGTTAGCTTCTTCATTTTCCTTTTCTAGTACTCATTTGCACTGTAGGGTGAAAGGTAAATTAATTAAGCAGTAGCCCTTGTAACAGAGTATTCTCAGTGCCACCCGTAATAGAAAAGTAATAGCTTCACCACCTGCATGTACTGGACCGGTACAGTAACGCAAGTCTGTCTCACTCATCATGGTGTGCAACTTTTTTTCTCGGGTGCAAGTTCACTGTGCTGTATCCATGTCATTCTGCCGGCTTGCATAAGATAACGTACCCATTTCCCTAAACAAGAGAGAAGAAGAAGAATAAGACTGGTGTACTGTCATAGTCGACTGTAATGGAAGTCCATAGTGGTCGTAGAATTAGTTCATTAAACTACCACTACTGTTAGAGCAAGGATGCAGAAGTGGGAGGTTACATAGATACTGTCCTCAATAGTTATGTACTGTGCTTTCAATTTGCTACTTGTACTCTGTGACCCAACTTTCGGCTCAATCACTTTGTGTTATTATTAATAAGGAGCATTGGTTACAGACTATGTCTTTCTTTCTTCATATAGTTGCTCCTTCCAAATCAACAACAAGGAGGGAGCAGGCTAGATTGGCCCGGCAACGGAGGCTGGAGGCCACAGTCGCCGAATATCGGCGGCTGGTGGCCCTGGAGGAGGAGGAGGACACGCAGTCGAGCGGGGCAACATCCTCGACTGTGACCACTGCATCCTCCTCCGTGACTAAGCCAGCGGGACCGAGCCGGGCTAAGAAAGACGACCGCCACCGCCAAGCAACCGAAATACCAGCTGCCCCCCACAGGAGCTGCAAGGAACGCCAACGCCGCCTACGAGTCCGCATGTCCAACCTGGAGCAGGAGGTCCTGAGGTATAAGAACTTGGTTAAGGGCCTCCGCTCCGAGCTTGCCACCCTCCGCAAGGAGTATGATGCCCATGCCGCATCATGCACCAGCACCAGCACCCTCCAGTAGTGGAGTGTCCCTTGCCCTTTTTTTATAGACTTTTGGGGGGTGGGATTTGGGAGTTGGGATCGTTTTGGGACGTTTCAGAGACAATCGTTGGGGTTAGGGTGGGTGAGGGAGATTATTTTGTTAGGGCTAAATAAATATATTTTTCAACTTTATCTGACCATACCTGTTTTTTACTGCTTTTCAGTCTGGTGGGTGGGGGGCGGGGGTGTAACAGTAACTTTGTTTTCCTGAACAGTCGTAGGACTTTAGTAGTACAACCGTCAATCTCTTGTCTACTCCGAAATAATACTCCATTATACTACCTCCCACCAAACGCTTATCTTACCTGTAATTTGTGTTAGAAATTAGGGCTAGGCCCAGGGCTGGCTCCAGGTGAAATGGGGATTAACGTTGTCAATCCTGGGCGGGTGACATTTCCTCATTGCGGTGGTACTAGTGGTGTGACACAGTGGCAGTTGCATGCCTATGGAAAAAAAGAAAACGAAACCTTGTTTGTCCTCCTTACTGTAGCATTACAACGGTTACGGTACGATCGAGAAAATAGCAGGTGACAGTACACTAGAACAGTGCCATAATGTAGCCTAACAAATGGTAAAGTATTTGCTTGCAAGTATAACTAGTACTTGCGTTGAATTTATTTGACATTGGCTACTACTACTAGAAGATATAGTACTGAAGCTGAGTAAGTCTAGAAGATATCCTCGTATTCCTTCACCAGCCTGTTGCTGCTATGACCTTATCCTCCCCAGCAAGTGTGTGGAATTATTGATGTCATTTTAGTCAGACATCAAGCAAAACAACACAGCCCGGGGGAAGAGGGTTAGGGTTTGTAAAATGGATGGGAATGGGGGTTTCTTTTTGGGTAGGTTTTGTTGAGAGAAGAAAAAAAAAGCAGAGCATGGACAAACAATAATTGAAGATACAGACAATCTTTGGTTACAAACTAAAGGTAAGCACATGCAGTCACACTCATAGAATAAAAGACAACAATGGATACTGTATCTGTATTGCGTATGTTGTTGGAGTTGTCCTGTTGAATTTGGTAAGTAATAAGCATGCAGCAAACAATTCCTCTTATTGGCGGCACTCCTCCATTCCAGCTGACGCTTCGTCCATCAATGTGGTGACCACTGACAGAAGACACCCTGTCCACTGCCTGCCTGGCGGATGTTGACTGAAACCCGGCCTGTAATTATTGAACGGAAAACAGGAAGTGCTATTACAATACCACTGATAAATAAATAAAAGGTATGTACGCTGTGTGGTGCAAAAAGTCACACTTTGATTTCCCTAATAGACAGTACAATATTTTAGAAATTGCGTGCTCTGTCTGAGTCACCTTTTTAAGGATCAATAAGTATGGCCAAAATATTATAGCGGATCTTTCCCCTCAAGGTAGGTGTACTACTGTGTTTTAGAACAAAATTTGACCTTGAAAAAAAGGCTGTTCCTTATGGATTTTGTCCAAAACACTTCTATCCGGTATTAGACCTTCCCAGGAATGCCCCAGGCAAGACCCGCCGGCGCCAACCCACCCGCAAAAAACCACCCGACAACACCCCCAAACAGCGAAAAAGCTAAATCTCATACTTACAATATCTCTCGGCCTTCGGTCCAAATGCGGCGCTGTTCAGCTAGGTCATCATCATCATCAATCATCATAACTCCTGTTTTCCACCACGGATTTCCTGAAAAGCAAATGCAATCAAGATTAGACTGTCGCAGCAGTGCTTCGACAGAGACCCCGGCCGCAACCCACCCACGAACAGCAGGAAGCCCCCCAAAACGCTACATTGAGCAAGATGTCAGAAGAAATAGCAAAAAAAAGGCTGTTCCTTATGGATTTTGTCCAAAACACTTCTATCCGGTATTAGACCTTCCCAGGAATGCCCCAGGCAAGACCCGCCAACCCACCCGCAAAAAAACAACCGACAACACCCCCAAACAGCGAAAAAGCTAAATCTCATACTTACAATATCTCTCGGCCTTCGGTCCAAATGCGGCGCTGTTCAGCTAGGTCATCATCATCAATCATCATAACTCCTGTTTTCCACCACGGATTTCCTGAAAAGCAAATGCAATCAAGATTAGACTGTCGCAGCAGTGCTTCGACAGACACCAAAAATTACCCACAAACCCCCGGAACCCCGCCAAAGAGCACCTCAAAGGCAAGCAAGTCAGCAAAAACGGCAAGAAATTTCCACCTCATATTTGGTCCAAAACACTTTTGTCCATTATTAGAGCTTCACAGCAATGGGCCCAAATCCGTCAACTCACCCGCAAAGAAGTACAACACCCCCACAAGTGCTGAGTCTTTCTTCATTGGGCGTAATCCAGCACTCTGCTTGGAGGGAAATCGCAGTCTGGAGGAGGAGGATAGAGGAGCATGTTCTTCGGAACTTGTGAACCTGAGGAATGTAGACTGCGGCACCTTCAAAGCAATAAGCAAACAAGTGAAGACAGTTCTGATGATGGTCTTGTTTTTGGGATTAGGTGATTAAAGTTTGAATTAAATTAACTGTGCAAAACAAAGAAAGAGAGACACAAAGCACACAGGAATAAAAGGGAATAAGGACGAAAAAGAAAGTTCTTGATTGATTGTCTCATTTTCAGTGCTCGGTGTCAGGGAATAAGAACAAGATTTCGTCATCATACTCTGCGAATTCAGGCTGGATGAGGTCAGTGCCACCGAACAGAGAAAAAATCCCCTCATCTACGTTGCCGTCCTCCTCGTCTTCATGCGGCGTGCTTTCTCGTACTTTGTAATCAGGTGGTATGAGGTGCTGATTCATCTTGATCATTGTCAGCCGCTCCACATTTTTGGGCGAGAGGCGGCTCCGTTTGGGAGTTACAATGCCACCAGCAGCACTGAAAACACGTTCAGAAGACACACTTGCGAGTGGGCAAGACAAATAGTTTATAGCCAGGTTGTAGAGCTGTGGCCACAATTGTTTTTTGCCATGCCAATACTGCAATGGCTCCTCATTAAGAAAGACCACTGTTGAGTCATTCATATAGTCCTGCACCATCGACTCAAGGTCATCAACGGTTCCTCCACTTTGCTTACTTTTTGCTGTGGCTGTGACATTTTTTCGAGAACCATACCCCATCAAACTTAGCCAATCCTCCTCCGCAGCCACTGTTAGTGTTGTCATTGTGTGTGGTGCAGATGATCCAGTTGCCGGTGTCTTTAACGGCTGAGAGGTCACTTGTGCCCCAGCCACAGGTGCAGAAGTGGATTCTTGTGACTGGGGATGGCCTGCTGATGCTGATGCTGATGTACTGGCTTCTCCTTCAATAACCTGCCGTTCTTTTTCAAACCTATTGGCTGACCAGGCTAACCAATGTTTGTACTTTTGAACATCTGCATCATCAAAAGGAAAGAATGCTTCGTCTGCCAGCGCCTTTTTGTAGCGTGGATCCAGAATAGTAGCACAAATGTAATGCTGATCGGACTTGATCTTTTGAAGACGTTCATCACCACGTAGGCGCTCTAATAATTTCTCTGACAAAATGAAATGGTTTTTTTTTTCTTCATCTTCTTTTTCAAACTCAGAAGACACCGCCATCAGTTGGTGCTCCAGCATGCACAACAATGGGATAGCTTTTCCCAAATTACAGTCCTCCTGGCTGACTGCACGCGTGAAGAACTCAAAAGGACGAAGCATGTCTGTCAGGCTTTTAACTATGTCCCATTGCGCCGCAGTCATCCGCAGGTCCTCCTTCTGAGATTTACCCTCTGTGAAGAAATAGTGATCGAGTACCGTATACTGCTCATACAGACGCTCAAGCATGTAGAAGGTTGAGTTCCAACGTGTTGCCACCTCCTGGATGAGTGCTTTCACTGGCATTCTACGTTGAAGTAGCAGTCTCCGCAGATGCTTCCGGGCCTTAAAAGAATGGCTGAAATGGTTGGACATTTTGCGGCAGGTGGCCATTACCGCGAACGCTGCACTGTCTCTATCACTCAAGAATTTTTGAACTACCAGGTTGATACAGTGCGCCAAACATGGCACTCTGAAATAGCCACCCTCCGACATGGCCTTAACTACATTGGAGCCATTATCCGTGGAAACATAACCAATCTTGCGTTTTAGGGGGGATAGCATTGTCAAGACCTTTTTGTTAAACTCTTGCAAAAGGTTTTCTGCTGTGTGACTTTTCTCCAAGCCAAACATGGCTAGTGTTGCATGTTTCCGAGCAGCTTTGAAAACTTTGTCCGGGTCAACACCTGCGTTTAGCTTTGCTTTAACACCTGAAAAAGAGACCCAGTGTGCAGTGATGCACATGTAATCATGGCCTGGGCCACTGGTCCACATGTCTGTTGTCAGATGTATTGTGTGAACAGCACTCTTCTGCAAAGCTGCCCCAATCGCCTGCAGCACATCTTCATGTAGTGCTGGAACCGCAACTCTGGCAAAATAGAACCGGCTCGGAACTTTCCATTTAGGGCAGAGCGTTGCCACTAATTCAAGAAAACCTACCGCTTCTACAAAAGAAAAAGGTAGAAGGTCCACAGCTAGCATTTTAGCCAGCTTAGTGTTATACAGACGCGTCAGTGGGTGGTTGCGTTCATATGGCACGTCTGAAGTAAGCATTGTTCTAATGTTGCCCTGGACCAAGCATTTACGGGCTGATAATGACTTCGTTGACCCAATTTTGCTCGCTGGTGAACTTTTGTGCGTTGGTGTCTCACTCGCTCCAACACTCTTAGTGTGCCTCACATTGGGTGTGCTGCTGACAGGGGTACTGGGTGTAAGGGAAGTGTTTGACACGTCTTCTTCCTGCTCGTCATCATCAGATGAAACATCAACGTTTCCTTGAATTTGGCCTTTCTTGATCGCATCTAGGTGCGCAAACCATTTGACAGTGTGCTGTCTCCTAAGATGACCTCTCTGGCCTCCGGTACCATAGTTGGTACCTGGCTTACCACGACTAACTGCTTGCTTACAAATGGTACAAATGGCAAACTTTGGATTTTTTGGACAAACAGTAAAGAAGTCCCAAACTGGGGACTTGAAGTGTCTGTGGGACATGGAGGAGGCGGCGATACTGGTGGTGGTGGTCATGAAGCTAATGCCAGATGAAGTGGAGGATGTGGATTGCCCAACTTTTGTGCGTTTTGCACTTTCACCGCCACTAATTAAGGTCGAGGTTGACGGAGGTCTCTTCTTGCCAGAAAGAAATATGGAAGCGGGACGAGTTGGTGTACTACTTAACTCCAATGATTGTGGTGTTTCCACTGCCTCCTCATCGACAACATCATCATCACGCTAAGCAGCTCTTCGGGCTAGGGTCAAAATGTCTGTTTGCTGCATGCCCGCTGGGGCTGCAGTGACCTTTATGATGACTGGGTCGTCGTTGGCAGAGTCTTCATCAGCAGCAGTATCCGCCACTTCTTGTTGAGACTCATCACACTCCATAACTCTGAGACTTTGGACGAGCTTCCTTTTACGCTTAACTACCTTTGTTTGTTCCAAAGTTTGATCCGTATCATCAGAAGGAGGTGTGCTTGAAGAGGATGTAGACACCACCCTTGATCTCTTCCTTGCTAGGGGTGTGGAAGACAATGAAGGATCATCAGGAGGAGTGGCTTCCTCAAATGATACCTCGCCTTGATTGTCGATTTCCTGATGTGCCCCTACTTCGGGAGGAACAACTATTGTGGGCACTTGTTGTGACCCTCCATGCACCTCTGCTTGCGCATCTCCTTGCGCTGCCTCTCCTTCCACATGTACTTGGGCTTGTACTTGCACATGTGATTGTTGTTGCGGCTGTGGTTGTTCAACACTCGTCAGATGAGCTACAACAACCTGTGTTGATTGAGGGACATTGCTGCTGCTTTCTTGCGATGAGCCAACATCACTGGTCGATGGTGATTGAAGAAGTATACTGGCTGCCTCTGCACCACTCAAGGGCTTGGACTTAAGTTGGCGTGGTGGTGGTGGTGGCACTGAGCCCAATGGAGCGGGGGTGCTGCTGCCAGCTTGGTCCCCAGCAGATCCCGCTGCAGCTGCTGCAGGCATACTTTTTTTTTTTACTCCCAAAAAAAGGGGCGGGCGGCACACCAGTGTCCTTGGTAACTTGCTTCTTCTGCTCCTTACTGGCACCTTTCTTGCTAGAGGAGCTACGGGTTACTTTTTTTGGGGCCATCTTCTTCAGAGCAGGTCAGCAGGCAGCAGTTGCACGAGTTGCAGAGGGTTCTGTGTCCAGACGTGACGTCGCGTGACGTTATGCTGCACACACCGCTGCAGGACTTCTTCCTGGCACTGGTGGTTCTATTGAGTCTTCTTGTGCACCTAAAAGCAATGGAAGACAGAGGAACATCAGTTCAGTTATACACCCCAAAAAATCGACAAAACACAGAAAAATGAGCACAATCCCATGCCATCCATGATGTTTACATTGAAGACACCCCACAGAAAGACTAGGGACATGCAAGTATGCAACACTCACTACCCCTGGGCATAAGGGATGAAAAGTAGGCAAAATAAGTGCAGGCCTCAGACACTGCCTCTCCTCAAAATGGCCCCCTTACACCCCAAGCACATGTTGCCTGTACCAGCCAGCACTCAAGATGGCCACCACCACCACCCACATGGCCAGTCCACATCAACAGTACACCCCCAAAAAACAGAAAAACAGCCAGAAATCACCACAATCCAATGCCATCCATGATGTTTACATCAAAGAGAGTGAGACCACACCACAGGCACACTCAGTCCATGCACCAGCACCACCCCTGGGCAAGGAAAAGGCCACACCAGCAGCCCCCCAAAAACGACAAAAAACAATAAAATCTGCACAATCCCAGCCCATCCATGGCCTCAATGGTGTTTAAATTCAAGAAGACACCCCACAGAAAGACTAGGCCCATGCAACACTCACCACCCCTGGGCAAAGGGCCACACCAGCAGGCCCAAAAAAACGACAAAAAACAATAAAATCTGCACAATCCCAGCCCATCCATGGCCTCAATGGTGTTTAAATTCAAGAAGACACCCCTCAGAAACACTAGGCCCATGCAACACTCACTACCCCTGGGCATAAGGGATGAAAAGTAGGCAAAATAAGTGCAGGCCTCAGACACTGCCTCTCCTCAAAATGGCCCCCTTACACCCCAAGCACATGTTGCCTGTACCAGCCAGCACTCAAGATGGCCACCACCACCACCCACATGGCCAGTCCACATCAACAGTACACCCCCAAAAAACAGAAAAACAGCCAGAAATCACCACAATCCAATGCCATCCATGATGTTTACATCAAAGAGAGTGAGACCACACCACAGGCACACTCAGTCCATGCACCAGCACCACCCCTGGGCAAGGAAAAGGCCACACCAGCAGCCCCCCAAAAACGACAAAAAACAATAAAATCTGCACAATCCCAGCCCATCCATGGCCTCAATGGTGTTTAAATTCAAGAAGACACCCCACAGAAAGACTAGGCCCATGCAACACTCACCACCCCTGGGCAAAGGGCCACACCAGCAGGCCCAAAAAAACGACAAAAAACAATAAAATCTGCACAATCCCAGCCCATCCATGGCCTCAATGGTGTTTAAATTCAACAAAACAGTTGTATCATGCACCCATAACCAACCCTGGTCCTACTGGATACTGTGGCTACCCACAATATAATTTATTTAATTTTCTGAAAAAGTTCCAAAATTGTACTCGCAGCAACTGTAATGCCCCAAACAAACTTACTTGTGAAAGTTGATTTCTAATCCAAAAGTGATCCAAAGACAGTCAAAAAGGCCTCAAATCCAAATATCCAGCAGCACCCACAAAAAGTAATCCTTCCAGCTCCAGATCCAAATGAAAGTGACCAGGAGATGGACAAAGCACTGGGAGGAGCCTGCTGGACAGGAACAGGAAGTTGGAGACTGTGGGGCACTTCCTTCCTCCCCCCCCCAAAATGGACTCCTTGCAAAAAAAAAGGCCATGCAAATGTCAACCTGAGGAGTGATTCTGATAAAAATCATAATTTTCTGAAGGTTTATCCTGTTTGCTGGTGATTTTCTTGTGCGAAATTGCAAAATCTCTATTTCGCAAGTACGAGATTGTTCCTTTCCGCCGCAACTACGTGTTCGCAATCGCGAACTCTCGCGAGGTGTGCTGTGCAAGGTGGCAAGCCGCGAGTACGTATTCGCGGGCGACAAACTCCCGCGGGAACACGCAGCAAGATCTAAAATGGCGCGTCACTCGCAAAGAAAAACAACTCGGCAAACGCTAAAATGACGGAAAGTGAACGCCGTGCACCACGCCGCGCGCCGCAACCAAGCAAAAAATCCGCCGCGAGCGGATTCACGGATTTTCGACAAATTCGCGAGCGTTCGCGGATTGCGAATTTGCCGAAAATCCGAAAAATCCGCGAGCGGAGCGGATTTTACGCCCATGCTTAGTTCCTTTGCAATAAGGAGTTTTACCAGGCACAGGACCCAGTGTTACTTCTTCTGGGGATGGACAATATCTCAGCTGTGAGGTATGTGAATAAGTTTATGCCTCTGCATTCGAAAGATCTGGCGGATCTGGCAAAGATGTTTTGGAATTACTGCTTAAAACAGAATGTTTTAGTAAAGATGGAACATATTCCAGGGCTTAAGACTGTAGAGGCGGATTGGTATTACAGGAAATCAAGGGATTCCAGTGATTTCCATAAGGTTGATGGAAGTATGCGGTCCTTGTCAGGTGGATCTGTTTGCAAACAGATTACTCAGTTGGAGACATTTTCCAGCTGGCGTCCGGATCCAGGGACGGCAGGAATAGATTCTTTTAAGCAGGATTGGAGGGGACTCAGCCCCTATGCATTCCCTCCATTCACAATGATTACATGTGTAACTTTGATAGTGCGCATATGGAGAAATCCCAGGTTTGGTACCCGATTCTCCTGGAGATGTCTGTAGATTTCCAAATAATATGGGAGAATTGCACAAGATGATGTTATCAGAACAGCTGAGACTGGTGGCATGGAGAATTTCAGGTGTATCTGGGAAGTGCCTGGACTTTTGTAGGAGGCTTCTATTCTTATTAGGGAGTCCTGGGTACCGGGTACCAAGACGATGTATGGATTGGCATGGAGAAATGGCTTTGCTAGTATGTGGAGAGGGAGTTTGATCCTGTTTCAGTGGGTATAGTTTAAGTGGTTAATTATTTAACCTGTTTAATCAGTTTAGGTTTGGCTTATAGGACTATTAATGTGCATAGGTCTGCAATTGCTGCAGGTCATGCATTGGTAAATGGTGTATCTGTGGGACAGGATGCTCTGGTGAGGCATTTAATGAGAAGTGTGAGAGTTTCTAAACCTACAGTTTCTAGCTTCTGTTTGGGATGTGTCAAGGTGCTCAGCTATTTTGAGGATTTGGGAAACAGAGCTGTTTTAGATTTGAAGATTTTGATTCAAAAGTTGACTATTTTGTTAAGTTTATTTTCATTTAGAAGAGTTTTAGATGCTAGATCATTAGATGTTTGTGGAAGGATTTTTAATTCAGAAGGGGTTTGTTTTTACTTGAGCAAAAGGACAAAGTCTAGTTCTGAAACTATAGTCTATCCATATTTTGATGAACATGAGATATTGTGTGGTGCGTTGTATGAAAGAGTATGATAGGAGGACTTCTGGACTTCAAGCCCTTTTGCAGAAACAGTTGTTAATATCATTTAGACAACTACCTAAGGCTGTTTCAGCCCCTACTCTTGCTTATTGGGTGAAAGAGATAATGAAGAATGCAGGTATTGACGGAAGCTTTTTTGGTGCACATTCTGTGAGGGGTACTTCCGCTTCAAAAGCTGTTATCCCGGGGGGGGGGGGGGGGGGGGGGGTTGCAAGACATTTTGAGGTGTGCAGATTGTTCTAATTATATCATTTCGAAAATTGTATTTAATCCTGTTGTGAATGCAGCTTCTTGTTTATTAGAGAAGCTTTAAACTTGCAATCATGTTAGCCTCCGGTCTTGCCATAAAAAGTAGATATTTCCCAACTTTGATGGTCAGAAAGTCTGGACTTTATTAAAGACACGGCGGCTAATATTATCCCTCCCTTGTACCCAACCCAGTTAATGGTTGTTAGTTTTGTCTTCTAGCTCGTGCGCGATAATAGAGTCCGATGGAAGAAAATTCAGAGAAATGCATCTAAGTTTGTTCGATTTACTGAAGTGTTTATTTGGACTTTTTGGAAAAATTATAGTGAAGATCCATAAACATTTTTGTATTGTATTATGTTGGCAGTTTGCTATAAAGAAGGAAGGTGGCTGGGGTTTCTGGCATTTTGTTGGAATTGCAATTTTGTCAAAGTTCTGTATTCTTTAAAGGGGCTGCTGTGAGTTGCGCAACTAAAGGAGATTGCAAAAAAAATTAGCTTCCGTGTCTTTCATAAAATACAGAGTTTCTGACCATCACAGCTGGGGAAAATGTAAATGTTCCTCTGCTCATTGGGTAGAATATGCGCTCCTATATATCTTAAGGAAATTAAAATAGTATCCCACTTTCAGTGCTCGCTCGCAGTGCCCTTCTGTTCAGAATTCCTAAGTGGTCCGAGACAATTATTCAGTGGCCTAGCGCGATTCAATATTCTACACAACAAATGTTGTGTATTTGAGGAGTTTGTTTTTCATGACTATCTAAGTTATTTCAGAAAACACCTTTTTGTGCTCCTCTTTTGCTTTTAGCCTCTGGCCATCATGTTCTAAGCCATTGTGCCACTTATTATGTTTTTTTTACAAGTCTTTTTGATGGCATTAGAAGATGAAAATGTTCTGAACGTATGTAAGCAAATGATTGTGAGCATGATTTCAACCTCTCTCACTTTTTTCTCTTGACTACATCAGTTGTGTGGCAGTTCCGATTGCCTTTGGTTAGCAAAATGCATTTTGTCGCCGTCCTTAAGTCATTGTATCCATAACTTGCAATTGGAAAAGTAGTCCATATGTTTTATGGCTAATTTACCCTCTGTTTCACAAGGGCAGAGAGGTCCTCACCAATTATTTAGAAAGGAATACGTCCTCCCTATAATTTATCCCCAAAAACAAATAAGTATCCCTTCTGGAACCAAAGTGGTTCTTTCTAGAGAAAAAAACAAGGGGGAGAGATATAGAGGAGGGAGGGTGTTCTTTTTTAAGATGACACTGTATAAAGAGTTTTACGCCAGTCTTTTGTCACACCTGTTATGGGTGGGAAGGGAAAGAGACACTTTTCTCAATATAGCCCTCACTCGCTAATAGTGACATGCTTAATCATCTGGCTCACCCTAACTCCTAAAGGTGGGCTCAACCATCTTTCACGGAGCACTTATAAAGATTTTGTGTAAAGGGCGTAACATTTAAAGATCCTAAAGTATCCTTTATTAGTGTAGTGGGAGGTAAGGTTAAGAAAATGCTAAAGTAGGGTAAGAGTATGTAATGGTCCTATGACCCTAAACTAGACAGCAACATGTTTCAGCCCTTTCTATTGGCCTAGTGATGGTCCTGGGCTTTCGTCAGGGTGGATGCGAAGAAGTCACTTCCACCAAAGACGTGAGTGCATAGATGGCATGCAACTTACATGTGTAACACTGCAGGATGTTTTAGGGACAAGTCTAATACTTGCCGCTGTTTTCTAAGAGGAATTACCTGTAAAAGAACACAGAAAAGGAAGAAAAAGGACAAATAACACATTGGAATAGCCAATAGATCTCACCTTTGGGACCTTAGCGCATACATGAAAAGTAATATACTGATGATTTCGCAAGCTGCCACCTTTAAACACGAACAGCGTTTACCTGTTGGGCTTCGAGCTTAAAGTAACACGGCCTCTTCACCTGGCAAAACACTAAAACCCAAGAAAGAAAACATGATTGCTAATCACTGCATCTGCGTACCTTCCTCTCTCTTCAATATATTGCAAGAGGGGCCACGCGCTGTTCATGAGTACTGCGCATGCACCTCTGCTATGCTCACTCGTGACAAGCAACAGTGGGCACAGCCTCTCGGGCAGCGGTGTCGTAATCCATGGAATGACGTAATGCATGATCAGAGTACACATATAAACTTTGCTCTGAAGCTTTAATGTTATATTGGGACCTGGTCGACAGGGGGGTGTAGTTACATGAAAGTGTGGTCTTCTCATTGGAACCTGATGTCTACATCAGTATTTTTCCTAGTAACTTGAGTCACAGAAAGCGTGTGAATTAGGAAAAGAGGAGGAAGGGCAAAGTTCAGTGGAAATCATCATGACGCGATGCACTTCCGTCCAGATTCCACACGTTTGACAGCACTTGGAAAACATTCTCGTAGGAGTGATAAGCTCATTGCGTGAATGAACACTACGCACCGCCTGCCAGCGTGCTGTGGTAGAACTTTCTAACAATACATTTCCTTTGTGTGGCTTGCTCTCCAAGAACACGCATCACTCTCAGGGTCTGCAATCCCATAATGCTATTATAATTACAACCATCTCCTGCGTCTGATGCGACGATAAACATGTTAATAAGTTGACTGCTTCTTAGATACATGTACTACAAACAATTACTCAATTAGGAAACACACAAGCACCGAAGGCAACTGGAAATCATGGTGGAAATCAAAGACGCGCGGACTTGTCTGTCTGAATCAAAGATGGTATAATCCTGATAATACAATGTACATTAAGTAGACTCGATGTAAATAGGTAAAAGTGTAAGCAAATCTGGCACTGAAAGGCGGGCGGATGTCTGGACGAAGGCTTTCCTGTGGCGAGAAGGAGTTACTCAGCTATGGAATGCGTGAGCCCTTCAAGAAATTACACGCGCCTTCTAATTAAAGCGGCAAGGAAACCTGACACAAAACAGATGGCCCCTACGCGCTGCTGCTGGCTCCCGAGAGCAAACCACTCTGGGAGTAAACATTTCCCGAGAAGTTGGGACATCCACATGCCTTTGGCCAATTGTGTGCTAAAGCCAGACACATAGGCCAATAGCATGTAAGCACCAGACGCACAAGCTTCTACAAAACCTGAAGTGATTCCAAGAGGCTGATTTCCTAGAACAGCGCATCTGCACTGCTTCTAGGCTCGACCTAAAAATAGTTTGTAATGTATTGTAAAGCCAGAAGGAGGCATGCTGCTGCCGTGAACCTTCATAGTGTTATTCCCCTTAAAAAGTAACCATGGAGGTGCCTGGTATTGTGTAGGGTACACCAGAAAAGGACAGTGCTCTGATCTGGTGCCGTAAAAGGATTCATACCAGTAACACTCAAACATGATTGTTCAAAAACCATTTGGCTAATTTATACATGAGTGATATATTGGAAAAATGTAATCTAGTCCTGTATTTCCTTCGAAGAGTTCTGGTGATAACACAAACTTCAACCGGAAAGCAGAGTAGTTTGCAAATATTTCCTGAACCCCTAGATTGCAAAATAATAGTGTAAGATACCTTGTCTATTAATTATTTTGTATCGTACATTTTATTTTGATGCAGGGAAATGTTTTTTTTTTTAAATATGAAGTGTACCACTGCTCTATACTGTTAGCAATAAAAAGACTAGAAAAGAGTTTATGTGGTTATGAATACAGGATTTGCTCTGTTAAAAAATGTCATTGTGCCTGTAGAAGTCTGAAGTTCTTGAAGATGTTGCAAGCAAGGTATCTAGAGAGTTGGACTTTGGTGACGTTTAGAATGCTCAGGTTTTGCCTAGCTCATTTGAAGAGTGTTTTAATTATTCAGTGGGCCGTGGCGAAAGAGACTACTCTAAAATGACATAACTTGCTATAGAACAAATGCCGGGGCCCAAGGTTTTTCTTGGAATCCCAGGGCTGGGTTTTCAGAATGTCAGAGGTGCCAAATACCTAAGTTGTTTAATTATGATTCTGCCTCATACCTCTATCATCCACCACCAGGCACTCACTGTCCCTTTAACACACTCTTACAGATTGTATCATCCCTGCTGTGTTCCTTTGTCGCTGTTTTTCCGTCTCTCTCTTCCCATTTTCCCCCGTTTGTATTTTCATCTCTTTTCCTCTGAACCGAAAAATAAGCTCTGGCCCCAAAAAATTAAAAGCAGTGTGCCCCACCTGTAACTGCTGGCTTAAATTAAGCTCTGTATACAACCCAAAAGCTTTTCTAATATCCCAAAGTTGCTCTCTTGTTAAACTAGAAAGTGAACTGTCGTCAATTTCAGTGAAGTATATTATCTAGGTTGCTTCTTTTTACTTAACTTTACTTCAAAGAGTGTTTTATGTGTAAAGTGTAACTGTGTGTACTTAACTAATGCTGTGATAAATCTCGTGATGTTCTGTGAGCTTTGCTCCCTGTCCTGATTTTTTTCCTCTCCTTGATACTTTTTTCTTTTTATTCTTTCTCTTTTTGTCTATATGCTTCTTTTGTAATTTAAACAACTACGGATAGCGTTTTGATGTTCAAATCCGTTCTGTTCATACATGTGATTCTTAATGCTTTACCAAAGCCATTGCTGGGATAAAATTTAACCAGGTTGGACTAATTTCCATTATTGTGAACTATAAATTCACATCTCAGTTTAAGGAAATTGAAAGAATAAAAATTAAAGTAGAATTTTAAACAAACATCTTGTCGATAAGCCCTGTTTCGACCAAGATGTGAAAGTGATGGTTCTGGGCCAAGCTGTTCTCTTTCGGAATTAACTTCTCCTTTCTTTTTTCCTTTTTATCATTTCATTGCTGCCGGCTGTTGTCATTTCACTGTCCTCTTCTCCTACATTGATTATTGTAAATCCCATAGTTATGCCCATTTGTCCTCGTTCAGCATCTTGCAGCCCCATCAGTCCACAGCCCTACAAGATCACAAGCAGTAGAGGCGGCGAGAGACCTAAGCTTTTTATATTGGCCCCAGATACAGTAGGACGTCGGAGGACTACGCACTCACCAATGGTAAGCAACTTTGGTAAGCATGAGAATTGACTGTGAAAACTATTATTAGTACAAGAGTAGGGTTGATTAACAACATCTGTTAAGTGCATCATCACCATTACCTACATCATAATCTTTGTTTTTACACAGTGCGACAGTGCAAGAATACATTTTTCCTACAAATATTGTTGTAATGTTAAATTCTCATAAAACAAATTTGGTGATTGTTCAGGTCACACAGCATAATTGATCGCTGAGGAATTGTGTTTATAAATTGTCAGCAGTGAGGCTAGAACTAAATGTGAACCCCTTGTCAACGTTTTGGTGATTTCAGCCTATGTCAGAAAATAAATAAAAAATCAAGTTTGAAATAGAAAGAGAAAATGATAGCATAGGAAGTTGAACTGCCATGGGCATATACACATATTGTGAACCAAAATGCAAATAGAAGTTCCAGAAGGACATGCAGCATATGTTATAGGTTTCAATTCCTCTACTGGTTTTATTTTCTACTCCAAAAATTAGCAAATGAATCAGTAGTACAAAACAAATTCAAGAAAAAATAGTAGTATCAAAAACTTTCAAATATATAACCAATGTCACTTCAACAATTCATCTAGATCTACTATTCCATCAGCTAAAAACCAACCCCTAACTTTGCTAAAACAAAATACACCCAAACTCATTGAAATTTATTTTTTCCAAAATGTATTAAGTACCTATTTCTGCCGACCAGTCCTTGAAAGTTTTGGGAGCTTCTGTTACGCAGACTCACACTTGGCAATCATCAGTCCTCTCCATCAGAGTCAAGTCTCTGCAGTCTTTTTCTCTTATCTCTAAGGAAATGGCCTAATGTAACAACTGATTTAAGTGATATCCGTCACTTGTCACCAAGTTACATAATGATGCATAAAGCATATTTGTATATTCTGCCATTACCTTATCGATCCTTAAGCGCCAGGGAATGTCCTTGCTTCCAAAAAGGAGGAGCAACTTTCTGTCGTACTAGGTAGACAAAAGGTTTGGGTCTTAGAATGTCACGGGGAAGGATGTGACACCCCATCTGCCGGTCACCAAATTACAATGGTCTAACAGTACTGGTCGCAAGAAGGTGCCCATTGTTCATCTGCTCTTGTGGGGTAACCAAAGTGAGTATCCTAGAAGGATTAAGAATTATTCCTGTTCCACTTTCACCCAAGGTTCAGTCATACCAATGGTAGGTCACCCTAGGGCTGGTTTTAATTGTGCCACTCCGCAGTAGTTTCGATATTTAAAAAAACAAGGTCTCTATCACCCATTTCTATTAAAATGACTGATTTACCAAATGTGTTTTTTATTGTTCAATGAGAAAGACTGTGACTTGAACCTAAAGGCTTTAAAACTGTTTAAGGGAACAACATACGAAGAGACTGTGCTTACATATAGGAATCTGGAAGTGAAGGTAATCTTTACCAAGCTATTCATCCAAATCAGGAGCTTTCACTCCCCCTCCACTTATAAGGATCTTTAAATAGAGTATCTAACATCCCAGAGAAGTTGCATAAATAGACCTCTTTGCTGTGGTTTGAAGACTCAAAGATATAGGATTTGACCATCATAC
Source organism: Lissotriton helveticus (assembly GCF_964261635.1). NCBI lineage: Eukaryota > Metazoa > Chordata > Amphibia > Caudata > Salamandridae > Lissotriton > Lissotriton helveticus. The sequence continues at coordinate 1,406,019,191 of NC_136067.1, forward strand.
CATTCTAGGCCTTGAGCTTTGCACAAAACAGAGTAGGCGAGGCCATTAGGGTTCAATCATACGCCTCTGTACTTTGAGTAGTTCGATTTGAAACCAGAGATCTTGGAGAACCCCTCAAGGGACATAATGACTGGAGTGAGGTTTTTGGTTTAAATATTTGCTGCAAACTTTGAGTTTATGGTACCTGATTGAGTGACTAGTCCAAGGATACATTTTTTTGTACCAGAAGTATTAGTGATAAGGCGTTTGGCATCAGTGAAGATGGACTACCCTGCCTTGTGTCCCATGGTACCTGACAGGGATTGTTAGCGCTCCATTATTCTTGATCCTGGCTTTGGGGCAGACAAAAGTTACTTCTCTGTATCCTTTGATGCATGAGCCTAGGTTCTATTTTTTCTTGAGTAGGTGTACCAATTCTGTATAATCAAATATCTTCTTGGTATCAGGAAAAAGAATGGCCATAGGTGTTCACTTTAGCTCTACTACTATGTAGTCCTGTTCTGTATACATTCTGCTTGATACTGCAACACTAGCTACAGCAGTACATGTTGTAATCCTGTCACCAGGAGTTTTGTGAATATTTTTTCATCACAGTTTAACACTGCAGTGAGCCTATGTGATTCACATAATAGAGGAGCAAAGCCTATGTTTTTGCGATTCATAGGTTATGAGTGCAAATATGTTTTGTACATCAGGCCCTATGCCTACTCTCACTGCTTATGGTCAGAAAACATCTAAAAACGAACCTTGTTAATCTCTAGCTGAACTCATCACTGATTCCTGATGTATTATTTTACCATAGACGACCACTTGGGCAGGTCCTTCTGCTGCCATTGCTATGCAGTCAATCAATCAATCAATCAGTAGAATTTTAAGTGCGCTACTCACCCATGAGGGTCTCAAGGCGCTGAGGGGGGGGAGGTTTGGGGAAGGTCCGCAGATCTGTTAGTCGAATAGCCAGGTCTTGAGGGTTTTCCTGAAGGTGTTCAGGGAGGGGGCACATCTGATGTCTGCTGGTAGCTCGTTTCAGGTCTTGGCTGCGATGTGAGAGAAAGACCTTCCGCCTGCTCTGGTTCTGTGGATGTACGGGGTTTCGGCCAGTGCGAGGTTGGAGGATCGGAAATTTCTTTTGGGTATGTGGTAGTTGATTCTGTCGTTGAGGTATTTAGGTCTGTTGTTGTGGAGGCATTTGTAGGCGTGAGATGAGGATCTTGAAGTTGATTCTTTTCTCCATGGGGAGCCAGTGGAGTCTTCGTAGGTGCTGGCTGATGTGTTCGTGCCGGGGGATGCCGAGTACGAGTCTAGCTGCAGTGTTCTGTATTGTCTGGAGTTTGCGGAGTAGGGACTTGTTGATGCCGGCATAGAGTGCGTTTCTGTAGTCCAGTCTGCTGGTGAATAGTGCGTGGGTGACTGTCTTCCTTGATTCAGGGGGATCCATTTGAAGGTCTTGCGGAGGACACGGAGGGTGTTTAGGCAGTGCTTCCCATGTCTTTCCAGTGTAGTACTTGCTTTTATTCAGTGTTCAAATAAGTTCTCTGCGAGGAACCCTAACCTTTAGGGTGCAGGCGTGCTACGTAAAACTACTAAATAATAAATAATGTCTGATTCTGACACCGCTGTGCTGGCCTCTGGTTGGTGAATGCAAAAACAATAATTGATGGACAGAATGCAGAACAATGTCATACATTCACCCCAGTACAGAGATCCGGGCCTAAATCCATCGTTTTTTTGCACTCCACACCACCCCAGTTCAGACATGGCCATATGCAAATCAGCCTTGACCCTGTGCCTCATGGGAACAGTCCAGCCCGAACTGCCAAGCCATGTCTTTCCTGGACCGCAATCAAGCCTCCTAGGACCGGTTTCTGGCTATCAGCCGTCTTCAGCCAGGATAGCTTGGCTCCAGTGGTGTGGAGAGCATGGGACTCGCGTCTGAGCATACCCATCCCACTCGGGGTGACAAATGCAAAAACAACAATTGATGGACAGAATGCAGAACAATGTCATACATTCACCCCAGTACAGAGATCTGGGCCTAAATCCATCGGTTTTTTGCACTCCACACCACCCCAGTTCAGACATGGCCATATGCAAATCAGCCTTGACCCTGTGCCTCATGGGAACAGTCCAGCCCGAATTGCCAAGCCATGTCTTTCCTGGACCGGAATCAAGCATCCTAGGACCGGTTTCTGGCTATCAGCCGTCTTCAGCCAGGATAGCTTGACTCCAGTGGTGTGGAGAGCATGGGACTCACGTCTGAGCATACCCATCCCACTCGGGGTGACAAATGCAAAAACACCTCTGGTTGGTAGCACCTCAATCTCTGTCAAAGTTCAAGCCTCCCCATATGTATGTGACAACTCATCCTATTGAGCCTCCTATACCTCTTGTTCCTAAAACTAGGGCCAGTGGTCCATAAAGGATGCATTGCTCTTATTAGGCGCAGTAACTTAAGCTATTTACTTAGTGTTGTGTTTATATTTTGCACTATAGGCATGACCCAATGTCCTTTTTATGTCTCGCTGAACCAACGAGCATGCGTTGTTCTGCGAGAGTATAGTAGGCAAAACAGCTCTTGAAACCAGCGAGGATTGTCCCCAATGCATGTGAGGTATTCAAGCGCGAGCTTGAGTACCTCACATGCATTCACTCCCACTTGCTCGCACATCAAAGGCTGCTGCTCCCCTGCCAATGCGCTCCCGCCCCGCCCCCCCCCCCCCCACAGCAATGCCAAGAGCTTGTGTTATTTCCGCGCGGCGTCAATTTCACAGCCGCGCGGTGCCAATGCTTGTTATTTTATTTCCCGTGCTTTGCCCTCAGCCTCCGTCCGATCACTTTCGCGGCTTGTTTATCTAACGCCCGGCGCGCTGGCTCTGCAGGCAGTGTGATCTTGGTTACATCGGCCAATCTTTCGCCATCTCTTTGCGGTCCTCAGCCGCCTGCATGCAGCTGGAGACAGCACACAGTGGGCTGTAATGAGCATTACTCGCCCCTCACAGCCAGCAGACAGCCGTGGAGGCGCTCATGGCTTCAACTGACCGACGCCCGCATCCTTCGGCTGGCTCCTTCTCTGGAGCGTTGGTGAAAAAATAGTCTGGTGAGCCACGCATTTCTTTTCTTCAGCGCCCCTCACTCAACGGCATTTTTCGCCCATCACACTTTCTTTTTATTTTTCTTTATTCATTTGGGCACCCTTTTCATGACCACTTCCCCTTAGTCCGGTGCTCTACTCTCCGTCCCTCTGCTTTTTTTTTTGTTTATTTTGCTAATGGTTTTGTGGAGGAGGCATGGGAAAGCAGCACTTGTAATATGAACTCGACGCTGGTGGACCCCGGATTATTTTTACAACTCCGGTAGGAAACAACATTATTTTGCGGCGCAGCAACTCTCTCCGCTCGCCCCCACCCATCCACATCGTAACCTCCTATGCAGCACTATTAGGTTCAAAAAGGTTTCCAAGGATGCTAATATAAATGGAGGCTAATAACCTTCACATGCTCGTAGCACTAATGCCATAATATAACACAATCATATGAGAAACACATATTGTTGCAAAATTATAATCTTTGATACAATTAAAAAAAACCAGACAGTACAGCTCTGGAACAGAGGGTCGTTTTATTATCGCATCACAATATTTAAATGTCACGTACAGATGCAATATTGTGGTATAAAGCTTTGTTATATCTTGTTCATGTGTATAGCACTTTAATATGCATTGTCTGATCGCTTTCAAAGCGCTCGGATGTTCGCTAGGATAAGTTTACTGGCAGCTGCAGAATCTAATTTTAAAATAACATATGTGGCCTTTTGGGGAAATATTTCGACATCCTTCGACAGGTGACCTTGTGCACACTTTATAACTCCTTTCAACAATGGTCGCTTTGTGATCAGTCTTCAGTGGCAGACTGCAACCATGGCAAGTCCATTTTCTATGTTTGCAGCTAATGCCGTATGAGCAGGCTTGTGTTTCGGTTGCTCTCCGCCCAGGGGTAACCTATCTGTTTGGCTCATCTCCCCACCCGGAGCGACAGAGCCAGCGCTCCTCACCATGGTGAAGGTTCACATGTTCAGCTCGGTCAGGTGGGGAACCAGGTCCTGGAGGAGACCCCTGCTGCTGCTTTCCTGGCCCAGCAGAAGAGCAAGATAGCAGTTATCAACAACAACAAAAAAAAGCATCAGTATCCTGGGGAGGTGCTGGACTCCCTGACTGTCGGTGGTGCAGGTGTGTCCATCTTTACACCCTTCCTGCATATCCTAAGGCCCCCTTGCATTCCATAACTGATACACCTTCCCTGTACTACCTTCTAGTCCCTTTTCACCTATAGCCAATGGCTGCACATCTTGCCCCCTCCCCTTTCAATCAACCTCCTGACCCACTGGTACGCCATGCCCATTAATCCTTACAGCCCACTCACTTGCTCCTACAGCCCAGAACTCTTCAGCTAATTTACCCAGGCCCATTAGGCAACCCCTCATTGTTTAATTAAAGCTTTGTGACTGTCAGCTGTGACATCATACCGCTGTAATGTCAAGGGTTAATATTGCCCTAACTCAATTATACTAATTAATGGATCACAAAAGGTGTTTTGATAGGAGGTTTGTACTTTATTATAGAAATCCATACTCCGTAACAATGTTTTCTTACCTACACATACCATAATTATGTTTTAGTTGTACACTGAGCACTTAATTATAGCTTGTCAAGGTTACTGTGTGTTATTTGTGCAGTAGGAAAATTCAGTCACCCTCTTGCAGTAAAATATTTCCCACTGTTCTGGTTTCTGCCTTTCTGGCTGGTTTCTTGCTCTCCCGCCTGTCCATGTATCCACACTTGGCATGTACAAGATGCCCTTTTACTACATCCATGTTGAGACCTTGTCCTCCCATCCTGCATTGCAAAGTGCCCGGATGCACTGCCTTGCAGCGCGCTACATATAATAAGCTTGAAAGTAACAACATATACCTGTTTCCTTGCAGGGCCCTATCCTGAGCCAAGATTCAGATAGGGGCCTCAACAGGGGAGGGGCAGACCAGGGTCAGGCTGAAAGTCAATAGTACTGGCACGCACCCAGGCTGCCTCTACATAGAGCATTATGCAGCCTGCTTGCTTCTAGTATAATCCCCCCAGCCCCCCATTATAATTAGCACAGTTTATTTGTGTTTTCAGGGATGGTAAAGAGTTCTTTAGGGCTCTGCAGTTAGCCTAGGAAGAGTCCCTGGAATGAATTTGGTTGAACATGTTGCACCATTGCTGAAGCGTTTGGTAATCGGGGGAAGACCCCTGTCCAAATCCCCCTCAACCCTATTAGTGGCGAGAGATAATAGTTTGTAACCATTCCCTGCTTGACTTCGGTATTCAGTTGTCATCTTTGGAGGTTCAGTCCAACACTTCACTCCAGGTCATTTGGAACGCTGCTTCCCATCCTGAACTTTTCACATACAAACATTGATTTCATGCAAGTTAGTCTAATTAGTTCAGTGGAATACAAACAAGTCCACAACGTCCAGAGTGCATTAGTGTAGCTCACAACTTGAAAAAGCATTCATAATACCCTTGACAGGTGATCACCTTAGTTAACATTAAAATTGCTTTGTCGACTTTCAGGCCATGGTCTGTCTTTTGGAATCCCCACTGGCGTAGAGGCTTTTTAGGTCGACCTCTGCCAATGCACTTGCGCATTGCAGATGTCGATCTATAGTAGCTGAAACAAACTCTTTGAACCAAGCGCGGTTTCGGATTACATGCAGTTCATGTGATGTAATGAAGCATGAAGCTTCCCCAGGCGCGCGCTTGGCCTCGCACACCACCATCAAAGGCTTCTGCTCCCCCTCACTCCCTTTCCTCCCTCCCCCTCGCTGGCCACGTCAAACGCGAGAGCTTTTGTAAAAGGGTCTTGCTTCCGACAGTGCGCGACCCGCTGGCATTTGTCAGGCATTTGTCTTCAAAGGCTCTTGAAAGCTTGAAGGCAACCTGCTTCCCCGCCCCCCTGGTGTTTCTGGCTTTTCGCACCATCGGTGTGGAATGTTGTTTACATCTTGCTCGAGCATTGGCTAGTAGGACTTCTACGGACCCCAGTTCGTCGGATTACATCACTCACTGTCTCTTTCAAGGAATTCAAAGGCATTGTAATCACCGCCATCCTACTTTTTAACTAAGGGTTGCAGAGGATTACATGTCTTAATAAGAGGCCACAGCAACCTCACATTAAACTAGCAAGATAAAAGTATAACTTTAAATGACATCTGATGTTTTTCTAGCCTTTAAAACAGTATTACGTTTCTGTAATCGGGTTGGGCCCCGTGTTGGTCAGAAGTGTTTTTAGTTTGTAATTTTATCAATTAAAAGTTGTGAAGATCAATTTTTGACTAATATGTTTACCGAAACGAAGCATCGTGCATGAGTTCAAATCCGTAGACATTTAAATTTGAGACAGGGGCTTATTATAAGTTTGACATTTAATATACTTTTGCAAGAACTCTCACCGTAAGACATGCTCTGCAGTTACAGTGTCACGTGGAAACTCTTAAAATGCACATCTTGCCAACAACTTGCCCAGAGACCAATTCTGCACTTAAGTAGTTTAATGGTTATTATGCTTGCTAATATACAACCACAATTTCACTCTTTCAAGCCTCAAGCCACTGTTCACTGAATTTCAAAATAAGCTTACAATCTGTGACTACTTTAGGTCAACACTGACTTCATTTGTATCATCCTCTAAGGTATGTATGCCTCCATCTGTAAACGTAAATTATCTCTATAGATCTATGCTTTTTATTCCAAAATTTTGCATTTTCTGAATAAATTGCCTTTTGAGTAGGTAAGGAAACGAACAAACTCTTTCCCATTTAATTTGCAGCCAAGTACAGTGTAGCACAAAGTGATATAAAAAGTGGCACTGGATATTGCACCACCCCAGCATCACTCAGCACCACCACAGCACCACTCAGCACCACCACAGCATCACTCGGCACCACCACAGCATCACTCAGCACCACCACAGCATCACTCAGCACCACCACAGCATCACTCAGCGTCACCACAGCATCACTCAGCACCACCACAGCACCACCACAGCACCACTCAGCGCCACCACAGCACCACTCAGCGCCACCACAGCACCACTCAGCGCCACCACAGCATCACTCAGCAGCACCACTTAGCACCACCACAGCACCACTCAGCGCCACCACAGCACCACTCAGCGCCACCACAGCATCACTCAGCAGCACCACTTAGCACCACCACAGCATCACTCAGCACCACCACAACATCACTCAGCACCACCACAGCACCACTCAGCACCACCACAGCATCACTCAGCACCACCACAGCATCACTCAGCACCACCACAGCATCACTCAGCACCACCACAGCATCACTCAGCACCACCACAGCATCACTCAACACCACCACAGCATCACTCAACACCACCACAGCATCACTCAACACCACCACAGCATCACCACAGCACCACTCAGCACCACCACAGCACCACTCAGCACCACCACAGCACCACTCAGCAGCACCACTCAGCACCACCACAGTATCACTCAGCACCACCACAGCATCACTCAGCAGCACCACTCCGCACCACCACAGCATCACTCAGCACCACCACAGCACCACTCAGCGCCACCCCAGCACCACTCAGCACCACCACAGCACCACTCAGCATTAACACATTATCACTCAGCACCAACACATTATCACTCAGCACCACCACATTATCACTCAGCACCACCACAGCATCACTTAGCAGCACCACTCTGCACCACCACAGCATCACTCAGCACCACCACAGCACCACTCAGCGCCACCCCAGCACCACTCAGCACCACCACAGCACCACTCAGCATTACCACATAATCACTCAGCGCTACCCCAGCATCACTCCGCACCACCACATTATCACTCAGCACCACCACAGCATCACTCAGCACCACCACAGCATCACTCAGCACCACCCCAGCACCACTCAGCACCACCCCAGCACCACTCAGCACCACCACAGCACCACTCGGCACCACCACAGCATCACTCGGCACCACCACAGCATCACTCGGCACCACCACAGCATCACTCAGCGCCACCACAGCACCACTCAGCGCCACCACAGCACCACTCGGCGCCACCACAGCACCACTCGGCGCCACCACAGCATCACTCAGCGCCACCGCAGCACCACTCAGCGCCACCACAGCACCACTCAGCACCACTCAGCACCACCACAGCACCACCACTGCACCACCATAGCATCACTCAGCGCCACCCCTGCATCACTCAGCACCACCACAGCACTACTCAGCACCACCACAGCATTATTATGCGCCTCCACAGCATCACTCAGGGCCTCCACAGCATCACTCAGGGCCTCCACAGCATCACTCAGGGCCTCCACAGCATCACTCAGGGCCTCCACAGCATCACTCAGGGCCTCCACAGCATCACTCGGAGCCTCCACAGCATCACTCGGAGCCTCCACAGCATCACTCGGAGCCTCCACAGCAGCACTCACGGCCTCCACAGCAGCACTCAAGGCCTCCACAGCATCACTCACGGCCTCCACAGCATCACTCACGGCCTCCACAGCATCACTCACGGCCTCCACAGCATCACTCACGGCCTCCACAGCATCACTCACGGCCTCCACAGCATCACTCACGGCCTCCACAGCATCACTCACGGCCTCCACAGCATCACTCACGGCCTCCACAGCATCACTCACGGCCTCCACAGCATCACTCACGGCCTCCACAGCATCACTCACGGCCTCCACAGCATCACTCACGGCCTCCACAGCATCACTCACGGCCTCCACAGCATCACTCACGGCCTCCACAGCATCACTCACGGCCTCCACAGCATCACTCACGCTCACGGCCTCCACAGCATCACTCACGGCCTCCACAGCATCACTCAGGGGCACCACAGCATCACTCAGGGGCACCACAACATCACTATGCGCTACCACAGCATGACTGAATGCTACAGCATCACTCGTCGCCACCACAACATCCCTCCGCGCCATCACAGCATCACTCCGCGCCATCACAGCATCAATCTGTGCAACCATTCAACAACTGGTTCAAATATGTTCTCTCAATATTTCAAGCTTTATTACAAATGTCACAAAAAGATGTTAATATTTCACTTCTGTTCTTGGATTTTCGTCACAATAAAATACACTGAGCATAATCTTCACAAAAGTTATTTACAAAAGTTTAACCTATTGCCATTATAAATTGCAATCACTTTTATTTAAGTATTAATTATTTAAAAAAAATTAAAAGCCTTTGTTATTTGTAATATCAATACATCTAAGTCACGTAAATACAAAACATGTTGCATTACAAATGCTATAGGTGTCACATTTGCGAAAGTTATAACTATTGGCATTGTAAATGACAAACCTATTAATTTAGCTATTTTCAAAACCAACTCGTAAATAAAAAAAATGTAATTTACAAGACCAATAGCTCAAACTTTCCTAATGCGAGACCTATTGCATTGCAAATGCTTGTTCTTAAACTTACTACCGCTAACATTGCCTTTGTATGCTCTTTTCACATGTTTAAGTGGGAGAATTGGCTGTTCTTTGAAAGGAAAATAGACGGTGATTGCCTCTTACCTTATGTGATTTTTATGTAAGCATGTTGTATGGCAACGGTTTCTTAATTCCTTTCTTGTTTCTGTGGTTGTTGGATCAGGACACTCAAACCAGTGTGAGCTGTGGTGTGAAGATGCTTGTCAAAAACATTAATGATTGGGTTAAAACACATTTTACATTAGCAGCATTTCAACATAATGAGATATGAGTAAAGGAATTTTTTTTAAAGTCCTACCTTAAAACAAGCACTGGCAAAGTAAAAGGGTCACTTCTTTTAGCTTTGCCAGTGGCAACGTAATGGCTTTACAGTGACTTTTACCTTTGCTAATCAACTTTGGAAAAAGAAAAAAGTTTATTGCTGATGCTGAAAAGCATCAGCAAAAAGACAGTGAATTTTCACAAAGTATTAGTCTGGTCGTAAATTACAGCTCAATGGTCCTCATGGCCCTCCTAATAACTTAGATTTTTTTTAAATGGGAAGAGGCAGGGAAACAACAGAGGAGTAGTCGAGTAGTGGGAAATCAGCTAGGAAGTAATTGGTGGTTAACAAATAACAGGGAAGTGTGGGGTAGTAACAGGGGAAAGGGATTCTTAAATAAAAATGAGCAGGATGGATGAGGGAAAGCAACTGATTGGAGAGCAACACTGTATGTGGTTGGGAAGAGAAGCAGCATACGGAAGAAATGACAATAGAGCAAGAAAATACACACTCCCATAGAGTGCTAAAAAAAGTAGTTTCCTAAATTCAAAAGGTGGAAGTATACAAGTGAGAAATATGGTAAAGAAGCTATTCTCTGGGGGAGTGACAAGCACTGGAAGAGGAACACAAGTAATTGATTAAGAAGCAATCAACTGAGATTAATGAGAAAGCGAAACTATGATAAGCATAGGTGGACCCAAAGTTCACTGTGAATATTGGTATTATGCACAATAAGTCTTTTGGCAACAGTCAGCTTAAAGCTGTTTGTAGACGAGACCTACAAGGGTCGCCTTTCATCATTAGGGTTTTGTGTCTGTTGCATACTTTGACCTTCTTCCCACCTCCTATGTTTATTTAAACAGTTGTGATTATTAGTGTACATGGGCTTGATGTGTTTTCTGTTGTGTGCCAACACTTTACATTCAGGGATGTTTTGCATCCAGTGTCATTTATTTTGGATAAGTCTTTAGCTGGTAGAGATCCTTTTTCAAACGAGTTTGACTTTTCTGTTGAGTTTCCAGATTTGGAGCCATTGAACAGTACAGTGTGTAAATCATGAGCTAAGTGTACACTCTTTGGTAATCGCCATACAGCTCTTTGGGAATAGATAATTGCGTTGTATCTATCTATATTGTTGGTATTGAATATGCTAGTTATGGGTTTCAGGCGCATTCCTCCTGGCGGTAAATCCGGAGAGATATGCCTGCACCAAAGAGCAGGCCCCCTTCTGTGAAGAATCTTGGACCTGCAGGCATTCCTGCCACCAGCCCCTGGTGGGAATAACATTCATAATAGCACAATAATTCCCGCACGCATGCGTGGTGATTGTGTAACTCTCCCAAGCACTCGATCTTCTTCCTTAAAGTAGTTGCAGGCATTTATAATTTAAATACAGCTTTTGTATCCCAAGCAGGAGAGCTCCTAGCACCATCTGCTTGCAAATCACATCCAAGCCATTGTAGCCTGAACATTGTATCCGCCACTACCACGGTTGCTATAGAGTTGTGAGCTTAGACAGACCCACCCCCTTGCTAGGCACTGTCAGTCTAAATGCAAACTTGTACTAACGCCGGGCCCATGGGCTCATAACACTGACTTTTCAGATGTGTTTTCTCCAGGGGTGAAAGTCAGAGGCATCTCCATCACCTCCTTAAGTGGCTTATTGAATCGTTCAGGAGTTTGAAAAGAAAATGAACTAAATGTCCACCATTCATTGTTTTTCAAGGGCACACACAAGGGCACTGATCTTTCATTCACAAAACAGATGCAGTCTTTCGGCGTTACTGAGATAATATTTTATACTTGTCTAACATGTTTGTAATTATATTATTTTGTTCTCCAGAGGAGTGACAAAAAAGATAAGGACAGGCACAATGAAATGGCAGCTACACTGCTAAATCCATCGTACAACATTAAAAGGTCTCAGTCACCTTCCCTCCCGAAAACTAAATCACCAGCTCCATCACCCGACTGGTAAGTAGAGTTGAAACGGCTCAATGTATTTGCATAGCACTTACTCATATGGTAGAAGCAAATGTAGCCTAACACACCTGTGTTTCTTCGTATCTTCGTTTTGGATGGTGTAATGTCAAATAGATTCAGGCCCTGAAACTTAAACATGCAAGAAGTAATGGTTAGCACAGAATTGCAACAGTCTTTTAGTACTGTATATTTTATGGTCTTAGTCGGTGGAAATGTCACTGCCATATATACTGAATGTAGTGGTGAACTATTCCTAAAAATGCCGAAACAATAAAGATGGTTGAAGATCATCAGCATTCGAGGCACTTGCTGAAGGAGTTTTGCAGCACCTTTATAATTTTTGTACCGGTACTTATGGTGACGAGACAATTGAATTCACAAGTTTCATCAAGGAATGTTAACCTTGGAGCCAAACAACCCTTTTCAAAAGGAATGGCAGTGGCATAAGCTTGATGTCTCTACTGGTAGAAGGGTGAGTGGGAAAAAAAGCAGTCTATTTGCTTCTCCCGTCTATTTAGATAATCGTTAAGATTAACATACCGATTCTAGTAAGTAATATTAAAATACCTGCACCGAGTGAAGATTACAGTCAAATTGCATGTCTTATCCTCTCCATTTCTCTATTGTTTCAAACCTCCCACTTCTGCTATCTATACTGGAGACGTCTCTGGACTAACCCTGAGATCAAGCATTATGCTGATGGGTTTCTGGCAACAATCAAAGTTGATACCTTTCATAAGATACCATAGCTGAAAAATCTCAGGGTTATGCTGGGTGAACTCGGCCTCTCCAACCTCTGGGACAATCCCACGGGGGAAGTTTTTCCAAGCAAAGATACCCTTAAGATTTTATATTGGGATTGGATAGATGGTAGGCTCTGGAGGGGCATAAAATCTGACTCGATGGGGGGCCGTTTTCTGGAAATCAAAATGTGTCCCGTGTTAGAACAGTATTGGGACAGTATTACTGTCCCTATGGACAGGAAGTTATTTTTCCAGTTAAGATCTGGCTCCCTCCCCTTGAGATCTTTGACGGCTAGGTGGCGGAGTTTGAACACCTTGTGCTGCCCGGCGTGTGGTGCAGCTAATGAAAGTATAGGCCATTTTCTATTCGTTTGCAAAGCCTACGTCACTCCAAGAAGGGTATGGTTAGCTCCAGTTTGTAAAAATCTTGGGACGTCTAGTGGTGTTGAGGCGTTGAGAATCATCTGTACCTCCACCGATGAGCCTATTGTTCTTGGAATAGCTAAGTATTTGGGGTGGGCGTGGTCCATTAGGCGGAGGGCTATTCCCACTAATGCAATTGACTCCTGTTAAATGTGTGTTAATTTTAATATTGTAAAAGCTTGCACAACTGTTTTAGAAATATGTATAAGTACAAACATGAACAAATATTTTAACTGTCATGTATTTTAAATGTATGTTGTGCTTTTATGAGTATATACCTCGAATAAAGCTTTCAAACGAACGAACGAAACGCTATCTACCTGGGTGAGTGGGGAAAAGGAGGGGGACCTGCTTATCCCCAATTGGTAGCGATATGTGGAGATATGGAAGGGGCTGGGAATAAAATGTGATAGTGGAAAACTCAGGGTTCTACCATCAAAGCCCTCCTTATCACAAGTTTTTGAATTAAACTATCTCTTGGACCAGAAGCAATGAAAATAAAGCGGTTTACTCTCTATCCTGTTTGACCGTCTTTCTCAATGTGTTAACAGTAACAGTATAATATATCCCAGTTTCTGCTTTTTAAACTGGCCACAGTGGTAACTTGCGGTGGCTTACTTAGCCTTTCTAGACTGCTTGCCTGCTTACTCATATGGGCCTTTCTCTTTCACTTGACCTGGCTCAGAGTCCACTTTCGTGTCCGGCCTAGGGAGCATAGTCAATCCGGCTATTCTGCTCAGCCATTACCTTACCTTCATCCCACTTGCCATACATTTGTCACATCTTTGATTTTTTTCCGAAGATTTTCCCCTTTTAGCAACTCCCTCTCAATATCAACGTTATACTACTGCAGTGACATTTACAATGGGAACTGGAACATGACACTATCCAGGCTACAATGGGGCCTGAATAATGTTGTTTGGGGTGTTTGTAGCTTAAGATGTAATGTCCTCCTCGAGTCTTCCTGTAAGATATTCAAGGTAAACAAAGATTATATTTTACAGCAGTGTCTTATCCACAAGATTTTCCAAGGCCACACTGACGGACACTTTTACATGACTGTTAAGTGGCCCATAAGATGTGTGATGCCTTCACAGTAAGATGTGCTGCTAGCTATAAATCCAGGCCTATCTGAAGTTGTCATTTTAGACAAAAAACAGAGGTTCCTGTGGACACTCAATGATTGATATTTGGTAACTTGAAGCGAGCCAATTCTCAGCCCCTATGATTACACTAGGAGGCTGCCAACATTGATTGTGTATCTACTGAATGGTCATTTCTGTAAAAGTATTGAAACCTTGTTTTTATGTCACTAAAAGTCACACTACATACGTATAGGTTTCACTTTTCACTTGGGACACTTCGCACTGGAAATTTTGCAACAAATGGGAATTTAGGATATTAAAATACCTTGTTTCCCTACATACTCTGTGTTACATGTAATTTTTTTTTCTGACATCTATGTAACTCCCTTTTACTGCGATTGCGCTGATATAAATTGTATTATCCAGTATTATGGGTGTCTTTCATAGATTCACATGCCTGAATCATTCCCCGTCGTCGAGACGGGAGTCTCCGGTACATAGAAAAGAAATGTCCTATAGACATACATAGAGAAAAATAGGCCTAAGGGCCTCGCCTTAGTAGCCTATCTATGTCCTTTTGTAAAAAGGACCAAACTCCAGAAGATAGCCAATCAGCTACCACCTCCCTCTAGAACCTTCCTGTCAGGAGCCTCAGTCTCTCAGATTTTCTACCGCACGTTGTGCTTGGGAGTCTCCACCTGAGTTCTCCTCAGGTTTTCTAGTTTAATCTCTTTTCTTCATAGGAATTGGATATTTCCTTTATAAATCAACCATGGCTGATCAACAGAAGAAGGGTCTCTTCAGAGCTTGCTCTTCTTGTGGTAAGAAGAGGCTCCACGTCGAGGATAAGCATGAAACCTGCTTATACTGTCTTTATCCTGACCATTCTCCTAAAGAATGTAGAATTTGTAGAACATTCTCTACAAAAACACTAAAAGACAGAGAAGGACGGCTGCTCCTCTGGTTGAACAGGCTGAAAACCAGAGACAACCTGGAGTCTTCAGAGGACGGTGAGATGGCTTCAGTTTCTTCTAAACTATCCTTGAAGAGGGCAAGGGTTGCTTCCCCTAGCCCTACAGACGTTCCTCCTAAAAAGACTGCCAAAAAGTCTTCTGAGGCAAAATCTACAACATCTGACAAGGAAGCCCCTGCCTTCAGGAAGCCTGCGCCGTCATCGACGACGATTTCGTCGACGCTTTCCTCAGCGCTGAAGAAGACTGTGTCTCCAGTCTATGTTTTTACATCGACGACGACGGTGTAGACGAGGATGGCGCCGTCAGCATCTTCATCGACTGACAACGACTACTCCATAGTCGACGGCGGGTAAGCCTGTGTCATCGATTATCATCCTTAAAAAGCCATCGACGACGATTAAGATTCCGTCGACGACGACATCAGCGTCGATGACGAAGCCAAAACCCTCGTCGACCAGCGTGCCGTCGACGAAGACACCGTCGACGACGAAGACACCGTCGACGACGAAGACACCGTCGACGACGAAGACACCGTCGACGAGCGCACCATCAACGACGGTGCCGTCGACGAAGGTCCCGTCGCCGAGAGTACCGTCGTCGAAATCACCATCGACGACGATTGAAATTCAGTCGACGACGCCATCGTCGACGCTATGGAAACAATCGGACTTGATTTCTCCGTTGACAGCTTCCAGTCAGCCGTCTACGATTCCACCAACGGCAAAGACAACGAAAAAGCCAATAACACCGGACTTAACGTCCCCAAGTAGGGTGCAAAAGTTACCCCCATCTTGTCTACTGCAGGACGAGGACGAGGACGAAGACCAGTACGGACAGGCTACCAGTCCTTCAGATCTCATAGTAAAGTGCCAAAGCACTGATGAGGATGGCGACGAGGTGGTTTTTACAGAAGAGGCTGAACATTCACATGTCCAGACGCAGGTCACACCTATGGTATGCTTTCCGGTGTCTATATTCTCAGACTTACAGTTCTTGATCCAAGACTACAAGCAGCGATTTCCCGAACCGACCACTGCTCCATCAATGGAGACAAATCCAGCTACATCTGGATCTGACATCCTCACGACCTAGACCGTCACCTTTGGTGATCCGTCAGGAAAGAGAACCAGTGCAAAATATCCCGTCTTCTGACGAGGAAGTTGAAAAACCAGAGGATGGAGAGGTGCGGGATGACCTGTCCGACCATAGGGACGATGAGGACTACATCGCTCCTTCTCCGGCCACACCTGAACCCACTACCTCGGACTCGCCGCCAGTGGACATTGGCGGATTTCACAACTTAGTGGAGAGAGCGGCCACAAGATTCCACATGACAATGGAATCCCATGAAACTGACTGTTTCCTATATGATTTTAAAGACCCGGTTAGGAAAACAACCAGATCAATTCCTATCATTGATCACATATGGGAACAGGGAAAACAGCTGATGCAGACACCAGCCTCGGTCTCTGCAGTAGTACCACGGCTGGACAAGAAGTATAAGGCACCAACAACAGCACCAGCCTGCCTTACTGGGCATCCACAGCCAGATTTGGTGGTTACCCAGGCGGCACAAAAGAACTCTAGGAATCTGTCATCTCCATTGTCAGCTCCACCGGACAAGGAGGGCAGGAAGCTAGACAGTATTGGCAAACGCTTTTCCACCACGTCGGCCATGACTGTGAAAGTGGCAAATTCCATCGCCCTACTAGGCCGCTACAATAGGCAATTGTGGGAGGATACTGCCCCGTATCTTTTCGACTTACCAGATAATCTGAAAGAGGAAGTTCAGTCACTTCTTAAGGAGGGCCAAACATCGGCATCGGAACTTATCGATTGTGCTATAGATGTTGCAATGACCGGCTTCAGACAGCTAGCAGGGGCCGCGGTCTTGAGAAGGCAGGGGTGGCTTAAAGCTACATCCTTTCGTCAAGAGGTCCAAACTAAGGTACTGGACATGCCCTACGACGGCCAGCACCTTTTCGGGGAGAAAATCGACGAGGCCCTTCAAACGATCAAAAAAGATACAGACACGGCACGAGCGCTTGGCACATTGCAGTTTAAGAACCAGTCCTTTCGAGGGAGCAGGGGTAGAGGTCAGTCCTCTTACAGAGGTTCTTACCAGAGCAAATCCTCTTACTCCTATAACCAAGGCCGTTCGCAATACCAACAGCGACAGCAGCAACAAGGTCGCCAGACCTCGTATGGAAGGTCCAACTACAGGGAAAAAAGCCAGAGGAAACCCACTGGCGGACGCCAATGACCGTTTCCAGCAGCCAGTCCGTCCACAATCTCGTTTTTTCAAACTTGGAGGAAAACTGACACACTTCCTCGACAATTGGAGATCAATTACAACGGATCGGTGGGTGCTCCAATTGATCCAATTCGGACATTCGTTGGAATTCAATTCAATTTCCCCGACAACTCCTCCTCGCAAGCTTCAACACAGACATTTACGGTTACTCCTTCAAGAGGTCTCTTCAATGTTAAAAAAAGGAGCGATAGAGCGAGTTCCATCAGCTCACAGAGGAAAGGGATTTTATTCCCGCTTCTTTCTCATACAAAAGAAAGGGAAGAAATGGAGGCCCATTCTAGACCTCAGGGCACTCAACGCATTCTTGAAGAGTCAATCATCTGAAAGAAACAGGTTAGTATTAGATTCCTTACCTTAGAATATCCCCAGGCGTCAGTCTGGATCCGGAAACTTTTGCGTAGCAGTACCCCTGCGCGTCGGTAGGCGTCGTCTGCAGGCGTCCCCTGCGGCTCCGCGTCGTCGGCGTCGTGCGCCGTGATGACGTCGCTGGAGTATATAGACGCCGCCTCCGCGCGCTGACGTCAGTTCTTCTTTTTTCCGCGCCAGTTAGCGCAGATCCGAAGAGCAGTACTCCGGTCTTTTGACCAAGTTTTTTGTTAGCTAATTGATCTTTACGGTGCCGGTAGGATGCCCGGTTTCAAGAGTTGTGACGAGTGCGACCGCCTGATGTCGGTCACCGACCACCATCGACTCTGCCTCCGGTGTCTGGGCGCGGACCACGACGTGGAGTCCTGCGTCGACTGTCGGGCCTTGACTGGAAAAGCTAGGCGGGAGCGGTCCCGCAAGCTTCTCGAGCTCCGGTTGTCGGCCCCGCGTCGAGAGCGGTCCCGGTCCGGTCGGAGGTCGAGGGAGCGGTCGAGGGAACGGTCGCGGAGGTGCCATGGGCGCTCCGGGAGTCGCCACCATTCCTCCGGCTCGTCAGGTAAGCACAAGAAGTCGGGGCGTCGCCATCGCACCCCCGACTCCCCCCGACGCCCGCGTGCTGCGGCCGGGGGCTCGGGTGACCCCACCCCCGCGGTCCCGCATGGGTCGCCGACGCCGTCTACCCCACACCTGTCGGTCCCTGGGGAAGGCGCGTCGCGTGAGGAGATCGAGGCCTTCCTCATTGCTATGAGGGCGAGGTCTTCTCCGGCGGGGCCTTCGGCGCCTGCGGGCCCGTCGGTCCCGTCTGGGGGCCCGAGCGGTTCGGGTGCTCCTGCCCCGGCGCCGCCGGTGGCTCCGGCCCCGGCGCCGCTGGTTCCCTCTGGTTCGTCGCCGGCTGGTCTCCCGGCCTCTCCGGCGTCGGTTCCTGTGGGCCAACCCGTGGTACCGCCCCCGCGTGGTGCAGCGACTCCGCCGTCGGCTCCGGCCGGCGTCGGGTCCCCGGCACCGACGCCGCGCGGCGCCACCCCCCTTTCCTCCCCGACTCCGGACTCGGAGCCGGACCGGCGTCGGCCGACGCCGGATCCGACGCCGATGGGGCCCGTTGACCCCGATGTCTATATCGTCGATCCAGAATATGGGTATGATGAGGAGGAGTATGGAGAGGGTTGGGAGGGGTCTGAGGACCCTCTATCCCGTGCCTGCCAGTATGATGTGGACTGGGTAGGTGATCTGGGTGATGCCAGTGGCCTGGACGAGTCGCCCAACCCTGGGTTTGTCTCTCCGTCCCCTGTTGCGTCCGAGGCGGGTGCTGCCTATTCGGTGGTCCTGATGAGGGCTGCCAAGGCCTTACACCTTGAGCTCCCCGTCGCGAAGGTCAAACCGAATATTCTGACGGAAGTTTTTAAACCGCAGTCATGCCCCCAGGAGCCTCTGCTGCCGTTTAATGAGGCCCTGACGGATGTCCTTCTGGGCACCTGGTCCAGGCCCGCTTCTGGTGCGCCGGTTGACCGGAACGTTGCCAGGCGTCACCGTCCATGCTCGGACGACCCTGCCTTCCTGTCTACCCATCCCTCCCCGGAGAGTCTGGTGATCCAGGCCTCCACTTCACAGTCCGCATTTCCGTCGGCTCCGCCCGACCGGGAATCAAAGAGGTACGACCAATTTGGAAAAAAAGTGTTTTCCTCTTTGAGCGCTGGACTGCGGTCTTGTAACACCGCGTGCCTCTTGGGCCGCTACACCCACTCCCTGTGGGATACGGTCGAGGAGTGTTTGCCGCAATGCCCCCAGGAAGTGCGGGACAAGCTCACCCGGGCCTTGGTTGAAGGCCGGGATGCGGCGCGATACTCGATCCGTTGTGGTCTGGACACCACAGACTCACTGGGACGGGCCATGTCCACTACGGTGGCGATTCGTCGCCATGCCTGGCTGAGATCTGCCAACTTCTCACCAGACGTCCAAAATACACTTATGGACATGCCATTTGATGGCAGTCGCCTATTTGGTGACAAAGCGGACCACGCGCTGGAGCGCTTCAAGGACTCCAGGGTCACTGCCAAGTCCTTGGGTCTCTCGACCCAGCGCCAGCAGACGGGTTCGTTTCGGCCCTTTCGTGGCCAAGGGAGGGGAGGTCCCACACGTGCTGCCAGCCACGCGGCGCAGAGCGCTCCCCAGCGCGGTGGCGCCCGTGGTTTCCGCCGTGGTGGCGGTAGAGGCCAGCGTCGTGGTCAGTCCACGCCTCCCTCCGCTGCGGCATCCAAGCCTTCCTAGTCCGAGCTTTCGGGCTCACGTGACGCCAGTGGGTGGCAGGGTTCGCCATCACCACTCCCGCTGGCGCGCGATAACATCGGACAGGTGGGTGCTGCAGCTTGTCCGAAGGGGCTATGCCCTCCCCTTCGAGTCCACTCCTCCAGCCATGCCACCGCAGAACCACCGTGTGTCGGGGGACCACTTGACACTTCTGCAGGAGGAAGTTACGGCCCTCTTGGCCAAGGGGGCCATCGAGCGCGTTCCTGGGCCAGAAGTAGGGTGTGGTTGCTACTCCCACTACTTTCTGGTACCCAAGAAGGACAAGGGAGGCCTGCGTCCTATCTTGGATCTACGGAACGTCAACGGCTTCCTCCGGAAGGAGAAGTTCAAGATGTTGACTTTGGCTCAGGTCTTGGCTGCTCTAGACCCACAAGACTGGATGGTAGCGTTGGACTTGCAGGATGCGTATTTTCACATCCCCGTCCTGCCGGCCCACCGGCGTTACCTGCGGTTCACGGTAGGCCACGAGCACTTTCAGTTTCTCGTGCTCCCATTCGGCCTTACCAGCGCCCCACGGGTGTTAACGAAAGTGATGGCGGTGGTCGCAGCTCATCTGCGCCGGTTAGGGGTTTCAGTCTTCCCCTACCTCGACGACTGGCTGTTGAAGGCGGGCTCGCCCCAGACAGTCGTCCACCACCTTCAGATGACGGCAGACCTCCTGCACGAGCTGGGGTTTTCCATCAATGTGCCGAAATCACACCTGTGTCCCTCTCAAAAGCTCCTTTTCATCGGAGCGGTTCTCGACTCGGCGCAGTTTCGGGTTTATCCTCCGGAACGGCGGGTCCGGGATATTCAGGCTCTGATTCCCATCTTTCAGCCGTTATCCCGGGTTTCGGTCAGGTTGACGCTGCGGCTTCTGGGGCTGATGGCCTCCTGCATCCTTCTGGTGCATCACGCCAGATGGCGGATGCGGGCTCTGCAGTGGGACCTGAAGTTTCAGTGGGCCCAGCATCAGGGCAACCTATCCGACCATGTCCTGATCTCGGAGGGCACTGCGAGACAGTTGCAGTGGTGGCTTACGGACCGCGATTGGGTCAGGGGCATATCCCTCTCCCTTCCCCAACTGGAGCACGTGGTTGTGACGGACGCGTCCCTCCAAGGCTGGGGTGGCCACTTGGGAGAGGCGGAGATCAGAGGCCTCTGGTCTCCGGCGGAGTCCCGGCTCCATATCAACATGTTGGAACTGCGGGCGATTCGCCTAGCACTGAAGGCATTCCTCCCCTTTGTCAACGGGAGTGTAGTGCAGGTGTTCACGGACAACACCACCGCCATGTGGTACTGCAACAAACAGGGCGGTGTGGGGTCGTGGACCCTTTGCCAAGAGGCTCTGCGCCTCTGGCAATGGCTGGAACGTCAGGGCGTGACTCTGACGGTTCAACACCTGGCAGGTTCTCTGAACGCCAGGGCGGACGAACTCAGCCGTCGGTGCTCGGTGGATCACGAATGGCGTCTGAACTCGGATGTGGCGAGAGGCCTCTTTCAGCAATGGGGAGAGCCTTGGTTAGATCTATTCGCCACAGAAGAGAACGCGCAATGTCATCAGTTCTGCGCGTTGGAGTTTCCAAGACGGCACTCGCTCGGCGACGCCTTTCGGCGCGAGTGGAGTTGCGGTCTGTTGTACGCCTTTCCGCCTATACCACTTCTGCCCAGAGTGCTGAAGAAGATCAGGCGCGACCGGGCCCAGGTTATCCTTGTGGCTCCGGACTGGGCTCGAAGGTACTGGTATCCCGAGCTACTCAGCATGACAGTCGGTCCCTCGATCCGCCTGCCCCTTCAGGAGGACCTTCTGTCGCAGCAGCAGGGGACGGTCCTCCACCCGAACCTGTCCAGTCTCCACCTCCATGCGTGGAGATTGAGCGGCGACAGTTGAGGCCATTTGACTTGCCTCCTGAAGTCTGTGATGTCATTCTGGCAGCCAGGCGTCCCTCCACAAAGTCGGTATACGCCTGCCGGTGGAACAGATTTGTGGCATGGTGCACAGCGAAGGCTGTGGATCCCCTTTCTGCCCCTCTGTCTGAGGTTCTCCTCTTCCTCCTTTCCCTTGCCCAGCAGGGCTCTGCTCTGGGCACTATCAAGGGCTATCTTTCTGCCCTTTCCGCCTTCTTGAGGCTACCTGATCAGCCATCTTTGTTCAAGTCCCCTATTGTGTTGAGATTCTTGAAGGGCATCACGCACATGTATCCTCCAACTCCGTTCGTGATGCCTCAGTGGGACTTGAACCTGGTTTTGACTTTCCTGATGTGCGCTCCCTTTGAGCCCCTTCATTCCTGTCCTCTCCGTCTTCTCACCTTAAAGACGGCCTTCCTGGTAGCCATCACCTCTGCCAGGAGAGTGAGTGAGCTCCAGGCTCTTTCTATTCAACCTCCTTTCTTGTCTGTTCATCCTGATAAGGTGGTTCTTCGGACTAGACCTTCTTTCCTGCCCAAGGTAGTCTCTGCTTTTCACATTGGGCAGTCCATCACCTTGCCCTCTTTCTTCCCGCCTCCGCATCCTTCAAAGGATGAAGAGCGGCTCCATCGTCTGGACCCAAAACGTGCGCTTTCATTCTATATGGATCGCACACGCCAGTTCCGGGTGGATGACCAACTGTTTGTTGGCTACGTGGGTGAGAAGAAGGGAAGGGCGGTACAGAAACGGACCATCTCTCGGTGGGTCGTCCTGTGCATCAAAGCATGCTACTCTTTGGCTCGGAAGGAGCCTCCTGTTGGGCTGAGGGCCCATTCCACTCGGGCCACGGCGGCTACTACTGCCCTGGGCCGGGGAGTCCCTTTGCAGGACATTTGCCAGGCGGCCACGTGGGCCTCGCTGCACACCTTTGCGAGGCACTACTGCCTGGACAGTCAAGTCCGGAGGGATGGCTTCTTTGGCCGTTCGGTCCTCCAGGACTTTCTGGTGTAGGTTGTATTGGTTCGCAGACCCACCACCGGGGTTGGTATTGCTGGGGTATCTATTCTAAGGTAAGGAATCTAATACTAACCTGTTTCTTTCAGATGAACAAGTTACTTACCTTCGGTAACGATATATCTGTAAGAAACAGTAGTTAGTATTAGATTCCTTACCGCCCCGCCCATCCTCCCCGTTCTGCGAACTGATACCTAGGGTTAAGGACATCCCTTTCAGGGCCCTAGTTTCAAATGGCACCAGTGTTGGTTCTCACATGGCTCTGCGTGTTCTGGCGCGGAAAAGCTGTGTGCAAAGAACTGACGTCAGCGCGCGGAGGCGGCGTCTATATACTCCAGCGACGTCATCACGGCGCACGACGCCGACGACGCGGAGCCGCAGGGGACGCCTGCAGACGACGCCTACCGACGCGCAGGGGTACTGCTACGCAAAAGTTTCCGGATCCAGACTGACGCCTGGGGATATTCTAAGGTAAGGAATCTAATACTAACTACTGTTTCTTACAGATATATCGTTACCGAAGGTAAGTAACTTGTTCGTTCCGTATGGTGACGATCCAGGAGATCTTGGGGTCACTAGAGGAAGGAGACTTTATGACGTCTTTAGACCTGCAAGACGCATATTACCACATCCCTATTCACAAAGGCCACAGGAAATTCCTCAGATTCGCAGTGGCAGGTCAGCACTATCAATTCTGTGTCCTCCCATTCGGCTTCAAGTCGGCACCTCGGATATTCACCAAGTGCCTCTCCCCAGTGGCAGCTTTCCTACGACAGCAGGGACACCAAGTCTTCCCATACCTGGACGACTGGCTGGTAAAAGCACCATCTATGAAAGGCGCAACCAAGTCCTCCAGCGCCTGTCTCACTCTTTTCCAGCAACTGGGCCTGATGCTCAATCACGAGAAGTCTACCTTACAGCCCTCCCGAGTTCTTACCTTTCTTGGGGCGACATTGGATACAGAATGTTCAAAAGCATTCCCATCTCAGGAGAGGAAGCACAAGCTTATCACTCTGGCCACCGCAGTGGCCTCGAAGAAAACCTTACTGGTCCGTACTTTCAAGTCCCTCCTGGGGATGATGTCCTCGTGTATCCTGCTTATTCCACACTGTCGGCTCAGAATGCGCCCTCTGCAGGAGGCCTTGACCAGGCAATGGACTCAAAGCACAGGCTCTTTCGAGGATCGCATTGTGATAACTCGGCAAATGACCAAGGCCTTGCTCTGGTGGAGGTCGCCCAAGAACCTCTCCCAAGGGCTACCATTCTTGCTGCCTGCAGCTCCACACGTGATAACTACGGATGCCTCCCTCGAGGGATGGGGAGCGGTCCTTCAAGAGTTGCAGATCAGCGGCAAGTGGACGGACCAGGAAAAGCAGGTCCATATCAACCTCCTAGATCTGAGGGCAGTTTTTCTATCTCTGCAGGCTTTCCTACCGCGCATCAAGAACTCCCCAGTGCTTGTCAGGACCGACAACACCACGACAATGCACTACTTGAACAAGCAGGGAGGAACACGTTCGCTCACACTATCTCGCGAATCGCAGAAAATTTGGAACTGGCTTGTGCTCCAAGGAATCACGCTGACAGCGGAGTATGTCCAAGGCAAGGACAACGTCATAGCAGATGCTCTAAGCAGACGGAGATCGCTGTCCCACGAATGGGAGCTCGAACAAAAGGTGCTGAATCACATCTTTTCGGAATGGGGGAGACCGCAGATCGACCTCTTTGCCACCAGGGAGAACGCCAAATGCCGCAACTTCGCAAGTTGGCATCCCCAGTTGCGGTCCCTCGGAAATGCATTTTCCATCGCCTGGCGCAACGTGTTTGCGTACGCATTTCCGCCATTTCCCCTGATACCAAGAGTCCTCGGGAAAATGAAAACGGAACACTGCACCCTGATTCTGATTGCCCCGTTCTGGCCGAGACAGCATTGGTTCACGGACCTCCATCGCCTCTCAGTCCTCCAAAACATTTCAGGAAATCGAATCAGCTTTTCATCGCTTTCAGTAGACCGAGGAAAGGCATGCCACTTTCAAAACAAAGTATTTCACGATGGATATCTTCGGCAATTGCCTTTTGCCACGACAAAGCCGGACGGCCATTGCACTCCAAAGTAAGAGCTCATTCTACAAGAGCTGTGTCCACATCGGCAGCGCTGTTCGCTGGGGTGCCAATACTGGACATTTGCAGGGCAGCGACCTGGAAGTCGCTGCATACCTTCACCAGGCACTACTGCCTGGATATGGAACTGATGCAGGATGCAGCAGTGGGCCAGGCCAGGCTGTTCTTCGCCATCTATTCCAGTGAGGTGAGCCTTCCTCCTTCCCGCCATCCTTCGCTGGTATGCACATTTATTTACTTATTTCATGTTACTTGTTGATGGTTCTTAGTCGCATGATATGTATTATCTACAGACTGCTATATGCTGTTCCATCAGAAATGTGCATAATGTATTGCTTGCTACTCTGATTCAGGCATGTGAATCTATGAAAGAAACCCATAATACTGGATAAGAAATGCGTTACTTACCTGCAACTGCAGTTATCCAGTATTGGCGTCTTTCATAGATTCACATGCAACCCTCCCGCCTCCCCTGGAAGGACTCACTTCTTTCTCTAACAAGTATTACGCCTACCTAGCTTGGTGCATACGAAAATCTGAGAGACTGAGGCTCCTGACAGGAAGGATCTAGAGGGAGGTGGTAGCTGATTGGCTACCTTCTGGAGTTTGGTCCTTTTACAAAAGGACATAGATAGGCTACTAAGGCGAGGCCCTTAGGCCTATTTTTCTCTATGTATGTCAATAGGACATTATTTTTCTATGTACCGGAGACTCCCGTCTCGACGACGGGGAATGATTCAGGCATGTGAATCTATGAAAGACACCAATACTGGATAACTGCAGTTACAGGTAAGTAACGCATTTCATATAAATCATTGAGTTCCACAGGAACCTCTGTTTTTTGTCTAAATTTTAAGTACCCTGGTTCTGTGCAGTTGGGTCTCCCTTGTTTCCTTATACACTATCTGAAGTTGTCAGGCATCACAAGGGGCCACATGACAGATATGCTTATGGAGTGTCTGCTATTCCTCTGTCGTCTGAGGTTGGCTTTTGTTAATCTTTTCAACCTCCACTCTTTCTGGTACGAGATATCATGTCAGATCTCTGCATGTTCCGGACTGTGCTATGTGCTGTACCATAAAATCCTACTCATTTTACCCTCTCTCCTTTGGACTCCTCATTTCATAAAGATTAGAAGAAGCAATCTTTCTAGCTTGTGGTTTGAACCTTGCATGCTAAGCTCTCCCTACCTGCCCCCCTGCCAGTCCAAGGCATTAAATAGACACCCCCAGTTGGCAGTCAAATGACTTGTCCCCTAAACCAAGACTTCACCATAAAACGCTCCACATAGACACCAAATAAAAGGCATCATCCACTATATTCTTCGCACAGGTAGGTTGAACTTAAGTGTAAAATATGTCAATTACAGCTATATATTCCCAGATCCTTACTCATGGAATCTAAGATTGCAGACATTTATGCATGCCAATGAAATCGGAGAGACATAAAAGTGGCCATTGCAAGGTTGGTGGCCATGCAAAATGCAGTCAACAAAAACATACTTGTCGTTTTGTGGGTATTTACAAACCATTTCCAAGTCGTTTCACACACTGGCAATATGTGTACAATATATTGACTGAAAATAACAGTAATATGAATATTTGCATGGTGTGAAAGGAAACGGGACTCCCCATAAATCATGTAAGAGCAGAGGAAGAGGTTTTGCTAAGATCAATACTTTCACTGCAGAATGAAAGAACACAGAAAAAGGTGCATTTACTCATCTCAGCCTTGCATAGTCCCCAGCGTATTACCTCAAAAACAGTCCCCAGACGAATATGTGATTTGCACAAATTGCTAATAGCTGTAAGGGATATTTGTCAGTCCCCCCAAAAATCTGAAATCTACTCAAGTCCTAGCCAGAAGTCTAGAATATGTGATTTCCAACAACATTTTTATAATTCCGGCTTTATATCTTAATTCCCCTTCCCCCATGCCACCCCTTCACAACAGAAAGCACTCTGGACTGTTCAGTCCCTCTAGGCACCTGCCTTGAAATCTCAGATGAAATGCAGAACAGCTTTATGACTTCCAGGAACACTAACTATTTCAAAAACTTAAACTGCTTAAAACTTGAAGAAAGCTGTCTAACTTCAGTGATAAACAATAAATGCAACCAAAAGCCTTTTTTAGGCAACTGTCCAGTCTTCAAAGTTCAAATTCAATATACATATCACGCATAACACCAAGCCAAGTAGTCTGGTGATTAGTCTAGAAATGATGTTTTAGTTTGTAAATTAAATTAAAAAAATAACTATTTGGACCAAAAGTTTTTGTTGGTATTCCAGAATTGCCAAATGTCAAGGGTCCCCATTTTGATTCCACCTCATATCTTTCTCCACCCTACACTGCCATGATGTTAATCTTCCAGGTTTTGTTCCATGTCCACTTTCTCTTGGTCAGTGTTTTCTTTCTTACATTGTCTTTCTCTGTTTGTTGCCTTTCTTTCTCTTGGCCAAAGTCTAATGATCCAAAATGAGTCCCTGTCTCCAAAGATGAGTGCTGGAGCCCTTTATCTGCAAGCGCCAGCACAAGTGAGACACTTTTTAGAACCATAGGTAAATGCAATCACCACTGCTTCGCAATCACTAGATGAGATTGTGCCAGTTTCTCCTCATCACCTCAGCCCAACGCAAATCCGCAGCCTGCCATGACTTTCTAAGCTCATGAAAAAGTTTCAAAAGAGGGTAGCCAGGTTATGATCGGACAAGCCACAGGAGTACATGGAAAGCACATGGTGTATTAGGGTTGCTCCCAGTCGTACAAGCAACCTCTCGTTACTGTAAGCCGCACCTTCAGCAGAAATAATAAAACCTGCTCCACCAATACTGCTTTGAATCTCCCACCAATCCCTATGCCCACAACTCCTAAATGCTGACTGCCAAAGTCAGCTACACAAGGAAAAGCTTCACTGGCACTGCTTCCTTGTGGTTTAATTCTCAAAGGCACCCCACAATCCTTTGCAAGGCAATAGACCGATGCAACTTCCAAAAATCCTGAGTTTAAATCCCTTTCCATATATACCCAAATGCCTTGATGACAGCACAATATAGATATAGTTGTGCCTAGAAGCTATTCCTATTGTATTCATTACACAGGAAAGAAAGAAAGAAAGAAAGAAAGAAAGAAAGAAAGAAAGAAAGAAAGAAAGAAAGAAAGAAAGAAAGAAAGAAGACTAGAGTTGCCATGACTTTTGATAATAAGATAAGAGACCATCAGTGGGTGACTCTGAATTTTGAAAGAATTAGACAGGAAATATTATTGGCGGTGATGGTTCTATTGTTTGTTTACTCTTTCTGTATGTACTGCTCTTGAATTGTCCCTGTTGTCCTAGTGAGGACAAAATTGTAGTGTCCCGTATTGCATCTTTCCTTGCTAGGTTCCATTTGTAGCGAGCTAAATGAAGATAGCAAACTACAGCACCCACAAAGGTCCTTCCCATTTTCTCCCCTTCTTCTAGTGCTTTTCTTAAGTGACCAGGGCTGATGCAACTTACCCTCCGGTAACCCGAAACGTGGCTTAAATACCAAGTTCTCACTTGGGCTGTCATCTTATCCATTGCTCCGGATAATAATAGAGAAGCCGCCTGGAATTTCAACTCAACTCATTTTCTGCACAGCCTGCCAGTGCCTGCCGTTTGCCTAAATGTGTCTCTAACATAGAAATGCTGGTCATAAGTATTGGAAATTATGTGGAAGTATGCCTTTTTGTCCATGCACAGGTTTTTTCTACTATAGTATGCTGTTTAAAATGTAAACATTATTTTACCTTAAGATAGGGAGCAACATGCTTTTGTTTTTACCTTGAGGATAAGGGTTGTCTGGTAGGCCTCTGCACAAACAAGGTTTTCCTTCCTTTCTCCAGCTGCCTCCTAGGGTTTTGTTCATGTGACTAGCGCTGACGCCACCACCCCTCTCATTCACAAGAACTATTTAAACCAGTTTCCTCCAGCATCCAGAAATTGAGTGCCAGCTTAAGGGTGCCCCTGATGTTTGCCTGAAAAAGGTGTTGGACAGAAACTGGTCGTAAACAATCAAGTACTGTGAAACAGGCAGGAGTTATCCCTACCTGCTGTAGTTTCCCTACTCACAAACCCTTTTGCTACACTCTGTCTGTTAAATGCTCTAAAAGCATCTGAGATACACTTGTCTTAACAGAAGCACATATCATTTGCTCCCACATCACATCTACAGTTTCCTCAACTACAACAGCACAAAAGAATGCTCACCCTATCTAGCTGCCTGACTTGTGATTTCTTTATTAAAATTACTCTATGGCTATTACTATCACTGACTCTTACTCTCTGAATGTCTACAACCGTCCCCTAGGTTGAACTTACTAGGACCACCAATTGGGCTCTAAGCATTTCCTGGACATACTCATCCCCAATCATAGGTGATCCTTTAAAGAACACTGCTGTGTCACCTAATCTTTCCATGATACACCAAGGTTGCTCGTTGGTGAAACTTGAAAAGGCTCACTCCGGCAATATGCAACTGTTCTCTAAGGGGTTAGGTGTCACACTAACTTTACCCCTTGATGGAACCCACAAGGATTACTACTGTAACATACAAAGGGTTTCTTAGCTACATCAAAGTTTATCCTGAATCAAACTTACTGCTGTACCTGTCTTTCACAAAACTACACCAACTCCACTCCTGGATACACAAAGTTGGGCAACCTAGGTAATATTTGACTCTTTTGACACTCTACTGACTGGAACCTACAAACCTTTGTGGTGTCCAACTCTCTTCATTTGCACATGGAGGTACTCTCAGGGCTTTATTTGTAAAAGAATAGTTCTGCAACTACAAAAAAATTAGTGTACCAGATACCAAGGATTTGTAGACCTGAATTCACCTCAGGCCTCTGTAATCCACTACTAGCTACTTCGGCCCCCTTTATCTCACGCTTGCTGCTTTCTTCCTTTGTGCTAGTTCTTCTGACTTTCTCTTCCTTCTTTCTCATTTGCGTGTTGTTACCTCTCTTGCCCTCAGTCAATATCTGGTGAGGAAATAAGTTCTGGTTCCCAAAAATGAGGGTCAGTGAGCCCCACAAGCAACCACCAGCTCAAATTAAGCACTGTGTATGCCACTCATGACCATTCTTGCCCACTAATTATATCTCCAGTTGCAACGGAATGTGTTCTTTTCCAACTAGACTAGAAAATCAAACCGGAATTGCTGCATAAGAAACTCCATTCACACTTGCCTTCTGTGACTTCACCAATAACCACTTATCACGACTGAACGACAACCACTTACTCGGACTACTCTGACAGTTTCTACTACAACTTCTGTCTCTATCCCTCAAACTCTTTGCAACTTACTCATCCCCATTCTCCTGTTCAATTCTCTACCTGCAACATCTTTTCAACCACTTCTCTTCTGCGTCCACTTTTATACACACTAACTACTTCTACAGATTCCTTCCCCCTCATCGGCAGACTTTGACTAATACTTTGAATCCATAGCCTTGGTCTGGCTGGCGGATTACCATCGGAAGTTTTTAGATGAGCCCTTCGAGAGAGAAGAGATTCTAGCAGCAATTAGCAGCCTCCCAAGCGACAAGGCACCCGGCCTGGATGGTCTGCCCGCTGCTTTTTATAAAGCGTTCGCCGCTCTTTTGGTCCCACATTTCGCCGCTATGTTTAATCAATCCTTGAACACTGGGGTGTTCCCGGCATCTCTCTGCGAGGCCTCGCTGACCCTTCTCCTCAAGCCCGATAAACCCGCTTATGGCTGCGACTTCTACCGCCCCCTCTTCCTCATCAACATTGACAATAAGATCTTCGCTAAAGTGATTGCCTCCCGTCTTCTTTTACTGATGCCCACCATCGCTCTGCCCGATCAATCCGGCTTTATTCTGGGCAGGGCCACCTCACATAATCTTCGCACCATTTTTTCTGTACTGCACCAAATTAACCCTGATCTTCCGGCTGTAGCAGCGCTGCCCGACGCCACGAAAGCGTTTGACACCCTGGAAGGGCCCTTTCTTTATTACGTCCTACCCCGAATGGGATTCAGTCCCCATTGTCTGCAGAACATTCGTTTGCTGTATACGGCTCCAACGGCTCGTCTTTGGGTAAATGGACAGATTTCTGACCCTATCACCATCTCACGTGGTACCAGGCAGGGGTGTCCGCTGTCGCCCATGCTTTTCGCCATCGCAATGGAACTCCTGGCTTCCCGGTTGCAACAGCACCATACCCACAGGGGTATCGGTTTCTCATCTCGATCCCTTCTGGTCTCCATGTATGCAGACGATGTTACTCTTTATGTCCGGCACCCTCAAGACAATCTGAGTCCCTTCGTGCGGGAGGTGAGCCGGTTCGGTGGCCTATCGGGCGTCCAGATTAATTGGAACAAGACTGTACTTTTCCCCCTGACTGACGCCACTCACCCATTCACGCTGGATTACCCTTTTGAGTGGGCGGCTGGCCCCACACGCTATCTGGAGATTTGGCTGAGCAGGGACCCGGTCGAGCTCTGGTGCTCCAATTTTGGTCGGGTGGTGGACTGGCTTGAGACTAAGGTCCCCCAGTGGAGTCGGCTCCCACTTTCCCTGGCGGGTCGAGTAGCCATAGCGAAGATGGTGATGCTCCCCAAATTCCTTTACCTCTTTTCTAACATACCTATTCCCCTCACTTCCTATTTCTTTCGCCGTCTTCGGTCGCTGATTGTGTCAATGATCTGGGCCGGGCGACAACCCAGGTTTGCGTACGATGTCCTCACTTTACCTATGTCGGCCGGCAGGCTGGGCGCTCCGAATTTCAAACTGTACGCTCTTTGCGTGCAGGCTAGTTTCCTCCATTTTTGGTTGCATCCTAACCCGTACCAGCCTCACGTGGCAGTGGAACTTGATGTCGCCTCCCCCTAGCCTCTTTCCACGGCACTTTTTGCTCCTGCGGCTCGTCCTCAGGCGGAGATAAACACCGTTGAGACGCTACACTGGGCATGGCTACAACTCTGCTGACTATCAGGACTTTCTCTTCTATTTGCTAACGCGTACCTATCGTTGATCACCCGGCTTTTCCGCCCTTACAGTCGTCCAGCATGTCTCGCCATGCTGCATCTTGTGGACTAAAGACCATTGCGGATCTTTATCCGCTCCAGTCCTTCTACACCCTTCCTGAGTCCCCCTCCTTGATGGCTACGCTTCTTTTCTACCAACTGCGTGCCACCTGTCGGAAATTGCACCCGACTTTCCCGAGTCCGCCGCAAACTTTCCCGGCTCTGGACTTCGTGTATACTTTGGAGTCCCCGCGCAAGCTCGTCACCAGATTATATACTTTCGCGCTGTAAGCCTCCCCCATCTCATCAACCCGGGCGAGGGATGCGTGGAGTGCTGACCTCGGCATGGACATCTCCGACGCCGACTGGTTGTACTGCTGCAATCAGACCACTAAGCTCTTCCCAAATTATCGGCTCCGCTTGATTCACTTCAAGTTCTTGCACAAGTTCTATCGCACTCCGGCGTTTCTTCACCGCTTGGGACTGAATCCGGAGGACTCCTGCAGGCGATGTTCGGCGCCAGCTGCTGACTTTGCTCACTTGTACTGGCTCTGCCTGAGGGTGCAGGGGTTTTGGATAGAGGCTTGCGCTACGATATCGGAAATCTCTGGCGCCGCTGTAGGCCCAGACCCCCTACTATGTCTCCTCTGGTTTGTCAAGCTGTGTCCAGATGCCTCCCGTCGGCTCATTGCTATGCTCCTGCTGCTGGCGAGACGCAGGGTTGCAATATGCTGGGGCCGCCGGCCCACTCCTGCTGTTGTGGATCTGATGCCCGCTAAATCGCGTCCTGTTGACATTTGGGGTCCCCTGGTTGCCTATCTCCTCTCCCGATCCTCCTCAATTGGTGCTGTATTCCCTGGGTCCGCGATGGCCGCAGAGGCGAACAATACCTGATCTCCCCATTTATTCCCGTTCCATGCATGCGCTGCCTACTCTTCCCTCTGGTGACTGTCGCTCCCGCGCTCCCTGCCAGCCCGCGGCGTCTGCCGGTGCTGGCGGCTGCCTGACCCTTGCCCTCTCCCTCTCTGGTCAAGCTTCACCTATGATATTGGTGCTCTTACCTGGCTGCCTGTCACGCCCAGTGGAGTGGACATTACTTTGGCATAGTGCCACCTCATAATTACCTGATCGGAATGCCGGCTGCCTCTTCACTACCCACAAATGGCTGCTGTTGGGAATGTTATCGCACCCTGCGTGGTGCTATGTTTTGGAGCTCATAACTTGTCAAGTGCTGTTGTACTGCATCTGTTTGTTTTTTTCTGAAAATGACAAAGGTTTAAAAAAAAAAAAAATAACGTAGTTTATCCAAATCGGCTCTTCTCTGCATCTCACTTCCACATCCCCATTTCCTAGACAAACATTGTGGATAAGAGAATGGGCCCACCACTCCCGGTCTAATAGTTCCTCAACTTACAAAATACACATCCTCATCTACTTTCAGAGCTTTAACTATTAACAGCCATGTCAGTGTTCCTTACTATAGTTTACCTGGTCTGGACGCCTGACCCACCACCATATATAAATAACAACAACTGATTAAATTTGCTTAATAAACTCATTTCAATTGATTACCCTTTGTCAGGATTTCAGGTCAGAGGGTCCCGGGAGAGACAGAGCGTACTGGGCCCTTGTTGCAACAATGGTAGACTTTTGCCACTGGTATCCTCAAGACCCAGTACTGCAGAGATCTACAGTGGGAACCAAGTAACCTTTTTTAGCATTTGACTTATTAATTGAAGGTGCTATAGGCTAGAAACTAAGCACTGAGAAATGCAGTAAACAACACTTAATCACTTCCCAGTCAGTGCTTTTTATTATTAAACAAAATAAATGTACTCTAGTACACTCACTGCTAAATACTAGAGCACGTATTATGCATATATACAGAACTGGTTGGTAGGAATGCATGTGGTGACAATCTCGAAAGGGCCTCACAATCAGCAGAGTGCACACAAACGACTGGTCTCACAGATATGTTAGTCCCCTAAATGTGCCCTACAACCCTCTGCATTGGAGGCACAATTAATAGTCTGCGCACCAGCAAACCCTGTACCCAAAATTATATAAATTCAAGTTCTAAGCTTAAACCGCTAATGACCATGCTTCGAAAGCCGGGTAATATGTCAGTCATATAAGCTTAACTTCCTTCCAAACTTGGATGCTAAGTTTCACCAAAATATTAGCTGCACGAGTGGATAAGCTGTTAAATGTTTTAGTTCAACCTAACCAAACAGTCTTCATCAGGGGCAGGTTAAAAACAAACAATATGTTCAATATTATGGACATAGCCAGGAGGGGACAAGGTAGATACTTGTCCTGTCATTGGATGCTGAAAAGACACTGAACCACCTAAGCTAGGCCTTCATGTCTGATGTCTTACAAAAGGTAGGTTTTGTTATGTGAATTTGAAAATGTCATAGCAATCCAGGTACATGGGTTAGGGTTAATGGGAGGCCCAGGGCCAGCATTGCCATGCAAAAAGCAACACAATAGATCTGTCCCTTATGTCCCATGGTTTTTGCTATACTTCTTGAACTCTTTATTCAATGAAAAACTTATAACCCTACTATCCAGAGAGTGAAACTAGGGTACAAGATTTTTTTAAATTGCACCATTTGTTGATGACGTGGTTCTCACTTTGACAGATCACGAAACATTGGTTCTAGCACTACTAATGGAACTGTTTCAATTCTAGGTCATCTCAGGCTTTAAAATCAATCTATTCAAACCTGACTGCTTAAACACGCATGCTGATGAGGTAATAGGTCAGGCCTTTAAGACTAGCTATCTTTTTAGATGGGTTGCGTGTGCAGTTAGACTATTAGGGAACAGTCATTGCTAAAACACTGCAGTAGAATCCTGGCAAGAAACTTAGAAGAACTCTCAGTACAGCTAAGGCTGAAGTATTTACTTGGTTCCACCATCCAATTTTGTGGGTGGCAAAAATCACGGAGGAAGGTTCTATCTAAATTCTTATTTTTTCCCATATTTCCCCTTGCCATTTTGAAGACTGGCATATGTATGGCTATATTTGGCAGGGGAGGAAAACACAAATTGAATGGTCCTTAAGGAGAGGGCTTTGGGCTTCCCCCAAATGCCTAAATACTGTCAAACCTACAACATTTGCTTGGGCCCATATAGAAACTCAAAAGTAATAGTATACTTTAATAATGGACATACCACATGTCTGTAGAGTTGCTGGAATGTTCCAATGAAATGTCAAATGTGGAACTAGGACAATGGAATGTATCCTTATAAAGGAAGGGGAGTTGAAGAGAGAAAACTGTAAAAGACAGCTGGAGGTAACTTGATAAAGAATAAACCTGGGTGTTAACTACTAAATATTGTGATGGATCTCTACAGTGTCCTATTATCTTATTGTATTTTTTGTTTTGTTTTTTGCTTTACAGGCCTTCACAGAAGACATCTGTACCAGTTCCTGGCACACCCAAACAGATAGTATCCCCTCCCAACACATGCAAAGGTTCCCAAGGATCCCATCGACCACCATCACCTGGCAATGTTCGACCAATTAAGAAAGACATTCTACATGATACAGATCAAATGATCACAGAGAATGAATCTGCAAAAGATACTCAAGAAAACACTAAGACAAAAGGTCTACTGGCAAGTCCTGGGGAATCAACACCACGACTAGGTCTTTTGGAAAAAGCAGAGCCTGCGCAAGGTAAGAATGCATACAACTTAAAAATCACTAAAATAAAGTAATATTTTATATAAGTATGTGCAGAATCTTATGTTTTGTAATATCAAATGAGGACCCCAAGAATATTATATTGAGCAGGGGACACACAAGCTTCAAAGTGAAGTAGTATGGAGAAACAGAAGAATAACAATAACCCATTCCCCAGAAGCACATAAATGTTAGGTTTTAATAATTAAAATATTTTTAGAGAGAGTGATTGGTGCAATAAACAAGAAAATATGCAAACCATAATTCTGTAGTAATCCATCACAAGAGGCCTGTAGGGTGATAGTTGGGATGTTGGTACGAGCATTAAGCTGATACACAAGTATTACGTTCACACAATGACCCTAAGGCTATGGCATCTACAGAAGGGTTTGATGCATCCTTTAGTAAATTGAATTCCAATATAAATTACATTGATACACAAAGTACAGCCTAGCTAGAGCATTCGCCAACCATTTCTGCATTACTGGCATCAAAAGAAAAGAAATAAGAGAAGTGAAATATAGCTGCTGTGATAAGAGAATATCTTTTTGCTAGCTGAAATCTCTGAAAATTTCAGATGACATGCTTAGTAAAACCAAGTCTGTTTTTATCAATAGTTGAAACGGTCAACAATTGAACAAATGCTAAACATGAGGCAATTCTCTCAATGCGCTCAGCTTACACAAAGTATTCCATTTAACCAACAGCCTATCCCATAACTGAGCATGCCTCTTCTCCCGAGCAGTTCCATTCCTTTCTGTATAGGGAGGAGTGCCAGACCGATGTGAGCACCAAAGCCAATAATGAGAGGACTAACATATTATTTGGCCAGAATCCCTCTATAAGGGCGAAATTACAGCATACTCCTTGTGTTGCTGCTACCACCACCACAGATGTGATGATTTTACTTAAGTCCCTTCAATGGAACGTCTCCATGGGACATCTCAATTGAACTGAAGAACAAAACATTGGTTCAAGATTATTTGGGTCACCTTCACTAAGCATTAAATGACTTCAGGAGACCTGGTTTGGTACGTTTAATTTACCAACTACCAGCTAGGATGTCTATAATGTGGATTGCTTTATTCCTTAGTTGTGAAAACTAAATTGGAACAAGGAGGAGCATAACTATCCAGACCTTAGATCTAAGCATGTATATGCTACTTAATTTACATAATGATCAATTTGAAAAACATACAACGCTTCACACAGTTTGACTAACACAGCACAGAAGGCATTCTATCAATAATATTGGTTGGGTACTTTTTACTATGCAGAAAAGGCTCTTGAGACACAAGGAACTGTTTACTGAAAGAAATACTTGTTAAGGATTTACTAGCTGTACACTTATCATAAAGTTGACTCTCAAGGACACGTCTTGTAAGAATTGATAGTAAGGTATTGTTTAATCATTTCTAATACAATTGTATTGACAAATTATCCCCCTTAGCCGTCTTTCACTGCTTAAGATTGCTCAAGCATCCTGGATTGTTTTTATTAGATAAGATGATAGAGTATATTATTATTCCTGACAAGTTAAGCTATTACAGTCTAATAACCTTATTGCTCAGTAGCCAAACTCTGTCCATAAACATACTGTCATGATCCCCCACAGAGCACCTGTTACACTTGGAGGGATCAGATTAAGATGGGAAAATAATGACCCATATATGTTACAGACAGGTAATAGATACCTCTTTGAGAAACATTTGTTTGGAGAAAACAGCTAACTCTTATTTGCATTGTTACATAGCCATGATTATCACTCAGGATTGACAGCCCCATTTGGAAGACATCTACTAGGCCCTAAGAACAATCCTCAAGTTTCAAGGAAGAGTTATCTTTCGGCAGTGTAGCATATAACGACACTTTTTTGTGAACAGAGGAAGGCTCTGAAGGACAAAGTATGGGAGGATTTTGGAGCCGGCATGTACTCTTAAGGACCCTGTTGTCTTTTGGAAAGTAATCAAAAGGTCTTTCAGGTGGGCAGCTGTTGAACCTTGGAGGCATGTATTGCAACAGAGTGACTAGCTCCCCATTTTTCTTACCTCTGGAGCTGAGTGTGCCAATGATACTTTAACTGTATCTTACGAGTTTGGTTTTCAAAACACTAATACCTTGTAAATAAACCCTAGCCCAGACTCTGACCTCCTATATCTTTTAAGATCAAACACTGATCCGTAGACGGCTCTCATTACTTATAGCCTCAGTGCTGCGAGCAGTGGCTGTAAGTTACTGTTTGCAATGTATCAATATACACATCATCAAGAAAGGAGATAGAGGAGACTGTTAATGTTATGGTCCTGTTTAATTTATAGATGCTTCTAATCACAGAGTCCACAGCTTAAAATATTCCCCAGTCGCCAGACTGGTTCTGGAGATTTTTCATAGCAGCGCTGCTGTGTTCTGCTAGGTAGTGTTATGTGACTTCTTGTTGGCTCGATACACCGCCCTGGAGGGGACGCCGCACATAAGCTTGACTCTGGCTCCCCGACGTCAGTTCCATCCTTTCTATTCCTTCCAAAATTGCCAGGTTTTCCAACAATTTCCAAACTTTTGATTCTGTGCTAGGCAAAGATCCCCACTGAAAATGACAAGATTCGAGACATGCTTTGACTGCAGGAAGCAGATGTCGGTCATAGATTCACATGATCTGTGTGATGGGTGCCCTGGCTCAGGACATAAATCTGTTGTGCAACAAGTGCGCTCTCAGACACCCGAAAGAGATTTGAGACCAGGAGGGGAAGCTGCATGTTGCTGAGTGCAAGAAAACGTTGTGGCCTTAGCATAGATCCCTCTCCTGTTCCAAGTCATGGATACTGTATCAGTCCCTGTCATGGGTCCGCAACAATTCCAGTTCCCACTTGAAGTCCTCCAGTAGGTCCAAATTCAGACTCGTGCATAAAAGAGCAAATCGGAACTCAACCCCATCAGCCAGTTCGACTCCAAGGAGAAGGTGTGATGGCATTAAGGTACATGTCACACTCTGTCTAGGTCATGGATCACTGAACTGGCTCCTCAGCTGGTCCCAACATGCCCATTTCCCTAGGCTGTCATTGACCCCATAGCAACTTTAAGAAGCAGTGCTTCAAATATTCTGTGTGGTTCTCACTTCAACATGCCTTTGGGCCCCACGTATCTGCAGGTGCGTCCAAACAGATCAGTTTCAGATCTGTGCCGTGCTTTTGTTGGACCCCGAACCAACATCTACCGATATTATGCTACAAAAGCGTAATAGTTTGTAATGCAGCCGGAATCTAACCTTGCACCTCTATTATGTTGCAGCTGTCATCAGAGTCTCTGTTATCCTTTAGGTCCTGCTGACCATATTTGGGTGTAGGCCACCCATGGATGTTGAAAGTGGATGTTGAAAGTGGGGATGGCTTGCTTTCCTCCCTTAATTACACTGATTTTGATTTTTTTAAATCTTTTATTGCATTTCTCATTTATATTGCATAACATAGCAAAGAACTTACAATGTAGACGTATCACAAAAAAAAAAGAATCACAATCATACAAAATTATATCTGTTGGCATCAACAGTTTGCTGTAATATCATTACTTGCCGTACAACATTTGCCAATCAGGTGTGTGGCCTAAGGCACGTATACCTAAAAGAACAGTCAGCCAGAAAAAGGTATGGTCACATGAAGGTGATAAGGAGAACAGCATACAAAGTAAATCAATGCCACTTCATCAACGGTGCCGGTAGGCTTAAAGAACATATGAGGCAAGAAAGGTGCGGTGCATACATGGCATCATGAGTTACCTAGGCATGTGTATCATTAGCCGGTGATTTCTCTACAAAGGCGCGCTCTCTGTCATGCTCCTCGAGGAAACACGACTGTTCTCCAGGTCATAGCATCAATACAACTGAACCCACTCATACAGTCATTGGGACGGACCCAAAGGAGTGCTTATGCTATTCGACATTCAAAACATTATACTCGTTGTTCAGAACTGTTGAACAAGAACATTATAAACAATAACATCATAAAATATTTTAAAAAATCAGAAGCAAAGAAACAAAAGAGAGGCTGGTTGTGTGTGTTGTGCTATCGCTGACGTGGAATATCCAATGCATGATGTGGCAATCCCGGTAAGCAGGGGGGGGGAGACATGCAGGCAGCGCGGTCCAAGAGAGGGGGGGGAGGAGGGAGCCTGGGGGAGGGGGTGGGGGGAAGTCAGGGCAGGGGAGAGGCAGCGAGGGGGAGCGGAAATAAGTAGCAACTGCCTCCACTCTAGTACAGCGGGAGCTATACATGTCTGGTTGGGTGTGTGGACACGTTCAGGTTACCCCGACAGAGCCCTCACCCATGCTGGGGTCCAAATGCAGGATTACAATACTGTGCCATGTCTGGTGCCAGCGCCACAGCCAAGAGTGTAGCCAGGATGGGGTGTGCCTAAGTGATTCCACGCTGAAGGCATGCCCGCTCCCTTAATTACACTGATGATGCCTTATACTTTTATTTAAAGAATGCCAGAGAGACACCCATCCTGAGACAGAGCTTGACTTGCCACATGTCCCAACAATGATGTCATGGATTCTTGAGGTACAGCTGTTCTCCATTGAAACAAAAAACAAATGTTTGAAGAGAAGCTCTGCAGCTGTTGCCAGCAACGTCTGAACCGTTCATATAATAATATCCTCACAAATACTTTTAAAGCAATCCTGTCAAAACAACGAACTGGGAAGCACACCTAGATCAACCTCCTGCTGAAGAAGCCATCCGCCCACCCGACAGACCTAAAAAACCTCAGACCCATATCCCTCCTCCCTTTCCCAGCCAAGGTAATCGAGAGGGACATCAACGCCCAACTCCTCGAGTTCATCGAAGAGAACCACGTCATAGACATCTCTCAACTTGGCTTCCGAAGTAACCCCAGAACTGAGACCGCACTCCTCGCTGTCACCGACGACATCTGCTCCCTCCTCGACCAGGGCCAAACTGCAGCCCTCCTCCTACTTGACCTCTCGGCTGCCTTCAACACTATTTGGCACCGCATCCTAATCATAAGACTCCAAGACACTGGTGTTCGCGGCCCTGTAATCGGATCTACTCATTCCTTACCGGCTGAACACAGTGAGTCAGACTGCCTCCATTTCTCTCAGAGCCTACAGAGATCAGCTGCGGAGTGCCCTAGGACTCTTCCATGAGCCCCACCCTCTTCAACATCCACAGGCCCTCGGGCCATCGTCATAAACCACAGACTCAACATAGTCTCCTACGCCAGCGACACCCAGCTAATCCTCTCCCTCACCAATGAACCCAAAGCCGCCAGAATCAACTTTCACAGCAGGACGCAGACCGTTGCCACCTTGATGAAAGAAAGCTGGCTCAGGTACAACTCTGACAAGACTGAAGTACTTATCCTGGTACCCGCCTCCTCAGCCTGGGACAACTCCTGGTGGCCCGCTACAAGGAACCGCCAGATCAAAGCCCTTTCCTCATCCTGCTTCCACACGCTATGCCTGCTTCGAAAATCTTTCTGATGGATCCCCAAGGAATCCAGAGAGATGGTCACCCACGCACTCATCACCAGTAGACGTGAACACGGCAACACACTTTACTCCGGCGTCACCCAGAATTAGCTCAGGAAACTTCAGAACGTACAAAACGCCACAGCCAGACTGGTCCTTGACATTCCCCGCCACAGTCACCTAACACCACACCTCCGACAACACCATTTGCTCCCAGTCAACAAGAGAATCACCTTCAACCTCCTCACACATGCCTACAAAGCTCTCCGTGACTCATAACCACCATATCTGAACCACCTACTCTTATTCCACACAACTTCTCTCTGCCCAACTTGCCCGGGCCACCGTCCCTACAGATTCACAAGACCAGAACCGGATGAAGATTCTTCTCCTGCCTTGTCGCCAAGACCTGGAACCCCATGACCCTCCACCTCAGCCAATCCAGTCGCTGATCCAATTCAGGAAGGATCTCAAGACCTGGCTCTTTGACTGAACCTCCACGCCCAAACAGATCAGAAGTGCCCCCTCTTTGAGAACCTCATGGGCGAATATCCACACTTTGTAAACTTCTGATTGATTTAAACCATGTTATTGCCAGCCTGTGAAAATTCGGTTGGCCAGATATCATAGACTGGCACCTAGTGACCCAGATTTTCTCACCAAGCACTCACTTTAGAGAGCGTTATTATGCAGACCTTGACCAGTAAAGTGAATCCTAATTAATTTCGCACTACTCCTCTGACAGAGAATGTAAAATGATTGATGCCTTAGGCAAATGTATGTTTTCTTGAGCCAGTCTGGTATTACGGCGTGTTGTACTGATACACCCATACCCGTTTGGATATGGCTTGCAAAATCGTGTCAGATTTCCTGGAAGGCTGTGGGGCCTCTTTGGACCAGACCAAACATTATGGTCTCTACACTGCCAAATATAATATTTGCGCAGGCTTGGATTCCACAGATTACTTTGGCAGTGCATTAGGTACTGAGGTGGTCCTTCGTCGACATGCCTGGGTAAGGTCAACTGGATTCTGTGGTGCTGTGAAGGCTTCACTAATGGACATGCCCTTTGAGGGTCTCTTTTTTCGGTGAGAATGGGGACTCCACTTTGAATGCTTTAAAGACTGAAGAGCTACAGTGCGTTCCTGGAGGCTATTGATTCCTTCCAAACAATTCCTTCACCAATTTGGGAAATTTTGCGCTACTTGAGGGGGCCAGTCTACAGCCTGAGAGAGCCACCTTAACATGTGATGCAACAGACAATCCAGTTTCTTTCGGAGTTATGGGTGTGGATCTGACGGGCAACATGCTGACCAGGAGGGACACTAGTCTTCCATTTCCTCCCCCACTGCTACAATGGCAAACAAACCGCTTTAGTTTGCTCTTAGCATTGCATGCCCACGCAGTGGGAAGCGAGTTCTTGCACGGTCTTTCAGATTATTGATTCATCACGCCCAACAAGTGAGTCTTGCAAGTTATGCTTTAGCCATTCTTTCCTCCCTGCCCAATATCCCTTCCACACCAGAGCAGATTTCATAAGAACATCTGCCTATTTTGCTACAAGAGGTAAGTCTGTTGCTTTCCAGAGGTGCCATGAGATTCGGTGAAAAGTAGGATTGTTACACCCGTGAATTCCTCATCCTAAAAAAGAATGGGGACCTCTGGCCTAATCTGGAGCATCAAATCATGAAGGATTCGAAATGCCCACACTGGCCCAGAACCTATATGCTCTGGTCCTGTTCAATTTGGTGGTGTCCTTCGACTTACAGGGTGCATATTTTCATATACCTGTCCTCTAGTCCCGTAGGTGTTACCTGTGGTTCAAGGTCAGACAGGCACATTTTCAGTTTGCCATACTGTCCTTCGGCCTCACCAGCATACTGTGGGTGTTCATGGAAGTGATCGCATTGGTCGCTGCCCATCTTCAGAATTTGGGGGTTCCTATATTCCTGTACCCCTATGACTTGCTGCTGAACACTGGCTTGCTACAGTCAGTCATTAATCATCCCCGGATGATGGCAGACCTTTTGAGATTGTCAGATGTCACCATGAACGAGCCGCAGTACCACCTAATTCCCTCTTAGAGGCATTCATTCATTGGGGCAATATTGTATACAATGGAGTCCATGACTTTCCTTCACTGCAACAAGTCCAGGATATTCAGACTCGCTACTGGATCGCAGTAAAAGTGCCTTTGAGGCTTCTTGGCCTACCTTTTAGCCTCATACATACTCCTTGTCAACTATGCTAGCTGGACAGTGATCATTACAGTGGAGCTTGAAGTCCCAAAGAGCGCAGCATCAGGTCCACCTTTCAGACAGCATCCGAATCTCTGAGGGGACAGATTAAGGTCTGCAGTGGTGGTTGGCCAACCTCAGTTTGTCCTACAGCAAGCTACACTGTCTACCCATCCGAGTTAACAATGGTGATGGATGCATCACTACTGATTTGGGGATGGGGAGAGGTCATCAGGGGGAGGTGGAGATCAGATGACTCTGGCATCCAGTGGAGGACCGGCTACACTCTAATTTAGTGCAGTGATTGGCCAATAGTCTGGAATTGAAGTCCTTTTTGCCATCCATTAAGGGGATGCTCTTGCAGGTTAGCACAGAAACCACCACTGCCATCTGGTACTCAACGAGCTTGGCGGAGTGGGGTCTTGAGTCGTGTGCCAGAAGACATTTGTGCCTCTGAAGGTGCCTGAAGTTCCAGGCCATCTTTCGGGTCGCCAACCACCTGTCGAGGTCTCTGAATACCAGAGTGATTAACTGGGCAGGCAGTGTCTGATAGATCTCTAATAGTGCCTACATCCCAAGATGGAGCATGGAGTCTTACACCATTGGGTGGAATCTGGGCTAGATTTTTTCGCCACCTTAGAGACAACACAGTGTTAGAAATTTTGAGTGTTGGAGTTTCTACTCATTAGAAGATGCATACCGGTGAGAATGGAACAAGGAACTCCTGTACACCTTCCTGCTCTTCCCTCTCCTGCTCCAAGTACTGAAGATCAACAACAACGGAGACCAAGTCATCCTGATGGATCCAGATTGAGCCAGCAGAATGTGGTATCAGATCTCCAGG
This sequence comes from Lissotriton helveticus, assembly GCF_964261635.1. Taxonomy (NCBI): domain Eukaryota; kingdom Metazoa; phylum Chordata; class Amphibia; order Caudata; family Salamandridae; genus Lissotriton; species Lissotriton helveticus. The sequence continues at coordinate 1,406,063,488 of NC_136067.1, forward strand.
CCATGAGCATCTGTCCTATAATCCATCTGCCACTTCAGGAGGACTTCGTGGCTCTGCAACATGGTAGGTTATTCTGCACCACTTACACCTCAATGTGGAGATCGAGCAGCAGAAATTGACTGCATTTGATTTGTTGACTGAGATGCTGGCTGTCATCCTTGCTGCTAGGCACCCTTCCACTAAATCCTTTCATGCTTGGCACTGGGACGAATTTGTGATCTGGTGCTTTGCCAGAATACAGGCTCCTTACAGGCACAGCTATTGAATGTCCTTTTATTTGTTTTGCCTTTAACCCAGCAAGACCTTGCAGTGGACAGTGTAAAATGTTATTTGCCAGGCCTTTCTACATTTGTATACCAACAGTACTTTTTCAAACCACCAGTGGTGATGAGGTTTATCAAATGTTTTTCACACAATTTCTCCCAATCCATTTGTGATGCCATAGTGGGACCTTAACTTGGTCTTGACATTTCTCAGGTGCACGCCATTCAAGGTGATGCATAGTTGCTTGCTGCGCTTGACCTTAAAGATCGTCTTACTCATCCAGAAGCTTGTTTCATGAATGATCTACAGGGACTCAGTGCAGCCAACCTGCATCACTTTTCCTAGACTAATTGGTGCTGAGGAATCAGGTGACCTTCTTTCATAAAGTTGTGACTCCCTTCCAATCCATCACTCTCCCAGTTTTATTTATTCCCCCCTCACACCTCGAAAGAGGATTAGAAGCTCTACCGTTGTATTTCCTGTATCAAGCATCATCAAGTGGACAGTCCGCTTTTTGAGGAGTTCTCCGGAGCAAAGAAAGGGAAGGCTGTGCAGAAGAAGACCTTGTCAAGTTAGATGGACCTCTGTATTTAAATCTGTTACGCATTCGGTGAAGAAGCAGCCCCTGGAAGTCAGAGAGCTCATTCTACCAGGGCTAAGGCGGCTAGAACTGCGTTGTTGCAACAGGTGCCTTTCCTGGATATCGACCAGGCTGCTACATGGATGTCTGTGCATATGGTCATTAAGCACTGCTGTCTTGACAGTCCCTGGTCTGTCGGGATGACATTTTGCCTGCTCGGTTCTTCCAGGTAGTAGGCCTCCCTGTCCACCCAATACTTTCTCATCCCCCTCTTCTGGCTAGTGAAGATCGGACTGACTCTGTGCCTTAGTTAAGAATTGTCTCAATAGTTCACTTGTTTTTGGTTTGTCACCCTCTCAATGCAGTTGGTGCATATCAGGAAAGGTTTATGTTTCTGCTGGCTCTGCTGCACTCTCAGCAGATGCATACATGCAACTCTTTTCGGCCTGTGACCCATGCTGAAAGGCATGGATCTGGTAGTGTAAGCAAATATGCTGGTCTTCGCCATTTCATGGCTTGTCGGACAGACTCTAGGTGTCTTCTGGCAATGGTACTGATGCTGCTTATTAAATACAAAGTCCCTCACCCAACCAGGACCAAAGATCCTACTTCATTCAAGATATATTGTCATGACAGAAAAGCAGGAGTTCTATGGGAGTCCATGGACACCCTGGAGCAGAAACTCTGTGCTTGTGCATTGAGATCCCTGGGCTAAGACGGTGATGTAGGTAAAAGAGGACACTCTCCATCTCGGTCTGGCTTCTGTAAATTTGCTGCTTGATGCCGCAGTTTAAAAAGCTGGCCTCACAGCATCAACGTGGCTTGCAGGGGCTAGGTGCATACCCACCTGGCATCTCTGGCATGGGATCTTACCTCGGAGTTGTCAAACCTAAGAGTAGGCTACAATCTTGAGAGTAGAGCCAGCCAGCAGATAGTTTCTTAGAGAATGAACATCAATTATTCATCAAATCTGCGGGCGAGTAGCTCCTTCCATAGTGCTTTACTAGGCCTATTGAAGAATATTTCGAAGATGCCATCGTATTGAGACACTTCGAAATTGTTTCATCTCAGTTATTTTATTTGTAACATTTGTAACTTTGTTGATTCTTAATATTTTCTTGATTAATATTTTACTCAAATTGATTTATCTGATACATTTTGAAACTTCAGTCATTTTTAATAACAATTGATATGCTTATTGCTGGTTGTCAATTCCATTAATCTTCTCTAGTATGCAAGCACATGTTCCATGATGAACCACTGTTGCTTCATAAGGACAGATTACATATTCCTCCGGCAATTTTCGAATCATTCCTTATAGCGCAGCTTTTCGCATCATATTGGTTTTAAGTCACTTTTACTGCTTCTTATATCAATTTCCTCAAAGACTGCAGAGTATTTCCTCTAATTTCTGGAATAAACAGTGTGATAGTCCCTGCTCCTACGTAGATCTATATGTTGAATTATCAATATTAGTGTAGTGCTACACATATATTTTAAGTGTTGTAACAAGAACAGCACTGCACAGGTCTCATCTATAAGTGTACCCATTTTGAATTCATGTTTGGAAGATTACCAAATGGAGGAAGACGCTGTTAATGTTATGAAATGCAGGCAGAATATACAGACACAGCCGCAAGCATTATAGAATAAATGCTTAAAATCTTTGGTGTTCATGGATATGAGACGGAAGTAAGAACAGTGGGTGATATGATCATAGTCTTGTTTTTTTCTCCCCCCCCTTAGCTGATTTATACTTTAATAATGACAGATCCCCTAATTTACCGTAGTAGTAGTATTTATTAATTTACTACATAGACTATATGATCTATCAAATACTTGCTGAAAAGATAAGATAATTTACCAAATGTATTTATTTGGATAAACAAATACAATATGTTTAACAGATAGCTAGATACAAATCAAACAGTAGGCAGAATTATTAATATTGACCTGACATCTAATTTGGTAGAAGGTGCACTGTTGAATTTACTTGAATACTTGCAATTAAAACTAAATCAATTCACTTTGTTGAATCAAAGACCACCAGAGGACCATAATTTGGATGCTACAAGTGAGCACTCGAAAAGAGAAATAGACATTATAGTTATTGGATTGGAGAGAATTTGAATAGAGAACATTGGTATCCTCAATACATCTGGTACTTAAAACATTTTTTAAGTTCAAGAAATTATAAACTGTAAATGTTCTGTGGTGCAGAGTTATCAATATTGAATGTAAATCTAGCTTGGCTGATTTTATGGAATTCCACAGGATGGTGATGTAAGCAGGCTTATAATTGTATTACATAAAAACAGGCCTTGGAAAAGATTATGATGAATGCGCGCAATATAATATTCCTGCTGTATCATTCAGTTGCATCCCAGCTAGGCTCATATAGCTATACTGTTGACATAGGAAGCGTGATTGTTAGCAGTTCAATTACTGGTACCAGTTCTATAGTGTACAGTGACGTAATATTGGTAAATATATCACCCAACCCTCTAGAAGAATAACTTAGTGAGGTTTATTCCATAAGCTAATTAAAGAGCCCTCTTTTGTGGAATTTGTGTTTATTGTTGGCTTAAGGGCGGTTATATTAAAAGCCATTAAATCTATTTTGGGGAATACATTCAGGCTTCTATAACTGGAGCAGGCTGAACAAAGCTCTCTCTCTCTCTCACTCTCTCACTCTCTCACTCTCTCACTCTCTCACTCTCTCACTC